>NC_080682.1:102995375-103300806 GCF_030445035.2 Dasypus novemcinctus | reverse complement strand
ACCCAGGGTCTGAACCACAGACCTCCCATGTGTTAGATGGACGCCCTAACCACTGGGCCAAGTCTGCTTCCCCCCCCTCCCCACTCCAACTCTGTTTCTCAGCTAGTTGGTGGCTAGTGGCTGCTGGAGGTGAAACCTGGATTGGCCTGAGTGATGAGGGGAAGAAGTGGTTAAACTGTGTTGAGGCTGTGGGAGCCACTGCCCAGCCAGATGGAGCAGCAAAGTGGCACCATGGGCACACCATGCCATTCCCAGGTCCGCACAGCTGCTCACCAAGGAAGGGAACTTTTCTTTGTCCCTTGGAGGGGTGCAGCTGGGCTGTACCCTTTTGTTTCTCTCTGGAATGCTCTTAGAGGATCTGGAGATGGGTGGGGGAGACGTGGGAGACCCTGAGGTCTGGTGGCAGATAGGGCCTCCTTGGGCATGGCAAGGGCTTGTAAAATTTGAAATCCAAGATTCTCCCCCCTCCAAGTATCTAACTCTACAGGCCATCATTTATCATTTGTCTTTCAGGGGAAACTGAGGCTAAAGAAGAAAAAAGACTCTCTTAAGGACATTCAGAGAAATGGAGTAGGAATGGACTAGGAAAGGGAACTTTCCATTACATGGCAGTAATCAAACATCTTCATCAAGCATTTATTGTCTACTGTATACCTTTTAAAATAAAATTTTATTAAAATAGATCATTCAAACAAGACCATACATAAACAGTAAATATATAGTAAAAGTTGTGGATTTACAAAACAAGCATGATCATCATACAGGCCTCCCATACATCACCCCATCACCAACACCTTGCATTGTTGTGAAACATTTATTACAAACTATGACAGAACATCATCAAAATATTATTACTAACTGTAGCCCATATCTTAACATTTGGTACATTTCCCCCCCCCCAAGTCAATTATTAACACCCTGTATTAGAACTGTGCATTTGTTATATTAATAGTTCATGAGAGAACATTCTCGTCTCTGTTCTGTTAACCACAGTCCATCTTCCCCCACTGGATTTCCTGTGTTATACAGCCCCATAGTTTGTACAATCCATTCAGTGTGTACACTCAGTAACTCTCATGTTCATCACAGAGTTGTGCTGTCATCACCTAAGTCAATTTTAAAACATTTTCATTACTCCAAAAGGAAAAGTCCCGCCCCCGTATATCCCTATTGTTGTCTCTTAGAATTAACATAATACCTTCTTTGCCATTACTGCAAAAATATTACAATATTACTGTTAACTAGCAACCATAAGTTACGTTAGTTGTAATTTCCCATGTATCACCATATTAATGTATACTTCTTAGAGGAGCTACCTTGGGGATAGCAAAGTGAAGCCAGGATTGCAGTCACACCTAGTTTTAGACCAGCTCTCCCAGTTACTTAATGTTGGAACTTTGAGTCAGTCTTACTTGTCTATCAAGTGGGGGTGGTAAGCCTTACCCAAGGTGTTTGAAAGGTTTAACTATGAATTAAATGAATTAAGACCCGTTAAGTGCACAGAACAATGCCAGGCACATGGTAAGTACTCAGAAAACGTTAGCCATCATGGTTCCTCTTTTTTTTTTTTTAAAGATTTATTTATTTATTTATTCCCCCCCCCCCCCCCCCCCCCCCCCCCGGTTGTCTGTTCTCTGTGTCTATCTGCTGCGTCTTGTTTCTTTGTCCGCTTCTGTTGTCGTCAGCGGCACGGGAAGTGTGGGCGGCGCCATTCCTGGGCAGGCTGCACTTTCTTTCGCGCTGGGCGGCTCTCCTTTTGGGGCGCACTCCTTGCGCCTGAGGCTCCCCTACGCGGGGACTCCTTGCGTGCATCAGCACTGCCCATGGGCCAGCTGCACACAGGTCAAGGAGGCCTGGGGTTTGAACTGCGGACCTCCCATGTGGTAGATGGACGCCCTAACCACTGGGCCAAGTCCGATTCCCCCATGGTTCCTCTTGAACACAGGTCGAGGCAGGCCGCAGAGGGCGGTCTCCTAGAGTTAGGCAAAGGATGAGCTGCAGCACCCCCAGGTCTGCTTACCTCCCAGATACCACCATGCCCTGTCCCGGCTGCCTGCGTTCCTAGAAGTCGAGCAGGGTGCCCACATCCTCCTCCTCCTTCTCTGGCACTGGGAACCTGGCAGGAAAGAGAGGCTTTGAGCATTTACACTTTCACGTGTAAGTGATGCCCTTCTCTACAGCCCGAGGTCCAGAGTTAGCGTGGTTCTTGCCCAAAGCTGTGCCTTAGGGTCCTGGCTAACCACAACTGGACCTCAGGCTCTTGCCAGCCCCTTCGGAGCGTGGGATCACGCTTGCGCCTTCCTCCTCCAGGGCACAGGTCCATGCCTAGCCTGAGAGTCCTCTGAACCAAGCAGGGACGGGGGGTCAGCCGGCAGCAAGTCTGGGTGGGGGATGGGGGCCGACAATAATACCTCCCCCTGGCCCGCCCTGTGTGAGCGTGGAGGTCTGGCCTGGTGGTAATTTCTATTCTGGGCCAAACTTGCCTAGTGGAGGTCTGACTGAAAGCCCTGATTTTCAGAGGAGGAAAGAGTATTCCCGAGGGGCCAAGAACTCACCAAGAGCCCCACAGCAAGGGGCGGGGGGGGGGGCGGTGAGCCTGGCCCAGAATCAGGTCCCCTGACTTTAGGCCAGGCCTCTGGTCAACTGGGGAACTGGAGGGAGCAGGACTTTGCTCCACCTCCCCTTCCCCACTGCTCCCCCAGCCCTGCTCGGAGCTGCTCCTGGTGTGGCCGCCTGGGTGGGCCCTGGCTGGGGAGTCGGGGTAGGAGGCTGGACATACAATGTCGTCAGAGAGAAGCCTGGAGCTGACCGGGGCCAGTGGCGTTGGGGAGCTCTCCTCGGCGGGCGCGAGTGGCTGCTGCAGGATTCCAGGGCCTTCTTAATCAGTCTGAGGGCGCAGAGGATAAAAATACTGTGGGAGCACACTCCTGGAGGAGGAGAGCAAAGCAGATTCAGGGATGAGTCAGAGCCCAAGCCCTAAATTTAGAAGGTGCTAGAGGAGGCAGCCTCCCTGGGGGTGCACTGTGGAGATGCCTGGCGACCCACGGCAGCCGGGCCTCACAAGGGGCAGTGTGTCGTTGGCAGGAGTCCCCGCCCAGGGGCGCCCTGTGGGGGCTGAGCCTGCTCCACCCCTGTTCCAGGTGTCGATTTGGTCTCCAGAATGAACCCTGCCCCAGGTAGAGCTCTCAGCCCCAGGCCCAGACGGCGTGTCTAGCGGAGCCCCCCACCAGCCCCTCACGGGTCCTGGGAACCGGACCCCAGAGTGCGGCCTTCCTGCCGGGCACTGCCAGGCTCTGGCTGCCCTGCTGCTGTCCCGTGTCCAGCTGTCAGACCCCGAGGAGGCTCTGGGGACGCAAGGAGCTAACGCCCACTGAAGGAGGCCTTCCCCAGGGACCCATCCAGGGCTTTTGCAGCTGTGTGGAATGAGGGGTGCAGGAGAGGGACAAGGTGTCCTCGTGCTCACTTGTTTGACTCAGTCCTCCAGGCTCCAGGATAACCCAGGCTCGCTCTTTTCCTCCAGGTCAGAAGAGGGAGGCACTGCCTGCAGGCTGAGGAACAAGGATGTAGGACAGAGGCCCTGCGGTGGGGACAGATCTCAGGCCTGGGGGTAAGGAGACGCAGGAGACAGGAACTGTGGCAGCTGCTGCATTTACGGAGCACTCCCTGCGTGCCAGGCACTGCTGAGCACTCCAGGCGTAACCCACTCACTCCCCATCTTAGTGATGTCGTCCTATTAGTCCCCCCATTTTAGAAATGAGATGACTGGGGCACAGAGACGTGCAGTAACTTGTTCCAGGTTAAGAACTAAGAGGTTCTAGCCAGACAGCCTGGCCTGCTAGCTGGAGCCCTTGGCCCTTCCACTGGCCTGCTGAGCAGGTGGGGGGACTTACCCCATCTGTCCTGCCCCCGTCATCCTCTCCCAGAGCCCTGGGAGCTGCCTTCAGGGTCTTATTACCTGGGTGTACCCTGCCCAGGAAGGGGGTATCAGACAACAGCCCCCCTCCCCCTCCCACTAAGGACTCCACAATTTCCAGGTCCCTCTCACCTCTGCCCAATGGGCACCCCCACTTTGAAAGGAAGACAGCCCTGGAGAGGGGAGGGGCTGGCCCAAAGTGGGGCCACAGGGACTCCCTCTTCGGGTGGGCCCCAGCTCCAGGTGGCCGCCCACCCTCTGCGTGCTGGCACCGCCTGCTGCTGTCCACCGGGCACTGCCACTTGCAGGAACCCAGTTCGATTACCGGGTCGATACAGCGACCCAAAGCCCGCCAGAGTTTCCTGTCAGAGCTTCCTCATCAATCCACCTGACCCCGGGCCTTCCCCGCGCCTCTGGGGCCAGCATGGGTGGGGGTGGGGGGCGTCTGTGTGTGTCCTCGGGCAGGACGAGGCTGTCTGGACCTTCTGCCGTGCTGGGCAAGAGCTCTCCAGCCCTGGGACTGTCCCTCTTCCAGAAGCTCAAAACAGCGTCCTCTTTGGTTTCTTCTTTTTTTTCCATCTCAAAGCTGGGCCTTCAATGCCCTGACTCAGGGCAGCTTCTGCCTCCCTGGGGCTGGAGGGGCTTCTGGGGAGAGCTCAGGGTCACCCCTTGGGTGGTGGGAGGAGCCAGGGTGCCCACTCCCAAGCCTCTAGGCTATTATGGTTCTGGAGAAGAGGCTCCTCCGAGAGGCTCTGGCCTCTGGCTCGGGGAGCTCCGACGTGCCCAGGGACTCAGCCCGGCCCAGGTGCGAGGCCTTCACAGCCTGCCTACCCCCACCCAGGCGGCCACAGTCAGGATCACCAAGGGTGGGTGCAGTCCCTTGCTGGGCCTTCATTTCCTTTTTCTTACCTGTCAAGTCGGGGTAATGGTCCCAACCCGACCTTCCACCTAAGGTTGTTGTGAAGGTCAAACAGAACGCGTTCGGAAGGTTGTCACTCTGCTCTGGGGCCCCTGCACAGAGGGGCGTGCAGGGCCGTGTAGGGGGGTGTGGGCAGCTTGTACCCCACTGTTATCGGGGCTGGCGCGTGCTTTCCCGTGGTGCCCTGAGTGACTGGGTCCGCGGGGGCCTGGCACATGGTGGTGTGGTGCCTTGAGGCGCAAGGTTGATGTGGCAGTGCCGTGAGCGCAAGGTTGTCGGGTTTAGCAAACATTTGGGACATGCTTACACTAAAAAATGATGCTTTGTGTATCTGAAAGTCAACCTTAGCCACGTCCTGTATCTCGTCCAGCCATCCTGCTCCGGTGCTGGGCGTGTGTGTCCCTGGGAGGGCTGGCGGCGTGTGAGACCGAGAGGTGTGTGGTTGCGTGGACTGTGACAGGACGGCAGTGTGACGGTTTCTGGCCGTGACAGCGTCACCAGGAGGAGTGGCCACACGGGTGACCCTGCGCAACTCTGACTTTCCGTGCTCCCTGCGATTCTCGCAGCTCCCTCGGGGCGGGGTTGGGGCTGCTTACTCAGCAGCCGGCAGGTGTATGAGACCCACCCTGGGCAAACACTGATGTCCGGCTCCCGGTGGGACTGAGTCAGAGCGCCTGGTGCTACCCACTGTCCGGCTGCAAAGGGACACGGCCCTCTCAAGGCCAGGCCAGGCCTGGGAGCCTCAGGGGGCTCGGTCCTGGCTCTCCCGGGGAAGCCTCTGGAACCCCCTCTCCACGCTGCTGCCTCCTGATGACATCACACAGGTCACCGCTCCGTCTTCTAGAACAGTGTCCCCAGGCCAGTCCCTCCTTGCCTGGGCAACCTGGGAATTGACTCCACTCAAGCTGGCAGGCAGGGTGACCCTTGAGGAGGGGGTGGGGGGAGAAGGGGCGGGGGGGGCGCCTTCTCGTCTCCCAGAGGGGAGGGCACGGCAGCCAGCCAGCTGTCTGACTAGATGGTGAGTAGGGGTGGGCCCCCTTTGCCCCCTACACCCAGGAGCAAGTCACGGCTTGGGGGCCCTCATCGTCCAGAACATTGGGCAGGGTGGGGGCGCTGGGGGCCTTGCGGGGGAGGCCGTCGAGGCAGTGCTGGATCTTGAGGTACCCACAGACGAGTGGAGGGGGTGGTGGAGGCCGGGGTCCGGGGCTCTTCTCTCAGCTCTGTCCCTGCTTGCTGGCTTCGCTCCTGCTGCTCTGTAGTAAGGAGTGGGGCCCGCTGACCTCTGTCTTAGGGCACGCGGTGGGGGTGCTGAGGACCAGGTCGTCGTGGCTCCAGGCGGGTGCCCTGGCCCTGCCCTGACGGGGCATTGAGCACAGCCTGCCACGAGTTGCTCCAAACAGCCCCTTGCCCCCATTCTTGGACTCACAGTCCTGAGGTCCCAGAGCCCCGTGTGGGCTGGGACTTGCCGTGGGATTCAGCGGCGTCCCCACGGCCACAGCTGCTCTCTCTCTGCGGGGCACGTGCAAACCCCAGCCTAATGAGTGCTGCTCACATCCCCAGGACGCGTCTCAGTTTGCTAAGCACCTTCTCAGCCTCAGTCTCACCTGCCACACACTCTGTCTCCTGCTCCGTGATGCCTCATTCTGGAGATGGGACCCAGAGGGAGCCAGACCTGCCCTCGGTGGGGAGGGGGGGCACAGACAGGCACCTCTGTCCTCTTCCTGAGGAGGGGTGCTGGGGCTGGGACAGGGGGTTGCAGCGGGCAGAGCAGGGGTCACCTTTGCCAACTTTTCCCACTGTTTAAATCTTTCATGAGACTCTTACCTACGATCATGTCAAGATGCTACCTAAACACCTTCGGTCGAAAACGTGCCGTTTTTGGGCAGCATATTCTTCCCTTCCCCCTCCCTCCAGTTATATTTTTGGATACTGATATGGAGGTGAAACTGATGCGTGTACAACTCTTTCCATTGCAGCAATTCTTAGAGAGGAGTAGGTATTATTATTCCAGATGAGGAAATTGAGGCTTAGATAGAGCATGTCACCTGCCCTTGGTCACACAGCTAGGAAGTGGTGGGGCCAGCCTTTGAATCCCAGGTCCACAGGCCTTTTGAACTGCGGGGCTGTGGGAAGCAGGGGTGGCAGACTCCTAGGATTCTTTCCAGACTCCTCCTGTGAATGCCCCCCCTCCTGGGCTGGCTCTTCTGCCCCTGAGCAGACAGGACCCTTCTCTGGGTGTTTTGAAACAATATGAATCTGCTTTGATCTCATCCTATTGGGCCTGGATCATGAGCTCCCCTAAATTCCTGGGGGGCCCTAAAAGGGCAAGTCAGTGATGAGTAGGGTAGGGGTTGATGCCTTCTGCCCACCCACTGGCCAGCCCGCCTGGCTGAACCCAAGACCCAGGACAAACCAGACATGGCCACCCAAGTACAGGTACCCGATCACCCACCTTGTCCGGCCCAGGACCCAGAGGCTTCATTCCGGGTTCATTTGAGCTTGAACGTGGCAGAAGCTGAGTCAAGGCTTGGTTCCTACCATCCTGCCTCCGGCTTTGTGTAGAGTCCCCTCCTCAGACCCGCTGTCAGTCTGCTGGCTCTGCTACCCCCGGCTGTCACCCCGGCCTTACCTCTTTTACCCCAACTGGGTGTGGCCATGAGGAATTTTACTGGCCTGGCACCTGCTCTCCTAGATACCGTGCTACTGGGACCCTAAGCAGGCGGCAGCCGCCAGGTTAGTGCTCTCATTTCCTTTCCTCACAGAAGCTACGGTTCACAAAGCAGGCCCTGGGTGCCCCCTGCTCAGCCTCCCACCAGCCTGGGAACGAGGGTGTCAGAAAAAACAACCGAGGCCACATCCATAGCGGACATGGGGCAGAAACAGGGGAGCTGGATGCCGAGAGCCCGAGCCTTGGCCTCCTGAGCCCAGAGCCAGCCCCTGCACTCCCCAGATCCTTACAGAGTGTGGGTTAGGAGCGGCAGGGGCGATTGTCTGACTCTGCCCCTGCTCTGCAGACTGGAGCCCAGGAGATCTAAGGTCCTGAGGTCGTCAGGAGGGCCTCGTGGGGACCTGCAACTCATTTTACAGAATTCACTTTGCAGAATGCCCCTGGGGGTCGCTTGCCAACACAGCTCCCTGTTCACCCCCACGCATTTTTAAAACTGGGCCTGATTCACAAACATCTCAGAGCCCTGAGCACTTCAGGAAGAAACACCTCTATTTGTGAACCCATCACAACGCGTCTCCCTTTTAGCGCCTTTAAGAAAAGCTGTACCCTCCCAGAGCTCTAGGAGGCTGAGGCTAGTATTTCCTTGGGTTCTAAGTTCTGATCATCCCTCATTCTATGGAAAACTTAGGCCCAGGGAGGACAGGGGCAGCCAGAGCAGAGAAGGCCCTGTGGACTGGGAGGAGGCTGGCACCTGGGTCCTCGGCAGGATAGCCTTGTACTTGCCGTGTGACCTAGACAAGCGGTGGGCACTTGCCGGGTTAGCTGCCCGCAAGGGGAGATGCCCAGGGGTCCTCCCTGTCTCCCTGTGGTCCCAGGCCAACCTCTGAGAGGTTGGCAGGCATCTCAGCAGGGGCGAGTGAATGCTCAGCCTTGGCGCCTCCGCCACTCTCTTACTAGCCCGGCCTCCAAAGTTGAGGAACTGGCCTCAGGTCACGCGGTGGCTGTGGCAGAGCTGGCACTAGGACCCAGGGGGCAGGGGGCAGCCTCCCTGCCTGCAAGGGGAGGCTGGGGTGTTGGTGGCAGGACTCCTCTTCCCCTGGCTCTGCCTGGGGAGGGACAGGGGAGCCCCAGTGCTCTGGGGCCAGATGAATGGAGAGCCTAGGGCAGTCCGTGGCGGAAGCCTGTGTGTGCATTCTGGGGGAGGTGGATAGGGCACAGGTTAGAGCTCCCAGCCGGCGGGAGTGAGGCTGAGAGGGAATTTTGCACAGGACCCGCCGGCCTGTGAACCTTGAGGCTTACGGGTTGGATCGGCTTCCGGCTGGCTTTGCAGACCTCTCGGGGTGTAGGGTTGGGGGGGTGTGTGGGCGTGGTGCGCCTCCAGGTAAGTGGGAGATCCGAGCCGAGGACTGGCCTGAGTTGCTGTGTGGCTATCTTCCCAGCGAGTTGGTCTCTCGATTATTTGGGGGTGTGCCAATCACGGGTCCTTGGAGTTGGGGGGCGGGTCTCCGGGTGTTTCGGGGACGGCGTGCCTGTGTGTAAGTAGGTTGTTGCAGAGGTGTGTACCTGTGAGTAGGGGGGGCGGTGGAGAGAAGGGGCTCACAAGGAACTTCAGAATCCCTCACTCAGCGCCAACTCTCCCCTCCCCGCCGAGCCCTCCCCTCCCCGCCCCCACCCCTGAAGGAGGGCGGGTGGCTCCAGGCCGGGGCCTGGCCGGGCCGGCGGGGGCGGGCGCTAGGACCCTGCGGGGCGGGGCCGGGCCCCGAGCGCCGCCGGCTTCACCTCCGCAGCCTGGAAAACAGCGGCGGCAGCGGGGCCCCGAGCCCCGCGTCGAGCCCCGAGCGAGGGAGGCCGGGAGGGCGGGGGCGCGCGGGGCGCGGGGCGCGGGGCGGGGCCGGGCGCGGCACCCGCTGCTCCTCCCCGCGGAGCCCCGCGCGGCCCCCGGTCGCCCCGGCAGCAGCGCCGGCGGCCCCGCGGAGCGGCGCGCACAGGTGAGGGTCCCGGCCCGCGCCCCCCGCCCCGCGCGCAGCCCGCGCCGCCGCCGACTTAGTTGAGCGGGTCGGGCCCCCGCGCCGCCCGCCACCTCGGATCCCGGCCCTCGGCCCCGCGCCGACGGGCTCGCCGGCCCCGCGCCCCGCGCGCAGCGCTCGCCCCTCGGCGGGGAGGTCCCGGGTGGCCCCCGGAGGCCGGCGCGCGGGGCCGCGCCGCGCCTGGCCGCCCCTCTCCTGGGGCCAGCTCCTGCCCCCCGCGCAGGACCCCGGCAGCCCCTCCCGCGCCCCCGGCGCCCTGACTCCCGTCCCCAAACCGGTCTTGCAGGTCCCGGGAAGGTGGCGTCAGCATCTGCAGCCGCGTCGACGACGTTGTCGGAGCCTCGGCGGAGGACCCAGGAGAGCCGGGCTAGGACCAGGGCCCTGGGCCTCCCCGCACTCCCCATGGAGAAGCCAGCCACCTCGCCGGAGTCCCATGGGCCTCGGCCGGTCCTGGGTCGCGACAGCGTCCAGGTGCCCGACGACCAGGACTTCCGCAGCTTCCGGTCCGAGTGCGAGGCAGAGGTGGGCTGGAACCTGACCTACAGCAAGGCCGGCGTGTCCGTGTGGGTGCAGGCTGTGGAGGTGGACCGGACCCTGCACAAGATCAAGGTAGGGTTGCTTGGCCATCGGTGCTGCTTCCTGTCCTTGCGCAGGGCGGTGGACACCTGGCTCCAGATCTGGCTCCAGAAGGAGCCTCCTGCCAGGTGCCAGGAGGCGGCACAGCCTGCTGGGCCAAGCCCCCATCTCACAGATGGGCCCACTGAGGATGCCACTCACTGTGGCTTGCTCAGCCATCACCCCTGCCTGCGCCAGGGAGGTGGGTGGCCCCGGGGGGAGAGTGGCCTCCCTCAGGGACCCCTCTGACCTGGAGGCCTTCACCTGGTCCTTGACGTGAGTATCCCAGAAGGAGATTGGGCCTTTCCCTCCCTAAGCCCTGGTCTTCCCAGCCTGAGCTGGGTCTCTCCCCGCCCTTGCACCCTTGTGTGCCGGAGACCTGATTCTTTCCTGTTCTTCCTCCTTCCCTCTCCAGCTGCGGGAAGGGATCAGACGGCTCTGCCTTGCACAGGGCCTGGCGGGGGTACAGAGGAGGCAGGGGCTCTGGGGTCCAGGAGGCCAGCAAAGAGGCAGTTGCGGACACGTGGGCCCCCTGGTAGCCCCAACCCGCCCCTCCTCACAGCCCCACGAGTCTCCTCTTCTCTTTGCCGTGACAGGGCAGGTTTGGGGCCCCATGAACCCACCTCCATTGGGGGCCTGGATGGGGCAGAGACTGGGGGAGACTCTGCTCTAAGGGCCTCAGTAAATGCCCACAACACAACTGGCTTTGCTGCAGGTGCCACATTTTGAGGGTGAGCAGGTCTCTCTGTAGTGGGGTCTGGGCAGTAGGCTATGCCCTTCGCCTCTCTCTCCCTTGCCTTCTCCCTCCTGCAGTCCTCATGCTCATTTGAAGGAGTGTGTTCCTGTTGCAAGGCGCAGGGCACCCGACTCGAGAACAGCCCCCTTTCCCCAGCACTGTTCTCTGTCCCCTGCTGCCTGACACCTGGTCTCAGAACTACCTCAGGCATCTTGGCCACATACCAGGGTCTGAGGCATCTGACCTTTCTCCTCTGATCCTGTGGCTTTCTGCCTGATTCTGTCGTGGTCATTTACAGCTTTGTCCACCTATCCCTCTTCCCTTCTCCTCTGTGGTTCTCTGCTGCGCCCCGGCCGTCTGACCGTCTTTCTCCCTGGGTTTCTGTGTGTTTCTCCCGCCTGGGTCTCCCCGTCCTAGCCCCCACACCTCACAGGGTCCAGAACTGTGTCTGAGGCTGAGGAGCAGGGAAGGGGAGGACAGGAGGTATGTCCCAACTTGGTGCTCATTGAGGGCAGGCATCGGTCCCTCTCTGTGCCTCCAGCTTCCAACACAGAGCCTTCGACAGAGCAGGGATGTTGGCTGAATGAGTGATAGAAGGAAGGAAGGAAGGAAGAAATAAAGGAAAGCCTGACTGTGACCTGGGAAAGGCTGAAGGCCAGCGGGCACAGGACGGTGGGAAGCGGTCGTTTCCCCCAGTGAGCTGGCTCTCTGGAAGGGAGGGGAGGGGAAGGTCTGAACGGGTCTAGTACCCCCACCCTCTTTGTCAACAGGACAGAGCTGCCTCCTCCATCTGGCTTGGTTAATGAATAAACCCAGCCAAGGCTAGAGTCGTCAGGTCTGGGGGTCAGGCTGCCACAACAGAACCCTCGTGGCTAGATCGAACTTGTCAGGTGGCCTTCCTTGGGGGTGGGGGAGACTTAGAAAACCTGGGGTGTTGAAGGCTTGTGGGCAGGGCATACACTCTCTCTGCCAGCCAGGGCCATGACCTTCCTTCCCTCTCAGACTGAGTGGATGTGGGAGATGCCAAAGGGCCCTTTTCCATCCTTGTTTCATATCCCACGCCCCTGGGGTGCAAGTGAGGCCACTGAGGCCCAGAGAGGAGCAGGGGCCAGCCCAGGGTCACACAGCAAAGTCCCAGCCGAGGCAGGCCTGGAGCCCAGATCTCCAGCCTCCCTGTCTAGCCCTCTCTGTCTTGTCTTCTCACTGCTGCTCCCCAGCTCTGCCCCACATAGTGGAGAGAGGCTTGGGGAACAGGGGATAAGCAGAGCTAGGGTCCAGGGAGGAGGCTGGAACTTTGGTTATGGGCATCCTGAGGGACCAGCCCCCCAATCCTGATCCTCCCAGCGTAGCCTGGTGGAGCTCTGGGAGATGGGCCTCGGAATTCCCGGTCCTCAAGATTCCAGGATTTCCAGGCTCCATGCAGCTAATCCCATTTGATGGGAGCCCCTGCCCTGGGCCAAGCGTTTTATCCTCAGGTCAGTCTTAAGCAGATGTAGGCTTGTCTCCACGTTATAAAAACAAAAACAAAAACCAAGAAAAAACAGGCTGAGGGAGGTGATCTTACTTGTCTGGGGTCATGCCACAGCTGAGGTGGAGTGGAGCCCAGGTCAGTCTGGTTCCAGAGCCCCTGTCCCTCTGTGCACAGGCCGTCATTAGTCAGCATTATGGCATTTGCCTTCATCAATAACTCTTTGAAGGACATGGGGTTCCCATCGTCCCATCCTTGTTTGATGAAAAAGCTGAGGCCCAGAAAGGGGAGTGGCCTGCCAAGGTCACATAGCAGGTGTGCAGCCAGAGAACCCAGGGGTGATTGGCTCAACCACAGGTGTTGGTGAGTTGCTCCCCTCCGGCCCGCCTCTCTCCTGCCCCAGCCTGCTCTGGGCCTGCCCCCTAGCTGGGGGAGCAGCTGCTCCCTGGACATTTTTGTGCATGTGGCCCCAGGGAGGGAAGTAGAATTCCTCCTGGCTCTCTGGTTGAGTCCCTCCTTATCTCCCTTCCCCCAGTCATATCTTCTACCTGTCACTGTGGCCCGAGGTCCCTGGAAGCCACTGTGGCTCTGGGCCCAGCAGTCAAGCCCAGGACAAAGGGAAGGGGCCATCGGAGGCCACGTGCACCCTTTCCCTCCCTCCTGGCCCTTTGCCTGGCCTGGCCGTAGGCCTGCTCTGGGTGCTGGGAAGAGACAGACAGGCACAGCCTGCTAGGAGCTCATGTCCTGTCCCAGAGGCAGACTTTGCACACGGATTCCGGGTTCAAGGCCAGAGGGCAGCTTGGAACCTAGGTCAGGCCAGGCTTCTCTCAGGCTTCTGTCATGTGGTGAGAAAAGAAGAACCGGAAGGTCTGTCATTCAGCCAGCGGCTGGGGAAGAGGCTGGGGTCCTGTCCTGGCTCTAGATCCTCTTGTTGTGCATGACCTTGGTCACATCCTTGCCCCTCTCGGAGATGTTTCTCCATGGGTGTGATGGGGGCTCCACGAGCCTCTAAACACAGCACCTGTGCTGGGGCCATGAGCGAGAGGTGAGGAGCTGGGGAGAAAGAGAGCAGGAGACGGCCTGCCTCTCTAGCCCTGCACACCGTGTGCTCAGGTTCTCCTAGGCCTCCTGCAAGCCCAGCCCTGTGCGTGCCCAGCCTGGGTGAGGCAGGCGGCCTGGACCCTGCTCACAGTCCAGAGAAGACTGCCAGTTCCAGGTGACCCCCAGCTCAGAGCCTGCCACGTGGGGGCGGGGAGCAGGATGTTCACAGGCAGCCCCTGGGGGCAGGTCTCTTGGGGGAGTGTGGCTGAGAACCTGAGGTTCCTCTTGCCACAGGAAGCTGGGCAGTGGCGACTTGTCTTCTCTGACTTCCTGTCCTGCAGCTCCTCCTTTTCCCCTTTGAAGAAAACTCCTGCAGCCCCTACCTGCCCCGCCTCACTGTCCACCTGCCCCCACACCTCTGGTCCTAAGCTCTCAGGCCGATGCTCAGGTCTGGCGAAGGTGAGGGGCGCCTACCAGATGCCAGGTGCTTTCTGTGTGTCCTCTCACTGAGTCTGTGGGTGGGTCTCAGTAGCCCCGCAGGCTAGCATGGAAACCGAGGCTTGGAGCAGGAGTTCACTTGTGCAGGTCCCAATGGCCAGGAGATGGCCGAAGCAGGATCGGAGTCCAGGTCCTCGGATCTCCAGAGCCAAGCTCTCTCCATTCCCTTGGAACTGATGATTTGCACTCTGGGGCCTTTCATCTCCAGGACTGAGTAGCTCACAGCTTCTCTCACCTGCCTCCTCCCTGTGCTGTGTCACTGTGGGGGGGCGGGCTCAGGGGGACCCAGCAGGCAGTAGCGCAGGCCCCACGATGTGACCTGAGGGGCCACTTCACCCCTGGGAGTCAGTCTCCTTATCGGTGGAGGCCGGGGCGGCTGTTAGTCTGTCTTAGGGCCTTGAACTGGGGTGAGCTCAGGTTCAGGGTTGGCCTCTGTCCCCTCTGGACTCGGTTTCCCCATCTCTATAGGAGATGCTGGGCAGGTGGTTTGTAGAGGCTCTTCTAGCCTTAGGCTTGGGGGGACATTTGCCCTGCTGGACACAGAGCGAGGACAGATGCTCAAGGCCTTGCCAGTCTGTGCCATCAGAGAGGTCCCAGATGGGGCCTCTGAATGCAAGGCTAGGCCCTGAGAACCCCAACCCTAACTGGCTCCAGCTCAGACCTGGAAGAACAGGAGTCCCCAGAGAACATAACCCCAGCTACCAGGGTGGGGGAGCTCAGGAAAGGGGAAGGTCAGAGGTAGCTGGAGGTTCTCGGGAAGGCTTCTTGGAGGAGGCACCTGAGTTGGACTAATGACAGAAGATGTAGGGGAGAGAGTGCAGGCTCCAGAGTCCTGACTGTGGCCCCAGGGACGTGGCTGCCCCACCTAGGTTTCAGCTTCCTCTTCTGCCAAATGTGCATAGTAGTGCTTCCCTGCCTGTCTCCAGGCACTTCATTTCATTCACTGATTCATTCATTCTCTCATTCACTCATTCAGTGAATATTCACTGGTAGACCCTGCTTGGCCCTGCCCTGTCCACCTGTTGGGGACAGAGAAGAGAAGCCCAAGCCCTGGCCTTAAGGACCTTCCAGTGCTGAGACAGGCACTTCTCCAGGAGCTCAGGAAGCCCAGAGAGGGTTTCTGAACGGGCCTTGGGAATCAGAGAAGGCTCCACGGAGGAGGAATGCTTAAGCAGTTCCATTGGAACTGGGTGGTCAATGAAGATTTGGACAGGCTTGGTCGCATCAGGAGCATTCCGTACAGAGGAACAGCCACGCAGACACCCGGAGGCAGGAAGCTGTGTCATGTGTTTGGAGAACTGGTTCAGTATGGGACCTGAAACTAACAGACCGGGGGGAGATGAGGGAGTGGGGCTCCCGGCTTGGGGCTTGGAGGCTCTGTGGTGCCAGGCACAGAAGGACTGTAGGAAGAGGTTGCTGCTGGATTTGGGCAGAGTTTTCAAGGCCTGCACTAAAGCAGGTGCTGTGGGGAATGGGGCAAGGGGTTGCAGAGCAAGTTAGGCAGGGCAGTAGGTGGGGCATGATGGTTACACGTAAACCTTTTTTTAAAAAATTTCTCTCCCCTTCCCTGCTCCCCCCACCAGTTGTCTGCTCTCTGTGTCCATTCGCTGTGTGTTCTTCTTTGTCTGCTTCTATCCTTATCATTGGCACCGGGAATCTGTGTTTCTTTTTGTTGTGTCATCTTGTTGTGTCAGCTCTCCGTGTGTGCAGTGCCATTCTTGGGCAGCTGGGCAGCTCTCCTTGTGGGGTGCACTCCTTGCGCATGGGGCTCCCCTACGCGGGGGACACCCCTGCATGGCAGGGCACTCCTTGCGCGCATCAGCACTGTGCATGGGCCAGCTCCACACGGGTCAGGGAGGCCCGGGGTTTGAACCGTGGACCTCCCATGTGGTAGGCAGATGCCCTATCCATTGGGCCAAGTCTGCTTCCCTCATGTAAACCTTTGCGATGTGCATGTCAAGTGTTGTGCACAAGGAACTCTGGTGTCTAGGGTGGGGAGGGGTTTCTCCAGCCTGTGTCCCCCACTGGGGCTGGACATGCCCTCAGCACCCAGCCGGCTGTGGGTCCTCCACGCCTGGCTCCCCAGGCTCCAGCCTTTAAACTTTAACGAGCCCCGGCTCAGGTTCCAGCCCAGAGTCTTTAAAGTTTCAGGAGGTGAGAGAAAGGAGGGAGGTGCGGAGACAGATGGGTTTTCTTTCTGCCGGTGTCTCCACGCCCGGCTGGGCCACCTGGAGCCAGGGCCCTGAACACATGACCCCAAAGCCGGGCCCGCCTTGGGGTGTGGGGCCTCGGCTGGGCTGCTCCAGTCTGTTCCTGAGGGGCGGGTGACCGCAGGCCTGAGCCCCTGGCTGCCACCAGGGCATAGACGGGCAGAAGCCTTGCTGCAGCCCGGACCCCTCACCCCTCTCCCTGACCTGGGCAGAGGCGCGTGCTGCGACCACAGGTGGAGGGAAAGTGGCTCAGACCAGGGGTCGGGCTCAAGGTGTCTCTGCCCCTCTCAGTGTCTCAGTTTCTCCCTTCTGGCATGCTTAGGCTAGCCTTTTTTTTTTTTTTTTCATCTAATGCCTTTTTTATTTTATTTTAATTTTTTTTGTCTTTATTCATTTTTTAAAAATATTACATTAAAAAAATATGAGGTCTCCATATACCCCCCACCCCCCTCACTCTACTCCTCCCCCCATAGCAACATTCTCCTCCATCATCATGAGACACTCATTGCATTTGGTGAGTACATCTCTGGGCATCGCTGCACCTCATGGTCAATGGTCCACATCATAGCCCACACTCTCCCACGTTCCACCCAGTGGGCCATGGGAGGTAGGCTAGCCTTGATGCTTGGGGGCCCTGGAACCTCAGAAACACAGGTGGTGGAAGAAAATAGCAGCCCCAGAACTCCTCATTAAAGAGAGCCTGGCTGGTGGCCCAGGGCAGCTGGTGCTGTTTTCTGGGGCTTTAGCCTCCTTGTTGTCTCGCAGCCTCTCGGCGGCCTGTGCTCCCTGACGGCGGGTGCTTGCACCCCCCACACGCTCTAGAATCCTTCCGTCCTGGGGCAGTGAACAGGGCCCGCACACCCCTCCCCACCCCGCACGTTTCCCGTGTGCTGCTCAGCCCTTTGATCTCACCCTTGGGGTTTCGTGCCACAACCCCCGTCTGCTCCTGGTTCTCTCAGACCCCCTTCACTATTTCCTGGGCCTCCCTCTCTGTCCTTGGACCCTTCCCGAGAGCCCGGGGCCTGGCACTGGTCCAGGGAGGTGAGGAGTCTCGAGACACAGGCCTGCCAGCCAGAGGGTGGCGTTCCCCTGCTGTCTCCACAATTCCTTCTCCCCACCTTGAGCAGATACTCTGTGCCAACAGTTGCATTATAGCCAGGAGTTTAACAGCACACCAGGCAGATCAGGGCCCTGCTCTCGTGGGCTTTGCCTTCTGAGGGGGAGACAGGCAGAATGGAGGCAAACAAACACCTACCACCAGGCGGAGGTTGTGCGCTGGGGACAGGCTGGAGGCAAACAAACACCTACCACCGGGCGGAGGTTGTGCGCTGGGGACAGGCTGTCGTGACGGGGCTGCGTGTCTGGGCCTTCTCTGTGTGGAGCTGGATTATGGGTGATGGTACTTGTGAAGTGGCCCTTAGCTGGGTGGGCCGTCACACCCCAGGGGCAGGCACTGGTTCCCCACCCCAGTGATTGCCCTGGGACGGCCACCTGACGAGGGTCAGTAAATCCGTGTTGAATGCTGTGTGTCTGTGCCTCTGAGCGTGAGACTCTGTGTGTGTTTCTCTGCCTGGCGTTACTCTGTGTGTGTGAGTCACACCCCCTCACTGCAGAAGCAGAGTTGCCTCTGATCCAATTACGTCTCCTCGGCTGCCTCCTGGTGGCTCCCGGCTCCCTCCTGGTGGCTCCCGCCCCTTGGCTCGGCTCTGGCTCTGCCGTGGGGCCCCCTCCCCGCCTCCACTGGAGCCTCATCTCGCCTCTGGGCCCGTCTCCCCTTTGCAATGTGTTCTCTGTGCCTTCTTGGTTCTCCTGTCCCTCGATGGCTACTGCTGCCGTCCTCCTGTCCTAGTTATTCATCCGCTCACCAAACCTCCTCCCGCCTCCGGCCGGCTCTGCCCTGCTGTGCTGAGCTGGGGACTGGAGATGGCTCACACCCTGCCTCTGCTCTCAGGAGACTCAAGGCCTGGGGTGAGGGTGGGCGGGGGGGAAAGGCAGCCGCAGCCCCTCGAAAAGAGCTGGGACCAGGGAGGGTGACTGGTGACTGACAGTATGTGGGGGCGGGGCAGGGGAGCTGTGTCTGGCTGGGGGCCCTTGAGGGCCTTGAGGGTCAGGGTGCAAGCTGAGGGGGCTTGGTAGGCTCCCCAGGGGCACAGCTGGGGGGCGGGGGAGGACAAGCGGGGAGGGAGGAGTGTGAAGAGGCCTTTTTTTTTTGAGTTTGGATTTTATGCTGAAGGCAGAGGTTTTCAGGCTGGGCGCTGCCATGATCAGCTCTGGTTCTTAGAAAGCTCCCCGGCTGCAGGAGCTGGATTCGCCTGGGAGCCAGGAGACCGGAGAAGAGGGGGCTGCTCAAGTGGTCCACGCAGGGATGGTGAGGCCTGCCCGGGGTCCTTGCCAAGGACAAGGCAGCGCAGAATCCACGGGGCAGAGGTCGCTGGAGGGAGTGGCTGGAGAGTGAGCGTGGCTGCGTCCAGAGCCATCCCCAGCTCCCGGGCGCAGCAGGGGAGGAGAGTGAGCATTGGGGGGAGATAATCCAGGGGTTTGGGGCATGGTGCCCGTGAGAGGCCTGTGGGCTGTGCAGTGTGATGGCTTCGAGGGGCCTGGGTTCACTGCTGGACCCGGGAGCCCTGGAAGGTGTTTATCCTCTTTGTCGTTCTTGAAGTCCCTCTGTCAGCCTTGGCCCCTGTCTGGCCTCAACTGTCTCCCTGACCCTCTGCCTCTTCTTCCCCCATTCCTGCCTCCCCAGCTAGGCCTGTCCTCCCCCGCCTTGCTCCCCCTGCTTGCCCAGCTCAGGAGAGGCCCGGTGGCAGGTGCAGACCAGGAGGCCGGCTTCTGGGACGTCTGAGCAGGGCGTCCACCACTGCTCGGAGCTGGGGCCTGCCCCTCTGGAGCCTGGGGGTGGGGGGAAAATGGGGAGATCTGGGGAGACTGGAGGCCGGGGGGGGGGGGCAGGGGAGAGAAGGAGACATAGCGAGGCGGAGTCACTCGGCCGCATCCCTGCCTCGAGGGCTCAGCTCAGTGTGCTCAGGGAGCTCTGTCTAGGGGAGACATGGCAGCACCTCCACTCTCCACCACACTCTCGGGGGCCCCCCGCATTTGGGGAGAGATTTTCTGCTAAATTCCCTTCCCTGCAGAGGAGAAGGCCTTGGGGTTTATCTGGTCACTTTTGCAGGTGTGAACATGGAGACCCAAAGGTGGGAAAGGAGACCCTGTGCTGGGTCCATACTGTGCCGGGTCCTTCCTGCTGCCACCCCAGGGGGCGGCACAGAGACCAGAGCCAGCCCCTGCGTCCCCTCCCCACTCAGGCACACCCCAACAGCCCTGGCAGGCATCCCGCAAGGCGCAAGGCCGCCCCTCACCTGGCCAGGCGCAGGCCCACCTGGGAGCCCTTGGGTCCCACCCAGAGCAGGGCCTGGTTCTCGGGGAGCAACCCGAGGGGTGAACTTGGGGTTCCAGGCTGGTCCCCCACTTCCCTTTTCTGGGCCTCTCTTTACAGTCTTTCCAATGGGCATACTCCTCCCTCCTCCCAGGTCATCGAGAGGATGGAATTAGGTGACTTTGCAAAGCCCCCAGCGCAGAGCCTGGCCCCACCCGGGCACGCGGTCAGCAGTTACTGGGTGGCTGCGGGAATGACACGTTAGACCCATCCTTGCTCACCAGGTTGCCTCATGGGGCTACGCGAGCCCATCGCTTCCCACAGCCGGTCCGGGCCGTTCCTCCCCAGACTCGTGCCATCACCTCAGCCGGGAGCCCCCCTCTAACCCGATTCCCAGTGCCATCTGCTCTTCTGCTCATCCTGCAGGGCTTGGCTTGGGTGCCCCTCCCTGTACCCGCGTCTCTGGCCACCCAGGGTGGTCATGCTGTGCCCCCGGCCCCGGGCCTAGAGGCTCCTCGGGGGGCAGGGCCCCGCGGCCCCTCTGGCTCCCACTCCCAGCACAGCGCAGGCCCAGCCGGCTGACGCGGCGCGTGCTCCAGGTACCCCAGCGGCAGCCTGGCAGCCTCAGAGCCCGGGCTTCTGCGCCCAAGAAGTGAGGGCCTCGGGGTTCATCCAACACTTCTGACTTAGGGGTGTTGTGTTATAACTTGTTTAAACCATACTGTGCCAACAGCAGCAAGAATCAAAAGCTGGAAAGTAAACCCCCAGAGCCCCAGGCCCCCAGTAAAGCTCTTCCCAAGGCCTTTCAGTGCTCCTGCAGGGGTGTAGGTCGTCGGCGGTGGATTAAGCAGCGGCACGGGTATGCTTTGGACGTTCGTTGAACATTGCCCCTGTAGAACTTTGTCCTCTTGCTGCAGAGTTATTAATGGACGAACATTCCCAGCAGCCGCTCCACGCCAGGCCTGTTCTGGGCTCGGAGGGCTCAGGGCCGGCCCAGCTACTGCCCCTCCCCGGGCTGTCCGCAGGCCTCAGTGCCTGTGTAGAGCCGTTCAGGGGATGCGGCTCTTCACCCGAGCGGGTCCGTGGTCTTGGCGGTGTTCCAGATTGTTCTCCAGTGTATTTTGCTAATTACAAGTGTGGCTCTATAGTCAGTGGATACTGTAACAAAACTTTTTCCTTATTTTTCCTTAAGCATAAAATCTAGTCCTGGGATTCCAGAAACTAAGTCAGAGGTATATGTTTCATGATGTTAAAAATATTTTTAAAATTGCTTTCCAGAATAATGGAACCAATTTTTGCTGCCACTAACTGCATAACAGTTTCACCATAGCTTTGCAAGCAGTGGGTATTTTGTATATATTTGCTAACTTACTGAGTATACATTGGACCTCAGTATGATTTTAATTTGCTTTTCTTTGATTATCTGGATTATTAAAGCTCTTAAAGCAGGGTTTCTTAACAAGGGGTCCACAAGGTTGAATTGAGATTCAGAAGAACGTTATTCTTCTGGGGACGTGTTGGTGCGGGGGTGATCTATTTATTAAATAATACTCAGTACCGTGTGGACTTAGGAAGGGGTCCATGACTTTCAGCTGACTCGCAAAGGGGTCCACGGAACAAATAAGGTTAAGAAGCCCGGTCTTAAAGGCCCAGATCCCCCTTGATCTGTCTCTCGGTCTTTCTGAGACTTCTCCCCCCCACACACACACTCCACTTCACAGAGAGGGTGATGGGGGAAGCAGCCGTCGTCCTCACGTGGCTTCGAGCTTTGCAGGAGTCCAGGAGGTTCACCACTACTCTTCCCTCGGAATTCCACGGCGCAGCGAGGGAGGCAGGCCCCGGCCCCAGCCTCCTGGAGCTCAGAGATGCTCACCCTCAGGCGCAGCCTCTCTGTTGGCTCCCCATCTGCCTTGCGTTCAGCCAACAGCTCTTTGCAGCCCGCCGGGCCCTGTGCCAGGCACGGGGGACGCCGAGACGAAGGAGAGGCCTCGGCGCTGCAGGCAAATAATGCATTAATGGTGGAGGAGGGTGGGGGTGGAGGCGTGGAGGAGACAAAGAGGCCCCCAGCCCCGCCCTGGGAAGTTAGGGGCAGGGTGGGCTGCCCAGGAAGGGGACAGCGGGGCGGAAGTTTGGCGAACAAGTAGGAAGGGGAAAGCACTCCGGGCGGGCCTGGTGGCGGAGGTGCTGCTGCACCCTCATGCGGGGCCGATTGCAGGTCCCTGCCCTGACCCCTTGTGCCCATGCCCTGGAGCTGCTCTTGAGATATTTGTGGGTGAGAGGGGGAAAGCCTTGCAGGTGGGGGGTGTCTCCATTCAGGGGGCCCCAGAAACCCAAAGCAAGGGGTGAGTGCACCATCAGCTCTGTCTACCCCTGGGTGAAGGTGGGACCTTGGGAACGGGCGTAGTGGGGGACCCTGGGGAGGAGAACCGGGGGCCGAGAGGCAGAGGGGCCCCTGGAGCCAGGCGTCCGCCATGCGCCGTGTGGCCCAGACGGGTCCGTGCATCTCCCAGAGCCTCGCGTTCCTGCTCTGCAGTGAGGGCCGGGCCTGGCTGTGGGCTGTGAGGGTGGAGGGGGTGCAGGGCCTGCTGTAAGGGGCCACCTGCCCCCTCCCTGGCCACCCACCCCGGGCAGGGATCTGGAGCTTTGGAGCTTTTTGTTTTTAAATTAACTTCATTACTTGTTCCTGTGTGTCCTGCCATCTGGGGATTAGCAGGAAGGTGCTCCCTCCAGAGGGCCGGAGAGAGGCGGGGAGAGCTGCCAGGGCCAGGGCCAGAGGAAGGCGGCTGCCGCCAAGGCTTTCTGTTCAAGGCCCCTGGCTCCGCACAGCACCACTCTGCAGGAAGCATTATCTCTGGCAGGTGGAGATACAGAGGCTCAGAGCTGAAGTCCTCTGCCCAGCCAAGGCCACACAGCCAGGACGAGGCAGGGCCAGGGCCGTGACCCAGAGAGTCCCAAGCTGCTGTAAACTGTGAGGCTGCGGGACCTGGCTGGCCTGGTGGGGCAGCGTGATAGCCTGGGGGGCTCTCCGAGGGGGCTTCAAGGAGCAGGGCCCCAAAAGCATGGCCCTGCCCTGAGCCAGTGAAGTCTGAGGACGGAGGTGGGAACTCTGTTAAGAGGGAGTCTGGGAGCTCAGCCTCCAAGGCCAGCAAACCCCGTGAATCCAGTGAGTCCTGCATACTAACCATTATTAACTTAGATGGCCTCCATTTGCCATTGTCGGTTTTTGGCAGGACCAAAACCTGACCTTTGATGAAAGCTCTGACACTTTAGGGTCAGGCATACCAGGTTCTTATTCTCGGCTACACCGGTTATCCACTGTGTGGCCTTGGCGAGCCACGACCTCTCTGGACCTTGGTTTCTGCATCTATAAACTAGGAGAAGAGACCCACTGGCTTGGTGCGAGGGTAAGAAGCGATGTCTGTAAAGGACCCAGCTCGGTGCCCTTGGCAGCTGGCAGAGGTGGCTTGATGACAGGTCCATGGTCCTCCTTTGAAGGATGACAAACTGATCAGTGATTTGGGGCACATGGTAGTAGTTACTGGGGCTGCTGGTCGGAGCTGTGATTAAGCTGATACTCATTGCCTCACTCCTTGTTAGGCTCTTCCCCGGATTCGAATATGGTTCTTTTGGGAAAGGAGGATTTGCTTAAGTTACTCCCTTTAGAAAACTGTGCTGAAATGCCATGTGGGGTGAGAAGTCAGCACAGCCTTCAGGATGCTTCACAGCCCATATGAACTCCTTCTCTGGGCCTCAGTTTCCCCAGTAATAACCTGAAGATACTGATGAAAGAGGTCACCCCCCGGGGTCCTGGAACTTGGGGATAGTCTGTGTGCCCCGCATATCCCATGGGCAGGGATATTGGAAACCTGCTCTGTGAGGTCTTGGGGTGGGGGCCAGATTTGGGCCCACCTGTTGGCCCACCAGTTTCCTTATTATCGCCCCTGGCCTTTGATCCCAAAGCCAGGACACAGCCCCTTGGAAGTGGCCTGGCTTCTTTCCCCTGGTCGCAGATAAGCTACCTGCTTGGGCTCTGGGAGAGAGATCTGGCCCCTACCCCATTCCCTCCCTCCAGGGGAGATGCCTCCTTCCCCAATGCTGAGCCCTGGGAAGGCCTCACGGAGAAGCACAAGGTAAGGGGTGGGAGGGAGCTGAGGGCCGAGTGAGACCCAGCCTGCGTGCTGGGCCCTGGTCTGCCTCGCTTTAGCCTCCGCGCCCCTGCACCCACTGTCCCTCTGCCTTTTCACGCATTCAGCTCCTTATCCTCTGGGGCCCTGTTGTCCCCCACTCCCACTGTTCCCGTGCTCCCCCCTTTCCCAGCCCTGCTCCTCTGTGTTGGGATTTTGTGTCTCTGTCTCTCCCCAGCACCCAAACTTGACAGGGCCCCGCTGGGGCAGGGCCCACATTCCGTCCTCCCCTGGGTCTCCGCTGTGCAGCTGCAGGCCAGCAGCTCAGCAGGCCTCATGGGGGCCAGCGTGCCCATGAGATAGGTACCATCATCATCCCCATTTTCCAGAGAGAGAAACAGACTCAGGAGTGGAATCTTGTGCCCAAGGGGAGGAGCTGGGGCTGGAACCTGGACTCAGGCTGGCGTGGGTTAGTTCCCTGAGGGCCTTCCTTGTCCAGGCCCCCCGGCTGCCTCTGTGTGGGGCTTGGGTGCTGGGAGGGAGGCGGTGCTGGTGCCAGGGCTCTAGGCAATCTCAGGTCTCCGCCTCACCGGAGTTTGGAGAGAGTGGCGTGCAGGGGGCGCAGCCTGTGGCTTCTCTGGTATCCTTCCAGAGGTCACTCTCTCTAAGTCTCCGCTTTCCTAACTGAAATGGCTGCCTGCCGGGCCACCTGCCGTAACCGGGCTCCTCGGTGGAGCAACTCCTCTGTCTTTCCCACTCAGGTTCAAGGGCCCCCACCAACGTGACTCAGTCACCCAGGGCCCACGGCGGTGGGTCACATCATAGGCCCGCCCACCAGGTGCTCTCCGCGACTCGCCCCTACCCCACCGCCTGCCCCTCCTGAAGCCTCTTAGAATTACACCTGGCCACTTGGGGCGGCTGTCCGAAGGAACAGTGCCCAGCAGGGACAATGCCGGATGTAATTTCCCCCTCTTGGTGCAGCCGTGCTGCCTCCTGGGGGCTGTGGAAAGAGCCCGGGCCGGGAGCCAGGCCTGCTGGTGAGGCATGGGCATGCCTGCAGATGTTTGCCTGACCTGCCTCAGTTTCCTCACCTGCAGGGCCGCCATAGCCAGGCTCTCACTCCTTTTCCCTAGGAGCCGGCCACGAGCCTGGGAAACCCCTGCAGTTTCCCTCTTCGTCTTTCAGATGAAGCAGGGTTTACACTCGACTCCATCATACATTAGTGTTTTAACTAAGAATTCAGCGCCAGGTCCGCCCTGTGCCTCTGTATGCCCGCCCACAGCCTGCTGCCCTAGAGGTGGGCACCTGCCTGAGTGCTTCGGGGCCACAACAGTCCAAGAGTCTCCCGAGGGGAGATGGAAGAGTGGGCAGGGCTGGCCCCTTCTCAGGGTGCTCTCGGGCCTGGGTGCAGCTGGGCCTTGGGGTCACTGAGCCTAGCCAGAGGGAGGGGGCCACCCCAGGCTGGATTCCAGCCTAGAAAGCAGAGTTCCGTTGTCACTGCCTGTCCAGAGTAACACATTTGGGGACTTGCAAAGCCAAACCCCCAGCCTCTAAACTTGGGCTTAGAGAAGTTCCAGTCTGCTGAGAAGTCACGCTAAGGTGCTCCTTGATGGCTAAGCAGGCAAGAAGACCTGCTTTTATCTTGCTGTGTGATTTGGGTACGTTGCTTCATCTGCTGAGCCTCAGTTTTCTATTTTGCGGCGCAAAAAAAAAAACCGTTTGTGGCAAAGCGTTAGAGTGAGTGGAACATCCGGTGCCCACCTGGATGGCAGTGTGGCCTCACCAGGTGGTTTGGACACTGGGGCTGCCCCTGCAGTCTTCTCCAGTT
This sequence comes from Dasypus novemcinctus, assembly GCF_030445035.2. Classification (NCBI taxonomy): domain Eukaryota; kingdom Metazoa; phylum Chordata; class Mammalia; order Cingulata; family Dasypodidae; genus Dasypus; species Dasypus novemcinctus. The sequence goes on along the minus strand of NC_080682.1, from coordinate 103,275,386 downwards.
CCCTCTTTCACCATCGCACCCCTCCCGTCACGTGGTCCAGCCAACGCCATTCGTCCGTTCATTCATTCGTTCACGTCACTTTAGTCTCCTTTCATCTGGACTACTCCCTCAGTCTTTCCTCGATTCTCACCACCCTGACACGGGCCAGTTATTTTGTGAACCGTCCCTAGTTTGGGGTTTGCCTGGTCTGATGTTTCCTTATAATTAGATTTAGGTTAACGCATCTTGGCAGGACTGTCACCTAAGGGATGCCCATATTCTCCTCGTTGATCGTACCAGGCAGCATCCGATTGCAGTTTGCCCCGTTGCTAACCATGTCTGCTTTGATCGCTTGATAAAGGTGGTGACTGCCAGGCTTCGCCACTGTGAAGCTACTCACTTTCCCTTTGTGATAAGAATTTGCTGGGAGGGACTTTGAAACTACATAAATACTCCATTCCTCATCAGACATTCAATTAATTCACTTATACACATCTGTATGTACTTGGGCTTCCTACATTATTCAATGGAGCATAATTGGTTTCTGTCACTTATTTTTATGTAGGCTCCCTGAGCTGGCTTTTCTTTTTTAGTTTGTTTGCTTGTTAGTTTTTAGGAGGCACCGGGAACCAAACGTGGGACCTCCCATGTGGGAAGCAGGCGCTCAACTGCTTGAGCCACATCTCCTCCCCATCATTTATTTTAATACAGAAATTGTCCCAGATTTGGCCTGTGGTAGGGTGGCCAAGTGCCCTAGTTTGCCCAGGACTGAGGGGTTTCCCTGGATGCAGGACTTTCAGTGCTAAAAGCAGATGAGTCAGGCACCGTCCCAGTGGGAGTCCTTCAGCCTGGCCCTGAATCTGTTGGACTAGGTCCCTGCCATTCTTTGAGTATTTCCTTACTTTCTGGCACAATAAGGCTCATCTTATACCCACTCTGCACCAGCCCTGGGGTCAGCAATTTCTCTAAGAAGTCCGAGAACCAGGCACCTTTCGAGTACTGGGCTATCGCACACCGTGGGAATTCCAGCCAGCCAGAACTCATTTTAGCTTCCCCCAGGGGCACACTCGCCCGCCTCTGCCTCTGTGCTCACTGCTCGCTGGCAGGGCCTTGTGGCAGACACCTGGCTGCAAGGCTGAGCTGCTCCCCACCCACCCGCCCGCACCCACCTTCCTGTGTGCCCCTACTGGACAGTTTAGGGCACCTCCCCACTTCCAGGCCAGTCTCCTCCTCCACGGAAGCCTCTGGAGGACAGGCCCCGGATTCCCCTCTAACTCTTCTGTGCTCACAAAGGGCTGGAAGGAGTGGGGATGTACTAGGGTTCTCCAGAGAAACAGAACTGCCAAGCGATATATATAACAATATGTATTATGAGATTTATTATAGGAATGGGCTCACACAACTGTGGGGGTAGGCAAGTCCAGATTCCATAGAGCAGGCCCCAAACTGAACTCCACTGAAGGTTTTCGATGAATTCCCTAGGAGAAGCTGGCCGGCTGAGTAGAGATGGGAAATTCCTCCTGGACAATTGCTGAAATCATCAGTTCCCTTTTAAGGCCTTCAACTGATTGGATGAGACTTATCTCATTGCTGAAGCCAATCTCCCTTGTTAATTGTAGATGCAATCAGTTTACTGACGATTTAAATTCATGAAATTCCCTCACTGTAACTATCAGACCAGTGCTTGCTTGACCAAACAACTGAACACCATAACCTGACCAATTGACCCATGAACTTAACTAATCATTAGTTAAATGGATTGGGTCTAGTTATACCCCCTCATGGAGTAGAAAAGCAGACAGGGCAGAGAGAGAGAGGGTGACTTGTTCAGGGCCACACACCACACAATGAGTCTTTTTTTCTTTCCTTTTTTAGGAGGTCCTGGGGATAAGCCGGGATGTCGTACATGGGAAGCAGGTGTTCAGCCACTGAGCTACATCCACTCTCCCACAATGAGTCTTTGTTCGCTGGAGTCTCTCCTTGAACTTAGGTTTCCTTAATTCTAAAATGGGGCTAATACAATACTCAGACCACTGCGGTAAGACTGAAACGTGGTGGTGTGTGTAGAGCACTCGGGACAGCGCCTACACCATGTGCGCCTCTCAGCGTCTCTGGGGACCTTTTTATTAAAAATGTTTTTTCTTTATTATGGAATCAGTACTGGACATTGGGGATAATTAGAAATACAGGCAAGCAAAAAGGAAATAGAATAATATTCTTCCATGTAGAGACTGCCACCGTTAACACCTTAGTGCTTATGCTGCTCAGATTTTTCTAGGCAGGTATATTTTTCCTCAAATGAGATACTGTGCATGCATTCCGTTTGGCAACTTGCTTTTTTTTTTCAATCTCCACCATTTTATTTCAGTAAGTTCTCAGCATGGCTAATACTCAGACCATATTCACATTTCCCCACTTGTCTCAAACCTTCCCTGATAGCTGGTATGTCCGTATCAGTATGCAGGCTGGGACCAGCTGGGGGTGGTGTCCTCTGAGTCTAGCCCAGCCCCTTATTTGTGACACTGACCTGTGGAAGGGACGGACCAGCAGCCCTGCAGAAGGCCTCACCACCTGGCTTGGTTGTATGCTCGAGGGCTCACGTACCTTGTTCTTCTGTCCTCTTTATTTTCTGTAGACTGAAGCCATAGCCAAGCCCGAAGGGCTCACTGGCGCCTGGGCCGCCCAGTAGGTGGTGGAATGTCCTTCCTAGGGCCTCACAGCACGGGGGGTGCCAGGACCTATGCCGAGATTAGGGGGAGGCAGCGTGACCCCTCCATCCTGGTCACGTATCCCTCGTAAGTAGAAAGTATTACATGTGGGGTTCCCTTGGCACCGTCTGAATGCCCAGTTCTGGGAAATCTTAAGCTACCCGTGAAAACTAGCCCATTTGCTGAGGGGAATTTGACCCTGGAGCTCAGGCTCTTGGATGAAAAAGAATCACAGAACAAGGACTTTGGTGGGTTTTTTTTGTTTGTTTTTTTGAGGTACTAAGGCCAGGGATTGAACTGGGACCTTGTATGCAGGAAGCTGGTGCTCAACCACTGAGCCACATCAGCTCCCCTGAGTTGGCTTTTTCGTTTGTTTGCTTTTTGTGTGTGTGTGTGTGTTTTTAGGAGGCACCAGGGCCTGAAGCTGGGATGTGCCATGTGGGGAGCAGGTGCTCAACCATTTTATTATTTTTTTAAGATTTTTATTCCCCCCCTCAGTTGTCTGCTCTCTGTTTCCATTCGCTGTGTGTTCTTCTGTGACCGCTTCTATCCTTATCAGCGGCATGGGCATTGGCAATCTGTGTTTCTTTTTTTGTTGCGTCATCTTGCTGCGTCAGCTCTGTGTGTGTGTGGCACCACTCCTGGGCAGGCTGCACTTTTTTCGCGCTGGGCAGCTCTCCTTATTGGGTGCACTCCTTGCATGTGGGGCTCCCCTACACGGGGACACCCCTGCGTAGCACAGCACTCCTTGCGCGCATCAGCACTGCGCGTAGGCCCCTTATCTCACGGGTCAGGAGGCGGGGGGTTTGAACCTTGGACCTCCTATGTGGTAGGCGGACGCCCTACCAGTTGGGCCAAATCTGCTTCCCAGTGCTCAACCATTTGAGCCACATCTGCTCTCCTCAGAACAGGGACATTGACACGTGGAGTTTCACTTTGCTGAGTGCAAATCTAGGGAAACTTGGACTCTCTTATTTGCTCTCCAGACCCGTGATCTGGGTTAAATCCCAACTCTGCTACTTACCAGCTGGGTGGCCTTGGGCAAGTTACTTAACCCCTCTGGGCCTCAAATTCCTCCTTGGATTTCTTGTCTGTCAGGGCTGTGGTGAGGATCAAATCAAAGTGTGCCCAGCTGTTTCCTCCCTTCCAGGGTGTTCTCCTTTCCCAGCTGTCAAATAACAGAACGAAGTTGCTCACGTCTTGAGGCTGGGAGAAGTGCAAAATCAAGACATCCTCCAGACGTTGCTTTCTCCAAGAAGCCCGAGGCATTCTGGGGCTGAGGCTGGGAAGCCTGCTCCTTGCCTTCTGCCGTGTGGCCGTGCTCAGGGCAGCCTCGCCTGGCTGCTGTTCTTCCGGGGTCCGGTGATGTCCAGCCTCTGGCTGCTCGCTGTGGCCTCTCTCCGTGGCCTTCCCTCTAAGACCTTCAGTCCTAGGATTAAGATGCATCCCGATTCAGCTGGGCCGTGCTTAACTGAAGCCCCCTCATCAAAGAGCCCCGCGCACTGTGGGTTCTCACCCACAGGATCGGATTAAGTTTAAGAATGTGTTTCTCTGGGGAGCACAGCTCCAAACCACCATGGAGGGCCAGGCTAATAAAGAGTAAGAACTCCACAGGTGTTTGGTGATTGGTAAAAAGGAGGACAAGTGGTATGGTCGGGATAAGTACCGCGGTGGGAAAGAAATCCATCTAGGCATTTGTTCACTTAGGTGTTCGTTCAGGCTTTCATTTCATTTAACACCTTCCTGTACTGGGATCTGTGCTGAATCAGCCATGTGCTTCTGCCCATGAGGAGCTCACAGAGTTGGGGAGGGCATAGACACAGAAACTCGGCATGTGGGAGCCCAGAAAGTCTGGCTGGGCAATCCAGGAAGGCTTCCTAGAGGAGGAGACTGGAAAGAATGGGGAGGAGTGGTAGGGGCTGAGGTGGCTTCTTGGGGGTGCTGAGCAGGGCTTGTGGCAAGGGGGGAGTCCATGCTGGCCACAAAGGCCCCGGCTCATGCCTGTCCTCCTCCCCCTCTTTGGCCTGCCTGCCCTCCAGTCCGCTGGCCAGTTCTCTGGCCACGCCAGGGCACCTTGCACCTTGTAACTGTGGCAACCCGTGTGTCTGTCTGCAGTGCCGGATGGAGTGCCGCGACGTGCCAGCCGAGACGCTCTACGACGTCCTGCATGACATCGAGTACCGGAAGAAATGGGACAGCAATGTCATTGAGACTTTTGACATTGCCCGCTTGACAGTCAACGCCGACGTGGGCTACTACTCCTGTAAGCATGCGCAGCACACCCATCCCAGCCCCTTCCGCCCCTCCCGGCCGCAGGCAGAGCCGCCTCCCACCTCCCCTCCCAGTGCACCAGGCACTTCAAACGCTGGGACACATACTCGTGTACACACACACACACGTGCACTCACATGGTCATATATACGCACACAAACGTGTACACGCGGTCATGTGTACACCCCATGCATAGCCACATCGCACAGACTCAGAGCCCTGCGTTTTCATGTAAACACACTCACAGTAATACGCTCATTCTCACATACACTCACATTCACACGTTCAGTCAGGCCAGGCCAGCAAGGTCACGTGTGTGTGGCCGGCTCTGGGATTGTTGTCTGGTGGGCAAGTGATTTCCTGTTTGGATCTGGGGGCCCGGCAGTTAACTCGGCCTCCCCGTGTCTCTGTCCTCTGCCGCACCCTCCCTTGCAGGCATGCAGGCCGGTGGGCTGGCTGACACTGTCCCTTGCCCTCCACAGGGAGGTGTCCAAAGCCCCTGAAGAACCGAGATGTCATCACCCTCCGTTCCTGGCTCCCCATGGGCGCCGATTACATCATTATGAACTACTCAGTCAAGCATCCTGTGAGTCGACCTGCCCTCCCTGCTGGGTGGGCACGGGAAGGTGCCAGGCAGAGCTGAGCGGCAGGCCTGGCCCAGGGGGAGGTCCGTAGCTGCTACCCTGACTTCCTTGTGAGTCGGGGCCAGGCGTGGGTCCCTCTGGTCCTCAGTTTCTCTCCTGTACAGCAAGGATAATGGCTCCTGTCTCCCTGCTGGGGCTCTCGGGCAGATCAGAAGTCCGTGTGGGCTGTCACTGTGGGTGAGTGGTGGGATGGACTGACTGTGTTTGGATGCGCTCTGGGACAGGGCTGGCTGGGAAAGGGGGAGCAAGAGGTGAGAGGCAGGGCCCCTGGCCCTCCTGGAGGAAGTGCTGCCTGATCGCCACGGTCAGGGAGCGTAGGCAGGTACGGCTGGCCTGGGCGAGGGAGCGTGTGTGTCTGTGAGACTGTGCACGTGGGCCCTGACTCCAGACTGGGGCCTTCCCCAAGGAGCCCGGGGAAAGCCCTGAGCGGTCCCAGGACGGCCTAGCCTGATTCCTCCCGTCCTCACACCAGCGTTGTGCAGGCACCCGAGGATGGGAGCTAACCTATGGGGTGTGTACTCATAAAGACACCCCCTTTTGCCCCCACCCCAAGTCTTACCTCCCTGTGTCTTCCACCCTCAGAAATACCCACCTCGGAAAGACTTGGTCCGAGCTGTGTCCATCCAGACGGGCTACCTCATCCAGAGCACAGGGCCCAAGAGCTGCGTCATCACCTACCTGGCCCAGGTGGACCCCAAAGGTGAGGGATTGGCCCTGGCAACCCATCATGTCCTCCTTCCCTGTACCACAGGGGATGGCCTTGGTCCCCTAGAAATCCGGAAGGGCATCTCTCAGGGGCTGTTTTGTATTTGGGGAGATCTCCAGCCAGAGCATCATTTGAACCAAGATTTGAGACTTAGAATGGTTTGAAAAGCGTGAGCCGAGGCAGTGGCCACTGCTCCACTCTGCAGCTTGAGGCTCGCTCTCTTCCTGGGCTCCCACGTCCCCAGCTCTGATTTGTTACCCCCCCCACTGCTCCCATCCTCTGCCCATCTTTGCAGGCCCCAGTCCTCTCTCCCTTGGGTTGGCTCAGCCACCCTGGTAGCTTCTAGGGCCAGGTGACCACCATGGCTTTCTCCCCTGAGATGCAGGCCTCGAGGCCATTGGCTCCCTGCACAACTCCCTCGGGATGTCTTCAGGCACCTTGGAAGAACTCGCCATCCCCGCCAACCTGCCCCTTTGCCTAAAACCCTGCCCTTTGGTCACCCATGCCCAGAACCTCGGGTCATCCGGGGCTCCTTCCTTTTCCTCAGCTCCCAAATCCAGTCACCAGTTCTCACTGATTCGACCTTCTAAATAGCTCCTAAACCTGTCATTTCTCTCTTTACTCACAGCCACGTTGTCTCTCCAGGGGAATTTTTCTAAAATCTCCATTTTCTCATGACTCTCCTCTGCTTAAAATTCTTCTGTGACTCCACTGCCTGGAGAGTAAAGTCGAAGCCCTCTCCCCAGGTTTCCCAGGCCCTCGCGGCACCTTCCCTTTCCCACCTCCAGCCCAGGCAGCCCTTGCCGCAGCCTAGAAGCACCTCTTCTCCTTTCTGTTCAGACAAACCCTCACTCGGTCCTCCAGGCAGAGGTGGGCCTGAGGGCCCCGATCCCAAGTGGAAGGAAGCAGTGAGGACAGTGAGGCCTCACAGGACCTGCTCGCCCGAGGAGAGGGGCCTCCCGGAAGCCCTGCGGGGGCGGCGCTGGCCGCGACTGGGGGAGGCGGGGCCCCGAGGCCGCTTCCTCCCTCCTCACCCCCTTTCCTACCCTCCTAGGCTCCTTGCCCAAGTGGGTGGTGAATAAATCTTCTCAGTTCCTGGCTCCCAAGGTGAGTGGCGTTCAGAGCTTTGGGGTCGACGACCCCGGGGAGAGGAGGTGGAGTCCAGGAGGTCCCGAGGCGCGGGTTCGGTTAGGGCTGAGGGGCGGGGTTGGGAGACTGGCAGGGGCAGTGGGGTCCCCTCCCCGCGCCGCCCTCTGACGCCGCGGGGTGGCGTCCCGCAGGCCATGAAGAAGATGTACAAGGCGTGCGTCAAGTACCCCGAGTGGAAGCAGAAGCATCAGCCGCACTTCAAGCCGTGGCTGCACCCGGAGCAGAGCCCGCTGCCCAGCCTGGCGCTGTCGGAGCTGTCGGTGCAGCACGCGGACTCCCTGGAAAACATCGACGAGAGCGCCGTGGCCGAGAGCCGCGAGGAGCGGATGGGCGGCGCGGGCGGCGAGGGCAGCGACGACGACACCTCGCTCACTTGAACGCGGCGCCGCCGCAGGGACGGAGACAGGACCGGGGACGAGCCGGCGCGGCGGAGCCTCCGCGCCCTGCCCCCCTCCCACCCCCGCGCCTCCTGGGGTGCTGGGCTCCGGCCCGGGCAGGCTGGCAGCCTGGCCTGGACACAGCCCCAATAAACCATCCCACAGCCTCAGGTGGCTCGTCACTGCCTGCTTCTCTCCTGGGGGCGTGGCCGCGCCCCGCGCCCCCCGCTGGCCTGTCCTGTATTCTTTCAGCCATCAGGTCCTGTCCATCCTGTGCCTGCTTAGTTCACTCCTTACCCACCTGCCTCTCCCCGTGGGGTGTTCTTTCTGCCAGTCGCTCCAGGCTGTCGGCTGCCTTCACTCTCTAAGGGAAAAGCGCAGGCTTGCTCGGGGGCAGGGTTCTGTTGTGTGATCTGGGGGCCCAAGACCCTGTGCGTCCACCCTACCGGGCTCTCGGGTCATCACGGAAGGGGGCAGATCCCTGGGTCTCAAACCACAGGGCTGTGGGGCTCTGAACTGAGGTTGGGGCCCGTGACCTGGAGGAGGAAGGTCAGGGTGCAGGCCAGGGTCATCAGGCTCCAGTGCAGTGGAGGGACAGGCCCCAGGCTTCGTTCCCCCCTCGGTCACTTTGAAGATCTCAGGCCTGTGGTAACAGAAAGGTGGGGCACCCAGGCACCCGTCCCCTGGCCAGCGGTCGGCTGCCAGCTCCCTCGCCCTGTTCTCTGTCTGCCTGCCCTGAAGTTCTCAAGGGGTGCCTCTACCCCCTCTGTTCTCTGTGGGCCCCAGGCACCCTCCGCTGCCAAAGGGACCTTCCCGCTGCCAGGTCTGGAGGAGGGCCCCGTGCTCTGCCCCTCTCCAGCACTTTTGCACCCCATCTGAACTTGGGGCAAGGAAGTTCTCCCCAAGGTCTGGTCCAGCCCTCCCCTCTTGGGAAACTCCTTGCATTGGCCCTGCCAGAGGAGGTCACGGTGTCCTGGGAGTGGGCTCTTTCCTGGAGGGGCAGGGTGAACCGCCAGTGGGCATGGGCAGATTTTATAACTCTCCAAGACTTTGGGCAAGTCCCAGAACTTTTTGGAGCCCAAGTTTCCAATGCATAAAGTGGGGTGGTAATTTTTGCCTTCAAGTAGAGATGGGAGGATTCAGGTAAGAGGAATACATTGTCCAGCACTGGGCCTGGCATGAAGAAGGTGCTCAAATTAATGGCTCTCTTCTCAGAGTAGCCCCCCACCCCCCACCCCAGTGAGCTCTGTTCTTCCAAGTAGTTGCATTAGGCATATGGGGAAATAGAAGCCCAGAGAAATAAAGGTCTGGCTTAGCTGGCCCCAGAAGTGCCCTGGATCTCTGGATGCAGAACCCAGGAGTGCTTGCAAGCCTGAGGCCCTCCGCATGTGTTGAGAGGAGGAGCAGGAATCTCTGTCCTCCAGGCCAGCAAAGGCGCCTGGACCCTCTTCCTCACCCCTCTGCTGTGGGCATTAAGGTGCTCAGGGAGAGGTTGGAGACCCTCGGAGAATGTGGTGGGGAAGGACTTCCTGGAGGAGACCAAGGGCTGCCCCGGGGGGGGACTGGGCTCCTGGATACGGGGGTCGGGTGGGGAGCAGCCTCCCACACCTCCCCGGGGGTAGAATTTCCAGAAGAGGGGTGGCGAGAGGCAGGGAGACTCGGGAAGGGATGGAGACTCAGTGGGCGGGGTGGGGGGGTGGACCTGAAATTCAGGAGATAGACACAACCTGCGACTAGTGAGAGGGGCCGAGGAGACAAGACACACGGACAGTCCAGAAGGCGGGCCAGGCCAGCGGACTGAGAGACCCACCAGGGAGGGGGCGGGGCCGGGGCGGTGGGCGGGGGCGGGGCTGGGCATCAGGCGGGGCGGGGCGGGGCCGGGCGGCGGGCGGGGCGGGGCCGGGCACCAGGGGGCGGGGCGGGGCCGGGCACCAGGGGGCGGGGCCTGGCGGCGGGCGGGGCGGAGCCGGGCACCAGGGGGGCGGGGCCTGGCGGCGGGCGGGGCCGGGCACCAGGGGGGCGGGGCCTGGCGGCGGGCCTGCCCCTTCCCCGCCCTCCCCCCCGCGGGGCGTCACGTGGGGCGGGCGGAAGAGCCCCACGGGGTGGGCGCGCCGGGCCGGCGACCGCGGGGTGGCGGCGGCGCGGTGAGCCACGGGCGGTGCTGAGGCCGAGGTCCCCACGCGGAGTCTTCGTCAGAACAGGTCAGTGCTGCCGCCGGGGCGTCCCCGTCCGCCGCCCCCTCGCTAGCTGGAGCCGGGAGTTCCCCCATTTCGCAGAAGGGAACGCCGAGGCCGCGCGGCGACTCTGCGCCCGGCACCGACTTCCGCGGGCGCCGCTCCGCGTCATCCTGTGCATGCCCCTGCCTGGTAGCGGTGGGGGTCGCCTACTGAGGATGAGCGGTCGGGCCGGGACCGTGGGGCGCGCGGCGAGCCGGCGAACCGCAGCTCTTCGGCAGGAAAGCTCCTCGGACCGCGAACCCGCGCGTCCGGGGCGCCTCGCTTTTCTCACCTGTGAAATGAAAGCTCCACCTTACAGACCGCCGAGGCCCGTCCAACTTGGCAGATACTTTGGACCCTTGGACCTGGGGCTCCAGTCTCCTTGGGCAGGCAGCTTCCTGTCTCTCCGCCTCAGTTTCCTACCAGTAAATGGGGGCATTGCCTCCCAAGAGTCCCTACGTGGCCCAATTGCTGGAACAAGGAGGAGGTGTGTGTGCATTGAAATGGGGTCAAGCTGGGGGTGGGAGGTTGGCACTGGAAAGAGCAGGCTTGGTGTGCACGCTGGGGTGGGGGGTCGGGGTGGGGGGAGGTATTTGGTCACAGATTTCCAAGGGTGATTTTGGGTGCTGGAGAACTCCAGTTAGGGTCCCCAACAGTAGCGCCTCAGGCATATGCCCCCCTCTCAAAGCCCTCCCCAGGCTGGGGCATGTGGGGGTACTCAGAGAGGGATTGCACTGTGCTGGGCACCAGGGACCCAGACAGGCACTGGTAATGCCTGCCCTGGGAGAGCGCCCAGGCCGGGGGAGACCCGGGGCAAGCTCATTGCAGGGTAGAGGGAGCTGGGCAGGCCCACGAGGGCAGGCGCAGACGGGTGCCTAGCCAGGGTCAGGGACGGTGCCCCTGGGAGGCTGGGGAGGAGGAGGCGCCTGGGTGGAGCCCTGGCGGTTGAGTGGCAGTGCGCAGGGATGAGGGCCCTGCAGGGGAGGACCCGGCTTGGGCAGAGGCAGGGACCTGCATGCTGTGCTGGAGAAGGTGGTGCAGCTGGGGGGGGTGGCGGGGCAGGAGTGTAGAGAGAGCTCTGCCCTGTGTCCCATAGCTAGTTGGGAATTGTCTAGATCCTGGCCTGGGGACCCTACTTCCCCACCGGCCGCTTGGCAGAATCCTCTCTGGTGAGGTAGAGGTAGGCAAAGACCACCAGGGGCCCGGATTGCGCCAGGCCTCACTGGGCATTCAGTCCTCCCCTGGCGGCCCCAGCCTTCCCCTCGCCTCCTCTTGGGCTCCAGCCGTACTTCTCGGCCCATCAAGCCTCAGCTCTTTGTGCAGGTTGCTTGCCTCTCTTCCCTTTCTCCCCTAGAAGTTTTCTCCTGCCTCCTAATCCCCTGGGCCCCTTGGACTTCAGGGTCCAGAGGTGGGCTGCTTACTGCCCCCTCCTGCCTGCCCCGTCTTCCGGTCCTGCGTAGGGGCACAGCCTAGGAAGGGGTCCCTGGGACCTCTGGGGGGGGAGGGCCTGCAGAGCCACGAGGCTGACCGGAACCTGCGCTCAGGAGTCCCTGTGGGACTACCGACCACTCTGTGACTCTGTAAGACTCCAAATTTCTCAGAGCCTCAATTTCCCCATCTCCACACTGAGGGGGTAAACATGGCGCCACGCCCCCGGGAGAGGCTGTGCTGGGGCGAGAATCGGGCCTGTTTGAGTCTGAGCCCTGCCTTGGGCGTGTTTGAATGGAGGCAAGGGAACACCCAGGGAAGGGGTCAGGGTAGAGGGGCGGGGCCCTCTGAGTCCTGGGGGCGAGTGTAGACCAGGCCTGGGGCATTAGCTGGAGGGAGGGGAGTCCCCTGCACTCTCAGGGGGCCCCCTCCCCACCCCACTCTCCATTTGCGGAGCTCAAAGCCGGCCAGCCAATGCCCAAACAAGTGGCCTCTGTTCCCAGGGTGGGGGGAGGGGAGGCAGGGGAGGCAGGCCCTGGGCTCCGGGCCCGTCTGTCCAGCCAGCGCTGACCCCGGTCCCCCGCCCCTTGCTCTGGATCTTAACCCTTGGGGGCCTGCACTGGGCCCTGGGATGCTTGAGGGCTGCTGCCCCTTGCCCACCAGCTGTCCCTCCCCCCTACCGCAGGTTCGGCACCTGGAGGGAATGCAGTAAGACCTCAGTGGGAAATGGGGAAGGAGAGAGGGAACAGGCAAGAGTGTGCGTCCTGAAGCAGATATGGCCATGGCCAGAGACTACCTGGTCCAGGTGCCTCTTTCACAGATGGGGAAACTGAGGCTGAGAGCCAGAGATTGGCCCAGGCTCAGAGAGCAAGTCCTGGTAGGAGTCAGGACCCACTCCAACTCCCAGTCTGGCCCCCAGAGCTCGCCCCTCTTGGGGAAAGGAGAGGGAGCAGGAGGGCAGTCTCTCTGATTATCTGCTGTGTGCTGGGCACTGCCTATTGCATGAGCCGAGGGTCACCCTCCATTGTCACAGGGGAAGAGACAGAGCCTTAGAGCTGAGCAGGAACACTAGCAAGGGCGACGACAGCAGCCAGTAGAGCACCACCAAGTAGGTGCTGTCATGAATATTAACCGGTTTAATCCTCTCAGCCACTCTAGAGGTTAGGTATCATTCTATAGATGAGGAAACTGAGGCACAGAGAGGGTAAGCAACTTGCCTGAGAGCACAGCAAATAATGACAGAAGCAGGATCAGCACCCAGGCGTCTGCCTTCTTTGGCCTCGTTTTCCCCTGCCCCGGCCTGACCTGACCCCTGGAGCTCAGCCCAGGGTCTGGGCTGGGACAGTGGCTCTCCCCTCCCGGTGGCCGAGGCAGCCCTGAGCAGAGTGTGATGACATCGGGCTTGGGGCAGACCCCAGGAGCAGCCTTGGGATGGCACCTGAGACCGGAGACCGCAGGGGCAGAGTCCATGCCCTTGGGCCGGCCCTGCAGCCCCTCCTGTACTCTCAGGCTGGACTCCAGCCTGCCTGCCCTTCAGCTCTGCACAGAGGCGGGGTTGCTATTCCAGGGAGGGTTCTGGGCTAAGGAGAATAAGGGGTACCCTCAGGGTCCCCTAGCCAAGCACACTCCCCACAGCCCTCGGGTCCTGCCACTGGCTCAATAGCAGTGCGCCCGTTGCTGGTCAGAGGGGACATCTTGTCCACCTGCCCCCACCCTGGCCCGGCCTCCAGACACGCGCATTCCAAGGAGCGCGCTGGGAGGACGTTCCTGGTCCAGAGGCAGAGGAGCCCAGGTGCCAGCGACGGGGTGTGGGGTGCTGGAGGGGGAGAGGCAGTGCACAGTGGCCTCCCCGTGGCCCTCCTGTGAAACCTCTCTCTCCCCCTTTGGGCCATAGTGCATAAGGGACGAGCCTGACCCATAATCAAGACATCTGTCCCAGGCCATTGGGACTGTCAGAGTGGCTGGAAGGGGATGTGGGGTGAAGTGACCAGTTTAATAGCAGGGTTATTATTTGATAATAGTAATAGCAGTAGCAGTAGCTGCTGTTCCTTGGAAACTTACCAGGTGCCAGGCACTGTGGTAAGCGTATTATGCCCTGGTTTTGTTTAATCCTCACGATGATTAGGTGGTCAGCTCTGATCCCCTTTTACAGGTGAGGAAACTAAGGCCTAGAGAGGTTAAGCAATCTGCCCACAGTTATCCACCGCACAGAAGAGCCGGGGATCTGAGTTTCTGTTGCTTCCCAGTGAGAGCTCTGGGTCCTGGGAGGCACTGCAGATGGAGGAGGTCCAAACCTGGTCCTCCCGCGGGACTCCCAGGCGGGGCGGCAGGCAGGGACGTGGGTGGCCCCCAGCTGGGTGACGTGGCTGCTGCGCAGCTGGGGGGCTGCGTCCTGCTTGCAGACGGGACTGGCTGCAGCCAAGGCCGGAGCCTCGTGGGCCCAGCCCTGGGTGGAGGCCTGCTCCCTGCTCCTGTCCTGCCCATCCTGGGCCTTTCTTTAATACTCAGCGGTTCTCCAGAACCCATTTGGCTGAGGAGGAAGCAGTGGTCAGAAGAAGGTACGTGGCTTGCCCGGGGCCTCTCCCTGCCTGGTGCCTGGGCCCGTGTCTGGGTGAACAGAGGTGGGAAACGTGGTTCTGGAGCCAAGAGGCCAAAGAGCAGAGACCAGCCAATGTCACGTGTGGAGCTCGGGGTCAGAGGGGCCTAGGGGAGGATTCAGTGGTCAGAGAGGCCCCTGTGGGGATGTGAAACCAGCTTCCTTCCCTGCCTCACCTTCGTTGTTGTGAGAGCAAAGGTGAAAGCAAGGCCAGGGAAGGGGAGGGGGCAGGAGGATCAAGACCCTATGGCCAGGGCAGGGGCAGGGGTCCACATGCAGGACCCCAGCCGCCCAGAGGTCCCGGGGAGCCTGGCCCCCTCCCTCCGCCTCTTGGCCAGGCGGTGCTTAGCTCTGCTGCTGCACATCCCCGTCCCTAGTGCCTGGGCCTCCCCGTCGGTGTCCCGGCACCCCAGAAGGCCCTGCCCTCCCCTGGCAGCCTTCTCTCCCCACCTTAATCCGGGAGGCAGAATCTGCCTGGAGCCAGGCCTGGGAGTCAGGAGCCGGGGGTTGCCCCTGGCCTCCAGCTCAGTGAGGGGTCTTGGGCGGTCACTTCTCTTCAGCTTTCCTGGAGCCTCCGGGAGGGAGCAGGACCTCTGGACTTCCAGCCCCACCAGCCCCCGGGGGTGGACGAGACAGGACAGGAACCAGCCAGATGGGCAGGTGAGGGGCAGGGTGGGTGGGAGCCGGGGCCGTCCCCACCTTCTCCACTCACCCCTTTCTCCCACGCCGGGCAGCTGGGGCTCTCAGATTCTCGGGGTCTGGGATTCTAGGGACTAGGGATTTATGGATGCTGGGGTTTCATGTGCCTGCAATTCCCCGCTCCCTGTTTCTGAAGTTCTAGGTCCCAAGACCTGCGGGGCGCAGAGTAGGGCTGGGTCGACCCCGAGGCGAGGCCGAGCCCTGGAGAGTCTCCCTGGGCTGCCACATGGGCCCGTGGCCCGGCAGCTCGTGGCCGAGGCTCCCAGCCCCTGCGTGCTCTCTGCACCCACCTCCCCCAGCACCCACAGCCACAGCTGCCTGCCCTTCCGGAAATCTGAGAACCAGGCCCTGGAAAAGACTAGGGGGTGGCAGAAGAGGCAGCCTTCCTGGGTGGGGTAAGCAGGGCCAGGCATTGGGGGTTGTCCCCGTGGACATCAGGGAGTGGGTGACGGGGGCGCAGGGAGGCTGGGGGCTGGCTGGGTCTCAGAGCAAAGTCAGACCATGCTCCTGCTGGGCGCCTGGGGGGACAGTGACAGGGCCAGCAGGGCTGTGGCTTGGCAAACCCAGGTCAAGCCTGGAAGGATGAGAGCCAGGCTCAGGGGCCCCCACGGAGAGTGGCAGGCAGAGACCCAAGCCCGAGAGCCCGAGGGGAGGCACAGCCCTCCCCGGGGCGCAGGGGCGCGGGGCCTTAGTGAGGACTGCAAGGTATTTCACGGAGCTTCCCTCAGCTCTTTCCAGTGCCCACCTGGGCCTGGGGGCACAGCAGCCCTGGGCCGGGCGGGCAGGGGAGGGGCAGCTGCCCTGGGGGAGGCCTGGCCTCTGCTGGAAGTGCCTCCCTGGCAGGCTCCTGGTTGGGTGAGCTGCTTCCCGGGGGCTGCTTCCCAGCCCTTCCTGTCCCCCTCCTGCTCGGGGACTCTGCCTGCCGTGCTCCAGCCTGGGCAAATACGCGTGCTGGGAGGAGCTGCACTTTTGTCTCTGTGCGCAGGCGGTCACCTTCAATGTCCCCCTTGGTGTGTGAGCGGGGCGGGCGGTCCCCACGTGGCCTCGGTCTCTGCAGGGAAGGACGCTATGCCCGTCTGCAGCTGGAAGGTCACCTTGTTCCCAAAGGCAGCCCTACGCCAGGTGGGGAGAGAGGGGCGGCCCCTGAGGGGCAGGGCGGGTGACGGATGGTTCTCAGATGACAGCAGGCCTATTGGGGGCTGCCCCCTCCCCGTGTCTCTGTCTCATCTCTAAAGATGAACATGAACCAGGACACTCCCGTGCCTCCACCTCCTGTGGCCTGAAAACCCACATTTCTCAGTGCAGGGCCGGGCCGGCCCCCTTGGAGTGTCTGAGGTTATATAGGGGGACGTCCCTTCCCAGTTCTTCCAGAAAACAAGGTAGTAGACTGAGCTCGGGCACAGGCCCTGATGTGTTGCCTGGTCCTGGTTAGGTTCCGGCTCTTCTCTGGAGCTCGCCTGCCCCTTCTAGAAATGAGAGAGTAGCGTTACATCCCTAAGTGCCTGCGGAACTGGTGCAGGGCGGTTGTGGCACGTGCCAAAGGCGGGCCTAGGGTCCGGCAGCAGGAGGCTGGAGCTCTGGTGGGTGGGCAGTGGGGGAAAGGCAGGGCCTGGGGCTGGAGGCTGGATTCCAGCCACCTTTTGGCTGCCGGCTTGCACTGTGGCCTTGGGCAAGTCATTGCTCCCTGGGCAACTTGCCCTCCGTGTGTAAAAGCAGGAAATGTTCATCCATTTGGCAGATACCATGCCAGCGCTGGGCTGGGAGCAGGGGACACAGGGGCATCAGACCTTGGCTCTGCCTTGAGGGACCGCCCGGGCGGGTCCGGAGAGGGGAGGAGAGACAGACAGACACAGTCAGAGATGGTGAGCCTGGTGTGGTCGGGAGGCCCCGGGCCAGCTTGAGGTCCTAGGATGCGTCCCGGAGCTTCAAGGGGCGTAGTGCAGGAGAGGGAGCAGCGCAAGCCTGGCCTGGGGTAAAGTGCGGTGCTGGGGACGGGGGAGTGGGGAAGTGAGAGGAGGGTGGCACGTGGCGGGACCAGCGAGTGGAGACCCTCCGGGCCCCCCTGGGTAGGGAGCCATGGAAGGAGCAGGCGGGCCCGGGGGCGGCAGCGCC
This sequence comes from Dasypus novemcinctus, assembly GCF_030445035.2. Lineage (NCBI taxonomy): Eukaryota > Metazoa > Chordata > Mammalia > Cingulata > Dasypodidae > Dasypus > Dasypus novemcinctus. Next base: position 103,258,501 of record NC_080682.1, on the reverse strand, counting down.
TGCTGGGGCTGGGCTGGTGGCTGGTCTCGGGACTCCTCCATGCCTGGGGTGTCCTCACCTGCCAGGACCTGCTCGAGGACGGGCAGGGGACGGGGATCTGGGAGTCAACACTTCTCCCCCCACAGTGTTCATCAGGGCAGCCCAGCAGGAAGTGGCTGGGGCAGCCTCCGAGGTTGAGAAGGGACAGGCCCGGCGACGGAGGGTGCCAGGGGGTGCCGGAGTCGAATCGTGGACCCCGAGGCCTCTGGTCTGCACGTCGACACCTGCCGCAGCCTGCTGGACCCCTCCCAGGGAGAGACCCCCGAGCGGGCGAGCCACGTGAGACCCAGGCGGGATGCCGCCCAGCCCGGCCTCGGGGTCTCGGCCGCCCCTGCCGCCTGCACGGCTCCCTGCTGTCTGGAGAGCGATGGCCTCCCAGGCCTTTCTCAGCCTGGACCGCCTCCCTCCGCCGGGTGCTGCCCGCCCCCCGGTCACCTCCACACCCGCACGGGCCGCTTCCCCTTTCGGGCGTCCGCAGCAAGGGGCCCCCGCTTATCTCCCGGCCTTTGCGTTCCAGGGGGGCACCTAGGGAGGGGCAGGCCTGAGTCCTCGCTTCTCCAGGGCCCCTGGTTCAGGGGTGCAGAGGCCCCCCCCCCCGCCACGTTCCTGTGCAGCGCCAGGTGCCGCAGGTTCTGGGTGGCCCCGAGGGGTGCGCCCAGCGGCCTTCCCTCCCCGTCTGCCCTCAGGGCGGCGCTGGTCCCGGCCCTGCGCAGCGCCCGACGCTGCCAGCCCCAGGACGCTCTGCAGCTCGGTTCTGTCCCTGCTGCTGCCTGTGGACTCTGCGTCAGCCCTCCCGTCCCACCCTCCTGCGGTCTGCCCCGTTTCTTCCTCTTTCTGCCTCATTTGCCGCGCCACGCTCCCCCCTCCTCCCCCAGGGGCCAGTGGTCACAGGAGCCTCTTCCTGCCGTTGTCCCGAAGCCCCTTGCCTCCCCTTGCCCCGCGCGGTGCCCTTTGGTGGGGGCCTGCCGCCCCTGCCCTGCCGTGGGGAGACCCCCACCCCCGTACGGTGTGGTGGTCCTGGCCAGGGCCTGCTGTACTGCTTGTAGTGCCCCAGGGCAGGGTGACCTGGTGACATCTGTGTCCCCAGGTCTGTGCAGGAACGGGAAGGGCCTGAGCTGAGGTCAAGGGTTGAGGGCATGGGGCAGGGTGGCCTTGGTTAGGGCTGTGGGTGTCTCCAGTGCCACCTGGAGCTTTGCCTCTGTCAGGGTAGGCCAGTGGGCTAGGCGTGCCCTGGCTGTAGGTGGGCGAGGGCAGGAGGCAGGGAGGTGGGCCCAGGGGCCCAGGCCAGCTGGGGAGGCCCCGGGCGGGTGGGGGCACGGGGATGGAAATGAGGAAGAGGCTAGGGGGAGAGAGGAGGGAGGGGTCCCAGCCGTCTTTGGGCTGGGTGGTGGGTTAGTGTGGGATAGACTTTTGGGCCAGGCCTAAAAATTACGCCATTGAACTTTCAGCTTCATTTATTTGCAAATAGATACTTCAGAGAGTCACACCGCAGCCCTGGCCCTCCCTGGGGGCTGGTCCTCTCCTGGGATGGGGCTTGGCCTGAGGGGAGCCGCCAGGGCCGGGTTTGGGGGATGCAGGGGCGAGCAGCGCCTGGCGGCCGGGGGGGATCGGGTGCCGTCCCCAGGACGGGCGCAGCAGCCCTGGAGTCTGTGCTCGCTCCTGGCGCTGAGCCCGTGTCCCATTAGGCGCCAGCCCCCTGCTCCCTGGTGAGGGCGCAGGTAAGGGGAGGCGCTTCGCCCGGGGGCCCAGGAAAGCCGCAAGTTCGGCTCCCGCTTCCCTTCGTAACCTACCTGTGTTTTATTTTAAATCCTAAAGCGACTTTATAATGATGGTTTCGGGGAGCAAAGTGGAACAAACTCAGTTCCAATAGATTTAAAAAATACCTATATCTTTTTTTCCTTCTGATTATAAAAGTGATATAGCTGTAAAAACTTCAAGCAATACAGACCCGAAGGTCACAGAAAAGGATAATTGTTCGAGATGAGTGTGGGGCTTAGGGCTCGGTCTGAAAATTGGGGACAGGAACGTCCACTGTCCTTTGGTCATTCATGTGTTGGTCATTAGTGACACTGTGGCTTCACATTTTATTAGGATGGCGGCGATGGGGCCGCCCCAAGAAGTTTGTTGCCTTGTGCTGCCTTCATCATGCCCACATTGTGCAGATGGGCATGTTGCGTACTGCCCAAGGGTACCCGGTGGGTATGGGGAGCCAGTGGGGACCAAAATGAGGGACAGGACTGGAGCCAGCGTGCGCTCGCCTTTGGTGCCTGGGGTAACCGGGACCCCAGGGTGCCGATGGGTCCCAGAACCGAGCCTGGCTGTGAGTCCAACATCCAAGGGCTCCTCGGGTCAGGACAGCCGGGGCCTCGGGGTTGGGGACAGGAAGTGACCGAGCAGCGGAAGGGAGAGCGAGTGTGGCCTCTGCTACACGCGCGGTGACGTGTCCGGGTATCTGGTGCCAGGCTGTGTGAGGCAGGGACCTGGAGCGCTACTTTATAGAGGGGGAAGCTGAGGTCCCGAATGCGGCACGAGGCTCCAGGCAAGACGGGGAGCAGGCGGGACTGGAACCTCACGTGCCCTGTGCCCTGGGTGGGGTGGGGGCTGAGGCCGGCGCCCAGGGCCTTGCTGGCTGGCCCCCCACCGTGGGGGTCTTGGTGGCCTCGGTCCTTACTACCCTGCTCCCCGGCAGCCCTCCCCCTTCCCCGGGGGGGCAGGATGTGCCACAGGCAGGCCGGGGGGGGGGGGGGAGAAATCCCCTGGTACCCGGGTGGGCCGCACGACAGGGAGGGGCCGGGGGAGGGCGCCGTGCCTCGGGGGGGGGCTGGACCGCGGCGGCCGCCGCTCCTCCGTGGGGCGCTGGCGTCTGCAGCGGGGCGTGGGCGCTGCTGCACCCCTGGCCCGGCGCCCCGCCCCCACCTAGTTCCTCATCGCTACGGGAAGTGTCCGCGAGGCTTCTGGCCCAGCGAGTGGCGTCCTGAGAAGCCCCAGGAGGGCGGTGGACCGAGGGTGGCCGGCACGCAGGTATTACCCGGAAGGCGGGCGGGGGCGGGGGTCATGGGGTGCGGGCGTCTTGGGCCCCCGGGCGGCTGTACACCGCTGCGTGTGGTGGCCTCTTGTTGGTGGGAGCGTGGGAACTGAGGTGTGTGTGTGGTGGGGGGCGGGCGGGCCATTGGGGGGTTGCGGGAGGGTGGGTGTCCCGGGAGGTTGTGGCAGGTGTCTGTGGTCGGGATGGGGTGTGGGGGCAGCCCCGGGCCTGGCCGGAGCTGGAGGGCTGCTGTTCTCCTTTCCTGCGGGGACTTCTGCGGTTCCCTGAGGTCAGATGCCCGAGGCCTGTGCTGGGAAACCTGGGCCCCGACCCGGGGCTGGGGCGGGGGCTGCCAGGGAGGGGTGGGAAGCTCAGGACTCAGGCCTGGACCCCTGGACCTGGCCCCCCACTCCTCTCCCGCTGTCCCCAGGGCTGGGCCTTTCCTTGAACCCGGAGCTGGGCTCTGAGCATGGGGAGCTGAGCATGCAATCCAGGAGGTTTCCTGGCAGAGGGGATTTCTGAACAGAGTGTGAAAGAAGTTAGGACATCGCATGCTTTGCCTCCGGGGCTGACTCACACAGGCAAATCAGAATGCAAAGGAGGCTCAGAGGCCTCTGGGAGCACAGCAACCCCTCAGTGGGCTCCGTATCAGACCCAGGGGAGTCACTGCTCTTTTTTCACGCCCCGCATTCCTGCCACACTAAATTCTCCCCATCCCTGGGCTTGCCATGCTGTCTCCTGTGCTCAGGCTTTGCACCCACGGTTCCTGTGGCTGGAAGAGTTTTCTGACTTCCTCCACCCGGCAACCTCCTATTCATTCTTGAAGGCCCCAGCTCAGGAGGCCCCCCTGGAAACCTCCGACTCCACCTGACAGAGGCTCCCGGGCGAGTCCCTGCCATGTGCGGCCTTAGCTCCCTGCTCCAGGAAATGGCGAACACGGCTGTGAGGATGAGGCAGATGAAGGGGGAACTCTGGCAGAGGCCGGGCGCTCAGCGGGGGCTTTGGGAGTGGGGAAAGCCTGGGTGTGCCTGTCCTCGGCTAAGGCTCCCACGGGCAGGGGCATCCCTGGGCAGCAGTGGGCAGAGGGCACGGGGGGCCGCTGGCCTGGGATGGAGGGGCGGCCCTCGGCGGTTGGAACGGGAGAGGACAGCAGGGCGAGCGCTTTGGCTCCCGCCCCAGGGACCTGAAGAAGGACCCGTGTCAGGGTCAGTCCCCGTGACGCTGTGAGCTCGGCCGGGTCCCGGGTCCGCGAGCGGCCCTGGGGCCTGAAACGGGGGCAGACTCTCAGGGCAGCCTGAGGAGGTGGTCGGGAGGGCCTCCTGGAGAGGCGGGCTGGACGCCGTACCTGAAGCTGGAGCGTGTGCGTCAGCCGCGCAGTGTCAGACAGCCGCAGCGGCTCCGTCCGCCTGGCCGTGCGGGGGGCAGGAGGGGACGCGCAGAGAGCCGCGCGCAAGGCCGGCCCAGCCTGCCTGGGCTCGGGGTGTCTCACCGCGGCTTGGGCAACTTCCTCTCTGGGGTGAACGTTTCTTCCCCTGGCAGTGACCGGGGCTGCGCCAGGTGGGACGACAGCCTGAGGGCACCCACTGGGCACCAGCTGCAGTGGGCAGTGGGCCCGTGGGTGGATCTGCTGGGAGGTGCTGCAGGGAGAGGGCGACGGGAGAGCTGGGGCAGGGTGGGTGCGGGGGGGTGGTGAAGCCTGAGCTGGGCCCTCGGAGTGGGGGAGGAGGGGACCCCCCCAGCTTGTGACCTGCTGTTGGGACAGAACGACACTCCCCCCAGCTGGGTGGGGACAGGGACTCAGTGAGAATCAGAGCAGCTGAAGGTTTTTGTTTTTTCTCAGCCTCGGGCTCCAGGGGCCTGGCTGGAGCTGCCTCCTCCAGGAAGCCTTCCCTGCCCCTCAGGCTGGGCAGGGCCCTTTGGGCAGTTTTCACTGTCCGGGTGGTGTCTGACCCCTGGAGCGGGAGCCAGAGCTGAGTTACGGTTAGTATTTGTGCCTCCAGCGCCTTGAACGGGCTCTCACAGAGCAGGTGCAGGGAGTGGTTCCCAGGTCTCTGACCTTGGCCTCTAGAGCAGGAATAGGAACTTGAGAGACCCAGGAGGGGCCAGGCCCTTCTCAGGAGGTCAGTGGTTTCCTCTTTCCCAGACCTCGCCATTCCAGTGGGGTTGCTGGGGCGGTCAGCAGTTACTCTGCTCTGAGCCCTTAGAACAGTGCCTGGCTTCTAGTGGCTGCTCAAGGCGTGTCTGCTGTTGCGCTTTAGAGGCAACAAGCAGAGGAGTAGAAGTCTAGAGCCGCACTGTCCAATGGAAATACAATGTAAGACACAAATGCAATTTTAAATTTTTTAGTAGCCACATTAAAAAGGAGCAGCTGAAATTAATTTAAATGACATCTTTCAAGTATCCAAATATTGTCATTGTGTCATGTGATCAACAGGAAAAAATTGAGATATTTTGTATTCTTTTTCAGTACTGTCTTTAAGGATTGGGGTGTATTCTGTTTACAGCACACCTCGTTTTGGAGGCCACGTTTCGAGTGCTCAGTAGCCACGTGTGGCCATTGGCCGCTTTAGTCCAGATTATACCTAAACTGCCCCTTCATAGCTGTGTGACTTTGGGCAAGTTACTTAACCTCTCTGTGCATTAGTTTCTTCATCTTAAAATAGGGGTAACAATTTTATGTATGTCCATAGTAAGTCTGCTATGAGGATTAGATAAATGAGTTAATGTAAAGCATATAGAAAAGCACCTGGCATACAGTAAGCACCCCCAGCCCCTCTCCCAGGTGGCTCCCGCTGTTCATTGTCTGCTCGTGGTCTTTAGGAGGCACCGAGAACTGAACCTGGGGCCTCCCGTGGGCGGTGCCCAACTGCTTGAGCCACATCTGCTCCCTAAACATTTACCTAGTTTTGCCCCATCCTATGCCATGAACAGAGCCCACTTAAAATACCAAACAAGGAAAATTTAAAACGTTTCCAGGTACCCCGTGAAGCAGGCGTGCAGACCCAGCAGCCTGCGGGTTAACCTGCCCTCTGGGCGGGTTAGGGCGGGCGGGGGGGCCCCCCTCCATCCCGCCTCCTCCCTCTGGCAGGGCTGCTGCTCCCCTGCCCCAAAGCACCCTTTTCTTCCCCCTCCCACCTGCACCTAGCGCCAGGACCCCTGGGTCTCAGAGTCCCCGCCCCACCCCGCAGCCCCCAGGCTTGGAGCAGGGGTCCTGGCGCCCTGGGTGTCCCACCGCTCTGGCTCTGAGTAGGGGCATCTGCCTCCCTGGGCCACGGCAGCCCCTCCCACCGCCTGCCCACCCCCTGGTCTGGGGGAGGGCTGGAGAACGGGGCGCGGGGCTCCCCTTCCCGCCCCGTGGACCCCGTCTCTGGGCAGGCCCCTTTGCCCTTCTCCTGCTCCCTCTCTGAGCTCCTGGCCCCCAGCCTCCCAGCTGCTCAGCACCCAGGGGCCTTGCCTCACGGGCCTTCCCTTCCATCTCCCTCCTCGCAGCTGCCGCCGCGGTCCGTGATGAGGGGCCGTCCCGAGTAGCTGCCGCCTCCAGGAGGGCCTGGGCGTCCTTGGCTCGCTGGTGAGTGTGGGGAGAGGGTGGGAGCCGGGCTGGAGGGCCAGCAGCCTGGAGACTGAGACCTAAGGTCCCATTTTCCATTTTGAAAACCGAGATTGGGAGGCGTGGGTGGGCTTTGAAGGACTCGGCTCAGGGCAGCCGGGCAGGCTGGGGCTCTTTCTCATGGTCTGCTTATTTCCTTTTTTTTTTTCTTTTTGAGGTTCTGGGGCCAGGGATTGAACCCGGGACCTCGTGTGTGGGAAGCACATCAGCTCTCCTGAGTTGTTTCTTTTCGTTTGCTTGCTCGTTTGTTTTGTTTTGTTTTTTGGGAGGCACTGGGGATCAAACCTGGGACCTCTCACGCGGGAAGGGGGTGCTCAACCGCTTGAGCCACATCCACTCCCCTGTCTGCGTATTTCATTCCCTTCCTTGCCTTGTGAGTTTTGTCTCTTTTTCATTCCAGTTTGTATTCATGATTATCATATACCTTTTAATTTTTATTTGGTTTTTGAAAGTGGTTCAAAATTTAAAAGATCCAGAAAGGCCCGGTGAAAGATAATTATTAACTCTGCCTCTTCTGTCTTCCCAGCTGCCCATTTCCCCTCCCCGGAGGCAGCCAGTTTCTCAAGTATCTGACCAGAGGTATTCTGTGTGTACATATGTGCCCAGATACATGTGCATATTTTTTCTTGTTCTTTAACCCAGATACTTGCGTATTATAACACAGTTCTGCACCTCGCCCTTTCACTTAAAAACAAATCCTGACTGTAACTTTATGTGAACGTTAGAATCTGCCTGTCTGAAAAAGTTCCAGTTGGTATTTTCAGTTGGGATTACATTAAAAATGTAGCTTAACCCTGGAAGAACTGGCATCTAGACGGTGTTGAGTCATCTTAACCAAGAACATCAAATGCATTTCTGTTTCTTCAGGTCTTCCTTTGGGTCTCTCTGTACCCTTTTTGAAAAATGCACCTTTAGGAGATATGAAGAGTTGTGCAGTGTGTGGTCTCCCTCCCACCTGGGGTGGGTTTCTGGGGAGCTGGGGCTTCCCGGCTCTTTCCCTGATGGAGGAGCGGCCTAAGCGATGCGTGCACCTGGCCATGTGTTTTTGTAAATTTTGTAAAAGTAAGATATTTTTGTAGCCTTTCTCTTAAAGAAGGCATCCAAATTCTTTAAGTTTCAGGCCCCCTAAAATCTGGATCTACGTGTGCTTCTGCCTGTCCCCTCAGCAAACCAGCCCCTGCGGCCCCAGGCCACCAGCAGCTGCCTGGTCTCCTGTGTGCCTTCTCGGGGTTACTTTATGCATGCACGAGTAGGTGCATATGTGCCTGTCTCCTCCCTTGGTTTTTTGTCTGTTTTCACATAAAAGGCTGGATGCTCTGTGTAATGTTTTTCACTTTTCATTATTCACGTAACAATATCTCTTGAAGGTCATATCAAAACCTGAGGAGTTTCCTCTTTTTTTGTGTGTGTTTTTTGTTTTTTATGGCCGTCCAGTGTTGTACTGTACAACTGTACCATAATTTAGTTAACCATTCCCCAAAGAAGGACATTTTGGTTCTTTTCAGTCTTTTGTGATTATCCACAGTGCTGCAGCAAATAGCCTTCCGTATAACGGGTCCCAGTCAAGCTGCAGGGGAAATGCCTGAAGGTGGCTGGGTCAGAGGGCAGAAGCACATGGGTTATATATTTTTTTCTTTAATTTTTAATTTTTTATTGCTTTATTTTTAATGTAATTTAATTTCTTTTTTACTAGAGAAGTTGTAGGTTTACAGAAAAATCATACATAAAATAGTTCCCATGTACATCCTATTATTAATACCTTGCTTTATTGTGGTACATTTGTTACAACTCATGAAAGAACATTTTAAAAATTGTGTTATTAACTATGGTATTGTTTATAATAGGATTAAACAGTCTAATTTTTTTTAAAATTTTTATTCTAGTAACATATGTGTAACCTGAAATTCCTTATTTTAACCATGTTCAAATATATAATTTGGTGCTGTTAATTTAATTCACAATGTTGTGCTACCATCACCACTATCTATTACCAAAACTTTACGATCAACCCAAATAGAAAGTCTGTACAATTTAAGAATTAACTCCCCGTTTTCTACCCAAGCCCCTGGTAAACTATATTCTAGTTTCTGACTCAGTGAATTTTCTTATTCTAATTATTTCATATGAGTGAGATCATACAATACGTGTCCCTTTGTGTCTGGCTTACTTCACGCAACATGACGTCTTCAGGGTTCATCCATGTTGTCACATGTATCAGGACTTCACCCCTTCTTACAGCTGAATAATATTCCATTGTATGTATTGAGTGCATGCTATTTATCCATTCGTCAGTTGATGGACACTTGAGTTGCTTCCATCTTTTGGCAGTTGTGAGTAATGGTGCTTTGAACATCAGTGTGCAAATATCTGTTTGAGTTCCTGCTTTCAGTTCTTTTGGGTATATAGCCAGAAGTGGGATTGCTGGATCATATGTTAATTCTTTACTTGAGGAACTGCCAAACTGCCTTCTACCACAGCTACACCATTTTACGTTCCTGGCAACATTGAATGAGTGTTCCTATTGCTCCAAATCCTCTCCAGCACTTTAATTTTCTGTTTTTTAGTAGCCATTCTATGGCTGTGGAATGGTATCCCATTGTGTGTATGTGTGTGTATGTTTTTAAAGATTTTATTTATTTTTTTATTTATTTTTCTCCCCTTCCCCCAAGTTCTCTGCTCTCTGCGTCCATTCACTGTGTGTTCTTCTGTGACCGCTTCTATCCTTATCAGCGGCACGGGAATCTGTGTTTCTTTTTGTTGTGTCATCTTGTTGTGTCAGCTCTCCGTGTGGGCGGCACCATTCCTGGGCAGGCTGCACTTTTTTCGCGCTGGGCGGCTCTCCTTATGGGGCGCACTCCTCACGCGTGGGGCTCCCCTATGCGGGGACACCCCTGCGTGGCAGGGCACTCCTTGCGCGCATCAGCACTGCGCATGGGCCAGCTCCACATGGGTCAGGGAGGCCCGGGGCTTGAACCGCGGACCTCCCATGTGGTAGACGGACGCCCTAACCACTGGGCCAAAGTCCGTTTCCCCTCCTTCATTCTTTACATATGGATATCCAGTTTTACCAGCACCATTTGTTGAAGAGTCAACTCTTCTTTCCCAATTGAGTGGACTTGACAGCCTTGTCAAAAATAAATTTGCAATAGATGTGAGGGTCTATTTCTGAACTCTCAGTTCAAATCCATTGATTAGTATATCTATCCTTGGGCCAGTCCCATGCTGTTTTGACAACTGTAGTTTTGTAATAAGCTTTAAAGTCAGAAAGTGTGAGTCTTCCAACTCTGTTTTTCTTTTTCAAGATGTTTTGGCTATTTAGGGCCTCTTGTCCTTCCAAATAAATTTGATAATTAGCTTTCTCATTTCTCCAAAGTAGGCTGTTGCAATGTTGATTGGGATTGCATTGAATCTGTCAATCATTTTGGTAGAATTGACATCATAACAATATTTAGCCTTCCAATCCATGAGCATAGAATGTGTTTCCATTTATTTAGATCTTCTTTGATTGCTTTTTGCAAAGTTTTGTGGTTTTCCATATATAAGCCCTTTACATCCTTGGTTAAATTTATTCCTAGTTATTTGATTCTTTTTTTTTTTTAATTTTTTCATTTTTTAAAGATAATTTTATATTTATTTCTCTCCCCTTCCCTGCTCCCCCCCGCCCAGTTGTCTGCTCTCTGTGTCCATCACTGTGTGTTCTTCTGTGTCCACTTGTGTCAGCAGCACCTGGAATCTGTGTCTTGTTTTGTTGCATCATCTTGCAGCGTCAGGCTGTCCAAGCTGCACTTTTTTCACGCTGGGCGGCTCTCCTTACAGGGCTTGCTCATTGTGCATGGAGCTCCCCTACGTGGGGGACACCCCTGCATGGCATGGCACTCCTTGTGCGCATCAGCGCTGTGTGTGGGCCCGCTTATCACACAGGTCAGGAGGCCCTGGGTTTGAACCTTGGACCTCCCGTGTGGTAGGCGGATGCCCTATCTGTTGGGTCAAATCTGCTTCCCTATTTGATTCTTTTAATTGCTCTTGGAAATGGGATTTTTTTTCCTTGATTTCCTCCTTATATTGTTCATTAATGATGTGTAGAAACACTACTGATTTTGTGCGTTGATCTTGTATTCTGCCACTTTGCTGATTTTATTTATTAGCTCTGAGAGAGTTATTATAAAATTTTGGGGGGACTTTCTATGTATAACATCATGTTTTCTGCAAATGAAAGTTTTAATTCTTCTTTTCCAGTCTGGATGCCTTTTACCTAAGTGTTCTAGCTAGAACTTTCAGTATGCTGTTGAATACCACTTGGTGACAGTGGGTGTCCTTGTATCGTTCCAGATCTTAGAAGGAAGGCTTTCAGTATTTCACCATTGAGTATGATGGTAGCTGTGGGTTTTTCATATATGCCCTTTATCATGTTGAGGAACTTGTCTCTGTTCCTCTTTTTCTAAGTGTTTTTATCAATTTTGTCTAATGCCTTTTCTGCATCAATTGAGATGTTAATGTGTTTTTCCCTTTGTTTTGTTAATGTAATATATTACATTAATTGATTTTCTTATGTTGAAACCACCCTTGCATACCTGGTATAAATCTTACTCGATCATGGTGTATAATTATTTTAATGTGTTGGATTTGACTTGCTAGTATTTTGTTGAGACTTTTTGCATCTATATTCATAAGATAAATTGGTCTATAGTTTTCTTTTCTTGTGGTATCTTTATCTGGCTTTGGTATTAGGGTGATGTTGGCCTCATAGAATGAGTTATGTAGTATTTCCTCTTCTTCAGTTTTTTGGAAGAGTTTGATCAGGATTGGTATTAATTCTTCTTGGAATGATTGGTAGAATTCACCTTTGAAATCATCTGGTCCTGGCTTTTCTTTGTTGGGAGGTTTTTGATGACTGATTCAATCTTTTTTCTTGTGATTGGTCTGTTGAGAGCTTCTATTTCTTCTAGAGTCAGCAAGATTGTTCGTGTGTTTCTAGGAATTTGTCCATTTCATCTAGGTTGTCTAATTTATTGGCATACATTTGTTCATAGTATCCTCTTATGATCCTTTTTGTTTCTGTGGGGTCAGTAGTAATGCACTCCCTCAAATTTCTGATTTTATTTATTTGCGTCTTCTCTTTTTTACTTTGTCAGTCTAGCTAAGGGTTTGTCAATTTTATTCATCTTTACAAAGAAGTAAATTTTTGTTTTGTTAATGCTCTATTATTTTTTTATTCTCAATTTCATTTACTTCCACTATGATCTCTGTTACTTCCTTCCTTCTGTTGCTTTGAATTTGGTTTGCTCTTCTTTTTCTAATTCCTCCATGTGTGCAGTAAAGTCTTTGATTTTAGCTCTTTTTTAAAAAATATAAGCATTTCGGGCTATAAATTTCCCTCTTAGCACTGCCTTCACTGCATCCTATAAGGTTTGATATGTTGTGTTCTCATTTTCATTCATCTCAAGGTATTTACGGAACTTCCTTGCAGTTTCTTCTTTGACCCCCTAGTTGTTTGAGTGTGTTACTTAACTTCCATATATTTGTGAATTTTCCTGTCTCCCTATGTTACTGGTTTCGTTTCATTCCATTATGATCAGAGAAAGTGTTTTGTATTATATCAGTGTTTTAAAATTTATTGAGATCTGTTTTGTGAACCAACATATGGTATGTCCTGGAGAAAGATCCATGAGTACTTGAGAAGAATGTATATCCTATTTTGAATGCAACTAGAACTGTTAGGTCTAGTTCATTTATCATATTATTCAAGTTCCCTGTTTCCTTTTGATCCTTTTTCCAGATGTTCTGGCCAGTGATGAGGATGGTATATATTGAAGTCTTCAGCTATTATTGTAGCAATGTCTGTTTCTCCGTTCAGTTTTACTAGTGTTTGCCTCATATATTTTGGGGCACACTGGTTAGGTGCATAAATATTTATGATTGTTATTTCTTCCTGGTGGATTGCCGCTTTTATTAATATACAATATTCTTCTTTATCTCTTATATTAGTGAAGTGGCTCCAGCTCTTTTTTTGGTTGCTGTCTGCATAGAATATGTTTTTCCAACCTTTCGTTTTCAGCCATTTGTGTCTTTGCATCTAAGATGGGTCTCCTGTTGACAGCATATAGATGGGTCATATTTTTTTATCCTTTCTGCTAATCTGTGTCTTTTGATTGGAGCATTCAATCCATTAACATCTCAGTATAAAAGCAATACATATTTGGCGATTTTATCCTTTGACTTTCCTATATCATGTATTACTATCATCTGTCTTTTTACCCTTTTAGTTACCAAGAAATATTAAAGGGAATGCTGCATTACTAATGATCTTCATTTCTCCTCTCTTCTTTGCACCTCTTTCTCCTGTCTTTCCTTTCAGGCTGCAACATTCCCTTTAATATTTCTTGTATAGATGGTCTCTTGGTGATGGGTACTCTCAGTTTCTATTTATCTGTGAAAACTTTATACTCACCCTCATTTTTGAAAAACAGTTTTGCTAGATAAAGAATTCTTGACTTTGGCAATCTTTTTCTTCCAATATCTTTAGTATATCATACCACTGCCTTCTTGCTTCCATGGTTTCTGAGGAGAAATGTGCACTGTCTCTTTTTTTTTTTTTAAAGTAGATAAATTCTTTTATCCATTGAACATATACTATGTACCAGGCATTGTTATAGAACACATATAAATGTTTAAATTATTGTATGTTATATTGCATTGTATTACATTACATTGCACTTATACAAGCATAAACTATCTTTGGTATCACAGCTTGCCTCTGGGGAGGGGAGCTGGATTCTAAGGTTCAGCGGTAGAAAGGCAAAAGGGAGATTTACCTCTCACTTTTCAACCTTTTGAAATATTTACAATTTTCACCATGTTCATTTCAAATAGTTTTCAAAAATAAATGTTAAGTGCTGTCAATCTCCTCGGTGCAAAGGCCACCAGGGACATACGAAGTCAAAAAAATTGTGGCTCAGTGTCTCCGGCCGTGATTGAGAACACACCCGTGGGGACCCGTGGGCCACCTCACTACGGGGTCGTTAGGAAGGCGTGGCCTGACGGCGAGGGCACCGCGGCCCACAGACCTGTGCTCTCTAGCTGTGAGCCTGGTGCCTGCGTCACCGTGGGCTGCTCCCCGCTGGGGACTGCCTTGGGGCCCAGCCTCATCCCCTAGAAGGCCGCGGGGGATGCCGAACTCTTGCCCAGAGCATATGCAACCTTCACTGCAGGCAGTCTGGCTGAAGTTGGCTACCCGTGTACCTTTTATGGCACCTGATGCAGCCCCACTGGATGACCTGCTCCTGGCGGGGAGGGAGCAGGGTCCCTCCACCGCCCTGTAGGCGTGTAGACACGAAGGCGGCGTGTAGACCCCGTGGCCACGTGGACTGATCCCGCTAGTGAAGCTGACCTGCTGTCTCTTCTCCACCCGAGTAAACGTTCCAGCCAGTGCCTGTGAAAGTCGCGCTTTAGCCGGTGCCCCGGCTCGGCAGACCGTGGTGAGGCGGGGGCCCAGGGCAGCTGTTCCTGGTGGCGGGCATTGTGGAGCTCTTCGCTGCCCTCCATGTGGGAGACCCCTCCCCTGGAGGTGGTGCTCCGTGTCTCTCTTTCTACAGACACAGGGAGCAGCGTGCCTGCAGAAGGACTTACTGTGTGTGGGTTGGTGTTTGTGTTAATGATTCTGGGGAGAGTTTAAGGAAGCAGAGCTTTGCTCTGGATTGGATACCGTCAGGAAGCAGGAGTAATTCTGTGGCTGGACATCTTAACAATTTCTATGCAGAAGGCAAGAGGAAAGGAGCAAAGCTGAATGTGGGATTGATGAAGCAGCAGCAGTCGCTCTTCTCCCCCCCGCCCCCCTCAGGTGGCTCCCTCGTTGTCTGCTTGTTGTCTCTTTCGTTCTTCAGAAGACACCAGGAACCCATGTGGGAGGCAGGTGCCCAACTGCCTGAGCTACATCCGCTCCCCAGCAGTCACTCGTGTTAGGAAGGACAGGTGGGCAGATGTTTGGTCATTTTTATAGTTTGGGCAATATTTTATTTTTCTGTGATCAGACATGATTACATAGTGGTCTTTTTTTAATCTTTTTCTGAACTTCTTTTTTTTTTTTTCCAATTTTTTTTTTAGGAGTTTCAGGGATTGAACCCGGGACCTTGTACATGAGAAGAAGGCACTCACCCACTACATCTGCTCCTCTCTCAGCTTTTTTTTTTTTAATTCAAATTTTATTTCAAATTCAAAAAATAAAATAACAGAAAAAGGCAGCTTAATAAGTTAGGGCAGCATTACTCCTATAAAATTCTGTCCAGGCACTTTTATCTCACCTAATTCCAACAACTAACTCAGTTGTTCCTCTAGTGTTCAGAAAGATCCACAGGTGAACTCAGATTAGTTAAATGGCGGAGTCACAGTCTTCTTATTAATGAAAAACATGGAGGAAAAAATGCTTACTTGTATTCATATCTCACAAAACCAAACTCCATGTTCATTTCTTTTAATCTTTAGCATTAATATAATACCTTCTTGACTTTTGCTAGAAAAACATTACAATGTTCTTACCTCTATTCCATAAATTACATTATAGTTTTCCCATGTATCACCGCATTCTTAACACCTTCTAGTAGAACAACATTCCATTTATATATTATTTACCACATTCCATATACTGCCAAAATCATTGTTATACATTTCCTATATTATCCTTCAACTGTCCTCCAATTAACATTAAGCTCCCTAGACTACCTTGTTTCAGCTACAGTCAAATCCATAAATCAATAGTTTTTTAAAAAATTTCTCACCCCTTCCCCTCTCCCCGCCCAGTTGTCTGCTCCCTGTGCCCATTTGCTGTGTGTTCTTCTGTGACTGCTTCTATCCTTATTAGCAGCATGGGAATCGGTGTCTCTTTTTGTTGTGTCATCTTGCTGTGTCAGCTCTCCGTGTGTGCGGTGCCATTCCTGGGCAGGCTGCACTTTCTTTTGCGCTGGGTGGCTCTCCTTATGGGGTGCACTCCTTGGGCGTGGGGCTCCCCTACACGGGGGACACCCCTGCATGGCACAGGACTCCTTGTGCGCATCAGCACTGCGCATGGGCCAGCTGCACACGGGTCAAGGAGGACCGGGGTTTGAACTTTGGACCTCCCATGTGGTAGGTGGACGCCCCATCCATTGGGCCAAGTCCGCTTCCGTAAATCAATAGTTTTTTACGCTCATTACAATGTGTTACCATCAAGTCCATCCATTATCACATATATGCTTTTGACCTTATTAAATATTCTACTTACATCCAGCATTATCTCCCCCTTTCTCATCCCACATTCCGTCTTCCACCAACTTACACTTTATAGTCCAACTCCATAAGCCTACTCATTGTATTTAGTTCGTATTAGTGAGACCATATAATATTCATCCTTTTGTGTCTGGCTTATTTCACTCAACGTAATATCCTCAGGGTTCCTCCATGTTGCCATGTGCTTCCCCAAGTGGTGTCTTCTTACAGCTGAATAGTATTCCATTGTATGAATATACCACATCTTGTTTATCCATTCTTTGGTTGACAGGCACATAGGTTGTTTCCATTTTTTAGCAATTTTGAATAATGCCGCTATGGATATTGGTGGGCAAATACCTGTTTCCATCTTTGTTTTCAGTTGTTCTGAATATATTCCTAGTAGCGGGATTGCTGGATCGAATGGCAGTTCTGTATGAAGTTTCCTGAGGAACTGCCAAATTGTCTTTCACGTGGTTGCACCATTTTATACTCCCACCAACAGTAAAAGAGTGTTCCTCTTTCTTCACATCCTCTCCAGCACATGTAGTTTTCTCTTTATTTTTTTCAATAATGGCCATTCTCTTTGGTGTGAGATGCTGTCTCATTGTAGTTTTGTTCTACATTTTCCTGATAGCTAGTGATGATGAATACCTTTTCATGTGTCTTTTGGCCATTTGCATTTCCACTTTGGAAAAATGTTTATTCAGTTCCTTTGCCCATTTTCAAAATTGGGTTGCTTATTGTTTTGTTATTAAGTTGTGTGATCTCTTTATATAACATGGAGGTCAATCCTTTGTCAGAAACATGGTTTCTGAAGATTTTTTTCCCCATTGAGTTGACTGTCTTTTTTTCACTTCTTAACAAAATCATTTGAAATATGAAACTATTTAATTTTGAGGCAGTCCCATTTATCCATTTTTTCTTTTGTTGTTGTGTTTTTGGAGTAAGGTCCAAGAAACCACAAGATCTTGAAGGTGTTTCCAAACATTTTCTTTTAGGAGTTTCATGATTCTAGTTTTTATATTTAGGTCTTTGATTCTTTTTTTTTCCCCCTTGATTCATTTTGAATTTATTTTTGTGTAAGGTGTGAGGTAAGGGTACTCTTTCTTTTAGATATGAATATCCAGTTTTCCAAGCACTATTTATTGAATAGGCCACTCTGACCCAGCTGTGTGGATTTGACAGTCTTGTCAAAAATCACTTGACCATTGATATGAGGTCTATTTCCAAACTCTTGGTTTGATTCCATTGGTTAATCTGTCTGTCTTTATGCCAGTAGCATGCTCTTTTTACATGTGGCTAGATAATATGCTTTAAAGTCTGGAAGTGGGGAAACGGACTTTGGCCCAGTGGTTAGGGCGTCTGTCTACCATATGGGAGGTCCGCGGTTCAAACCCCGGGCCTCCTTGACCCGTGTGGAGCTGGCCATGCGCAGCGCTGATGCGCGCAAGGAGTGCCGTGCCACGCAAGGGTGTCCCCCGCGTGGGGGAGCCCCACGCGCAAGGAGTGCGCC
Organism: Dasypus novemcinctus; assembly: GCF_030445035.2. Lineage (NCBI taxonomy): Eukaryota > Metazoa > Chordata > Mammalia > Cingulata > Dasypodidae > Dasypus > Dasypus novemcinctus. The sequence goes on along the minus strand of NC_080682.1, from coordinate 103,241,077 downwards.
CATGAGGAGAGCCACCCAGCGTGAAAAGAAAGAGCAGCCTGCCCAGGAATGGCGCCGCCCACACTTCCCGTGCCGCTGACGACAACAGAAGCGGACAAAGAAACAAGACGCAGTAAATAGACACCAAGAACAGACAACCAGGGGAGGGGGGGAAATTAATTAAATAAATAAATCTTTTTTTAAAAAAAAATAATAAAGTCTGGAAGTGGGCAGCCGACTTGGCCCAGTGGTTAGGGCATCTGTCTAACACATGGAAGTTCCGTGGTTTAAACCCTGGGCCTTCTTGACCCATGTGGAGCTGCCCCATGGGCAGTGCTGATGCGCGCAAGGAGTGCCCTGCCATGCATTGGTATCCCCTGGGTAGGGGAGCCCCACGCACAAGGAGTGTGCCCCGTAAGGAGAGCCGCTCAGCGCGAAAGAAAGTGCAACCTGTCCAAGAATGGCACTGCACACATGGAGAGCTGACACAACAAGATGACGCAACAAAAAGGAATACAGATTCCCGTGCTGCTGACAACAACAGAAGTGGACAAATAAGACGCAGCACATAGACACAGAGAACAGACAACTGGGGTGGGGGGGGAGGGGAGAGAAATAAATAAATAAATCTTTAAAAAAAAAAGTCTGGAAGTGAGAGTCCTCTTAACTTTGTTCTTCTTTTTTAGGATATTTTTGGTTATTCAGGGACCCTTATTCTTCCAGATAAATTTGATAATTGGTTTTTCCAGTTTTACAAAGAAGGAAATTGGAATTTTTATTGGGATTGCATGAAATCTATAGATCATTTTTGTGTAGAATTGACATCCAAATGTTATTTAGTCATCTTACACACAAATAGAATGTTCTTCTACATATGTATTTAGGTCATCTTTGGTTTCTTTTAGAAATGTTTTATAGTTTTCTAAATACAGGTCCTTTATGTCTGTTGAGTTTGCCGAAAGGCTACCAATGCAAAGTACCAAAAGTGTGTTGGCTTTTATAAAATTTATTTGGGGTAAAAGTTGGGTAAAAGTCCAAGTCATGGCACTCTAAGAGGTGCTTCCTCACTTAAGTCACCTGCACATGCTGGAGCAAGATGGCGGGCGATCTCTGCCTGGTGGTACTAATGCTCAGGCTGTACAGCTCCCAGAGCTGAGCTCAGGGCAGCCAGGCGTAGGGCTTGTCTCTTACTGGGCCTCTTCTCGCAGGCTCGGCTGCTCTGTTTTTTCCTGATTTCAGCTGAAAGCGAGTAGGCAAATGGCTCCTCTCTCCTCAGGGGCCTCAGCTGCTTGAGCCTCTCCTTGCTGTCACATGGCAGGACCAAAAATGGCAGATCTCCCTTTTTTATTGAGCCCAGAAAGAGGGTGGAGATTCCCACCTTAGTCATGCGTCATTGAGGTAGTCCAATTGAAAAAGGTCCCATACCCACAGGAGCGGACCAGCTCACATCATCTTTCCCTTTTCAGGATGCGTAAAATAATTTCACACTGCCACAGTGTCCTTGGTTAAGTTTATTCCTAAATATTTGACTCTTTTAATTGCTATTGTAAATGGAATTTTTTTCTGACTCCTTCCTCAGATTGCTCATTAGTAGTTTATAGAAACACTATTGATTTTTGCATATTAGTCTTGTATCTTACCACTTTGTTGAAATCATCTGTAAGTTCTTATAACATGGATTTTTCAGGATTTTCTAAGTATAGAATCACATCAGCAAATAGCAAAAATTTTACTTCTTTTCCTATTTGGTTGCCTTTTTCCCCCCTTTCCTTGCCTATTAACTCTAGTTAGAACTTTTAGTACCATATTGAATAACGTTGGAGAGAGTGGGCATCCTTGTCTTGTTCCCAATCTCAGTAGGAAAGTTTTCAGTCTTTCTCCATTGAGTACAATGTTCCCTGTGGATTTTTCATGTATACACTTTGTCATATTGAGAAGGTTTCCTTCTTTTCCTATTTTTCAGAGTGTTTTCACTAAGAAAGGATGTTGTATTTTGTCACATGCCTTTTCTGTATCTGTTGAAATGATCATGTGATTTTTCTTCTTCAATTTGTTAATGTGGTGCATTACACTGATTTTCTTATGTTGAACTACCCTTGCATGCCTGGTGTGCCCACTTGATTATGATATATAACTTTTTTAATGTGTTTTTGGATTCAGTTAGCAAGTATGTTGTTGAGGATTTTTGCATCTATATTCATTAAAGAAATTGGTCTGTAATTTCCTTTTTACATAATATCTTTATTTTACTTTGGTATTAGGGTGTTGTTAGCCTCAGAGAATGAATTTGGTAACTTTCCTTCCTGTTCTGGTATTAGATCTTTAAATCATTGGGAGGATTTGTCTGTGAAGCCACCTGGTCCTGGGCTTTTCTTGTTGTTGTTTTTTTCTTTTAAGGTACTGAGCCTGGGGATTGAAACCAGGACCTCAATGTGAGAAGCTGGTGCTCTTTTTTTTTTTTTTTAAGACTTATTTATGTATTTATCTCTCTTCCCTCCCTCTGTTGTCTGCTTTTGGTGTCCATTCGCTGTGTGCTCTTCTGTGTCTGCTGGTATTCTCATTAGGCGGCTCCAGGAACCAATCCTGGGACCTTCTGGAGTGGGAGAGAGGCGATCATTCTCTTGCGCCACCTCAGCTCCCTGATCTGTTGCATCTTCTATTATCTCTTCTCTGTGTCTCTTTTTGTTGTGTCATCTTGCTGTGCCAGCTCTCTGCATGGGCCAGCATTCCTGCACTGGGCAGTATTCCACGCAGGCCAGCACTCTGTGTGGGCCAGCACTCCACGTGGGCCAGCTCTCCACACGGGCCAGCTTGCCTTCACCAGGAGGCCCTGGGCATCAAACCCTGAACCTCCTATATGGTAGACGGGAGTCCAGTTGCTTGAGCCACATCCGCTTCCTTGGTGTTCCTTTTTGAATTGGTTTTTTCATTTGTTTACTTGTTGTTTGTTTTGTTTTTAGGAGGCACCAGGACCTCCCGTGTGGGAAGGAGGTGCTCAACTGCTTGAGCCACATCCACTCCCCTTGGGGAGGGTTTTTTTTTAAAGGTTTATTTTATTTATTTATACCCCCCCAAGGTGATTGTGCTCGCTGTCTGCTGTCTGTCCATTCGCTGCGTGTTCTTCTGCATCTGCTGTCTGTCCATTCGCTGCGTGTTCTTCTGCATCTGCTTGTCTTGTCTTCTCGTCTTCTCTTTAGGAGACACGGGAAACCGATCCTGGAACCTCCCATGTAGGGACGAGGCGCTCAGTCACTTGAGCCACCTCAGCTCCCTGGTTTGTTGTGTCTCTCATTGTCTTTTCCACTGTGTCTCTCTTTTTTTTTTTTTCATCTTGTTGCGTCAGATCTCTGTGTGGATCAGCTCTCTGTGTGGGCCAGCTCACCTTCACCAAGAGGCCTTGGGAAGCAAACTCGGGATTTCCCGTATGGTAGGCAGAGTCCGATCACTTGAGCCACATCCGCTTCTTGGGGAGGGTTTCGATGACTGTTTCAATCTCTTTACTCGTGATTGGTTTTTTTGAGGTCTTCTGTTTCTTCTATGGTCATTGTGGTTTGTTCATGTGTTTCCAGAAATTTATCCATTTCATCACTGTTGTCTAGTCTGTTGGCATATAGTTGTTCGTAGTATCCTCTTACGGTTTTTGTTTCTCCCGGGTCAGTGGTAATGTCTTCCTTCTCATTTCTGATTTTACATGTTTGCATCTTCTTTTTTTTTCCTTTCTTCGTTAATCTTGCTAAGGGTTTATTGATTTTGTTGATCTTCTTGAAGAACTGACTTTTAGGTCTGTTGATTTTCTCTATTTTTTTAATTCTCCATTTCGTTTATTTCTGCTCTAATCTTTATTATTTCTTTCCTTTCTGCTTGCTTCAGGATTGGTTTGCTGCTCTTTTTCTAATTTCTCCAGATGTGAAATTAGGTCTTTGATTTTAACTCTTTCTTCTTTTTTAATATAATCGAGGGCTGTAAATTTCCCTCTTAGCACTGCCTTTGCTGTATCCCGTAAGTGTTGATATGTTGTGTTATCATTTTCATTGTCTTGAGGTATTTACTGGTTTCTCTTGCAATTTTTTCTTTGATCCACTGATTAAGAGTTTTTTGTGTAATCTCTATGTTTGTGGATTTCCCCTTTTTTCTTCCTGTTACTAATTTCCAACTTTATTCCATTATGATCAGAGAATGTGTTTTGTATAATTTCAATATTTGTAAATTTATTGAGATTTGACTTACGTCCCAGCATGTGGTCTATCTTGAAGAAACATCTATGAGCACTTGAGAAGATGTATATCCTGCTGTTTGGGGGTATAATGCTCTATAAATGTCTATTAGGTCTTCTTCATTTATCATATTATTCAAGCTCTCAGTTTCCTTATTTATTCTCTGTCCACATGTTCTATCTAATGCTGAGAGTACTGAAATTTCCAGCTATTACTGTAGAGATGTCTATTTCTCCCTTCAGTTTTGCCAGTGTGTGTCTCATGTATTTTGGGGCATCTGTGTTAAGTGCATAAATATTTAATTTCTTCTTGGTTGTCTCTTTTATTAATATATAGTAACCTTCTTTATCTCTTATAACAGTTTTGCATTTAAAATCTTTTTTATCCGATACTCTTTTCACTGCTCCTGCTCATTTTTAACTGCTGTTCACATGGAATATCTTTTTCCACCCTCTCACTTTCAGTCTGATTATGTCCTTGTGTCTAAGGTGAGTCTCTTGTAGACAACATATAGAGATGGCTCATGTCTTTTTCCCCATTTTATCTGTCTGTCTTTTCACTGGGGAGTTCAGTCCATTAACATTCAGTCTTACCACAGTAGTGGCATTACTTACCTGGTCCATTTTACCTCTTGGCTTTCAGTGTTGTCATATCTTACTATTGTCTGTCTTTTAACCCTTTCAGTTTCCCGTACTCATGTTCTTCATTTCTGCACTCTTCTCCAGGGCTCTTGCCCGTCTTCTTTCATGCTGTAACATGCCTCTTTTAGTTTGCCAAAGGACTGCCGATGCAAAGTACCAGAAATAGGTTGGCTTTTATAAAGAGGGTTTATTTGGGATAAAAGCTTGCAGTTCCAAGGCCGTGAAAAGTCCACATCAAGGCACCGGCACAGGTGCTTGCTCACCAAAGTCCGCTTCTGTGGATCCTGTTGTGCAGCAGCGTGGTGAGGTGGCTGCAGGTCTCTGCCAAGGTCTCCGCCTTCCCTTCCAGAAGCCACATCTCCCGGAGCTCACCTGTGGGCAGCCAGGCCTCGAGCTCGTCTCCCTCCAGGTCAGTGTCAGCTGCTCGGGTTCTTGCCGGAGTTCAGCTGCAAGCTGTCAGGCACACGGCTTCTTGCTCCCTGGCCTCAACTCTTTGCCTTCCAAGGCTTCTCTTCCTGCAGCTCAACTATAGGCAAAAACTGGAGTCCTTTTTCTCTCATTGCAGGATCAGATACGGTGGCTCCTTTCCCTGTGTCTCTGTTGTTATCAGACAAAGCCAGTGAGTGGAGACTTAACCTCAGTCACGCCTCGCTGATGCAGTCCAGTTGAAAGGGTCTCACTGTCTCCCGCTCACAGGAGTGGATTAGTTTACAAGGATAATCTTTCTCTTTTGGGGATTCATAAAGTAATTTCTAACTGCCACAGCACCCTTTAATATCTCTTGTAGATCTGGTCTCTTGGTAACATACTCTCAGTTTTTGTTTGTCTGCAAAGACTTTAAACTCACTTTCATTGCTGAAAGATAGTTGTGCAAGATAGGGAATTCTTGGCAGTGTTTCTCTTTCAGTACCTTAAACATATTGTACCCCTGCCTTATTGCCTCCGAGGTTTCTGATGAGAGATTGGCGCTTGGCCTTATCAAGGCTCCCTTGTAGGTGCTCTCCAAATCCTTTCTTTATTTTGGCCTTTGACATTCTAAATAGTATATTTCTCTGAGTAGGTCTATTCGGATTTGTTGTTTTGAGGGTATGTTGTCCTTCTTGAATTTTGATATTCATGTCTTTCATAAGGGTTGGAAAATGTTCAGTCACTGTTTCTTCAGGTAGTCTTTCTATCCCTTTCCATTCCCTTCTTCTGGGATATGCTGTTTATGGGCTTTGTGTCATTCAGTTTTCTGAGACCCTGTTCACTTTTTTACATTCTTTTCTGTGTCTGCTCTGTCTTTCCAAGTTCAAATGTTCTGTCTTTGAATTCACTTATTCGTTCTTCTAACATTTCAAATCTGTTATATGCCTCTAATGTTTTCTCAACAATTTTATTGATACGTATTAATAAATCTAATGTCTTTTTTTTTTTTTTTAAGATTTATTTATTTAATTCCCCCCCCCTCCCCCGGCTGTCTGTTCTCTGTGTCTATTTGCTGCGTCTTGTTTCTTTGTCCGCTTCTGTTGTCGTCAGCAGCACGGGAAGTGTGGGCGGCGCCATTCCTGGGCAGGCTGCACTTTCTTTCGCGCTGGGGGGCTCTCCTTACAGGGCGCACTCCTTGCACATGGGGCTCCCCTACACGGGGGACACCCCTGCGTGGCAGGGCACTCCTTGCGCGCATCAGCACTGCGCATGGGCCAGCTCCACACAGGTCAAGGAGTCCCGGGGTTTGAACCGCGGACCTCCTATGTGGTAGATGGACGCCCTAACCACTGAGCCAAGTCCGTTTCCCTCTAATGTCTTTTTAATCTCATCCATTGTGTCTTTTATTCTCATAAACTCTGCTACTTTTTTTGCAGGCTTTCAAATTGTTATTTATGCTCACAGAGTGTCACCTTAGTATCCTTTATATCTTTAGTCATATTTTCCTTCATCTCCTTAAATTGATTTAAGAAGGTTTATGTGAACCTCAGTGATTAGTTGTCTTAAATCCTGCTTCTCATCTGCATCCTCTCATTTTTTCTGGCACTCAACATTTTGAATAGTAGGAATCACAGAGTAGGTCTCTTTGTTTTTTTAATTTTAATTTTTTATTTCTCTTGCCCCACCCTGTTGTCTGCTCTCTGTGTCCATTTGCTGCATGTTCTTCTGTGTCCGCTTGGATTCTTGTCAGTGACACTGGGAATCTGTGTCTCTCTTTTTTGCGTCATCCTGCTGTGTCAGATCTCCATGTGTGCGGCGCCATACCTGGACAGGCTGCACTTTCTTCATGCAGGGCAGCTCTCCTTATGAGGTGCGTTCCTTGCATGTGGGCTCCCCTATGCGGGGGACACCCCTGTGTGGCACGGCACTCCTTGTGCACATCAGCACTGTGCGTGGGCCAGCTCCACACGGGCCAGGAGGCCCGGGGTTTATACCCTGGACCTCCGCTATGGTAGGCAGGCGCTCTATCCGTTGAACCAAATCCACTTCCCATCTTTGGATTTATTATCTTTGGAGTACGCTGCCCTTCTTCGGTGTGAATATTTATGTCTTTTTCATAAGAGTTGAGAAATTTTTAGCCATAATTTCCTCACATATTCTTTCTTCCCCTTTTCCATTCTCTGCTCGTTCCAGGACACCCATAAGGCGTATGTTTGTGTGCTTTATGCTGTCATTCAGTTCCCTGACACCTTGTTCAGTTTTTTCCATTCTTTTCACTCTTTTTCTGTTCACGTTTAGAATCTAATTCACTGGTTCATTCCTCTGCCATTTAGTATCTACTGTTGTATGCCTCTAATGCATTTTTAATCAATTTTTTTGATACTTATCCATAAAGTGTATAATCCATCCAAAGTGTATAATCAGTGGTATTTGTTGTAATCACAGAGTTGTGCATTCATCACTTTAATCATTATTATAGCATTTTAATTACTCCACTGATAATAATAATAATAATAAAACAAAAAAGAGACTAACTAAATAACTCTATCCCTTAATAATAACCTATCAATCTGTCTATCCTTTTCCTGCCATACATAGATAATATACTGTTTCCATCTCTCTAATTTATTTGTACTTTTATTTCATATAGATGGAATCAAACCATGTATAGTACATTGTATCTAGCTTCTTTCACTTAGTATATTTCCTTTCTTTTTTCTTTTTTTACCCTTAATGGAAGATTGTTAATATATTACTATACGCTGTTGTCCATAGTTTGCTTTGGTTGTATTTTTGCCTGATACTAACATCTTGTATCATTAACATACATTTGTTTTGTTTCAAAGAAAAAGTCTTATATATTCAATATTACCTATATTCGTATTTTATATGCAATTTCACTGTTATACGGTCCCATGTTACATTTTTTTTGCTTTCCTTCTAGTAATATACATGACCTTAGACTTTCCCTTTCAGTTACTATCATGCCCTTATATTAGCACCACTAGTTACAAACACTATGATGTGCTTTCACTATTTCTCTGCATTTCCAAAGATTCTCAACACCATTTTTTTCCCTGCACAAATGAACTTTCCATTCTCTAACTTTATTCTGTTTTCTGGTGGTCTGTATTCTGGTTATTAACCCCATAAGTTTACACAATATATTTAGTTCATAGTGGCACAATCATACAGTATTTGCCCTTTTGTGTCTGGCTTGCTTCACTCAACATAATGTCCTCCAAGTTCATCATGTTGTCATATGCCTTATGACTTTATTTCTTCTTACAGCTGCATAATAGTCCATCGTATGTATACACCACAATTTGTTTATCCATTCATTGGTTGATGAACACCTGGGTTGTTTCCATCTTTTGACAATCATGAATATCGGTGCTATGAGGGTGGGAGATGGGTACTGGTCCATGCTATGGAAATGAGTAACTCACAGTTTTCCTTTTGGCCTTTCCATCTCCCTGTCCCCCTCCCTGCTGGATAATGTGTACAGCACTTCCCTTGTCTACCGATCCCGAGAGCAGGTGCTTTGGACAGCTTCTGCCTTTTTTCTCTTGTTTTTATAAAAGAGGTGAGCCCCGCCAGTCTGTCCCATCACCATCTTACCAGAACTTCCTATTGTGGTTTTGATTTGCATTGTCCTAATGGCTAATGATGTTGAGTGTCTTTTCGTGTGATTTTAGGCCATTTGCATATCTCCTTTGAGAAATGTCTATTCAAGTCTTTTGCCCATTTTTTAATTGGGTTGTCTTTTTAATATTGAGATGTAGAATTCTTTATATATTCTGGATATTAAATCCTTATCAGATATATGGTTTCCAAATCTTTCCTGCATTGTATAGGTTGTCTTTTTATTTTCATGATAAAGTCCTTTGATGCACAAAAGTTTTTAATTTTGATGAGGCCCCATTTATCTGTTTCGTCTTTTTTTGCTTGTGCTTTGGGTGTAAGGTTTAAGAAACCATTGCCTAACCCAAGGTCCTGAAGATGCTTCTCTACATGTTCTAGGAGTTTTATAGTTTTGGTTCTTATATTTAGGCATTTGATCCATTTTGATTGATTTTTGTTTCTGGTGTGAGATAGGAGTCCACCTTCATTCTTTTGCATATGGACATCCAGTTTTCCTAATACCATTTGTTGAAGAGACTCTTCTTTCCCAATTGAGTAGACTTGTTAAAAATCAGTTGGCGACAAACATGAGGAGTGATTTCTGAACTCAGTGCCGTTCCATTGGTCTATGAGGCTTTCCTTGTGCCAGTACCATGCTGTTTTGATTAATCTGGCTTTATAATAAGTTTTAAAATTGGGAAGTGTGAGTCATTCTTCTTTTTCAAGATGGCTTTGCCCATTTGGGGATCCTTACTGTTATTAGTCAGCCAAAGGTGTGCTGATGCAATGTACCCATCGGCTTTTATAAAGGGTATTTATTTGGAGTAGAAGTTTACAGTCACAAGACTCTAAAGAGTCCAACTCAGGGTACCATAAGAAGTAATTTCTCACCCATAGGCAATGGCCATGTGTCAGAAAAGATGGAAGGTGATGTCTGTGAGGGTTCAACTTCCTTCTTCCTCTTAAGACCCTGTGGTCCCAGCTTCTTCCATTCTCAGCTGGCATGAGGCTTGTGTCTCTTCCCGGGATCTCTGCTGTGTCTACCGAGCTGTCTCTATTCCTCCGTTCTTCTCTTGTGTATTTATTTCCCAGGCTCCAGCATCAAAACTCATAATCTTCTCTGCTGTGTTGTTTTCTTTATATAACACTGATGTCAAGTCAAAGCCCTGATTTTAATTTAATCAAGTAAAAGTGAAACGTGTGGACTAAATACAATCAAAGGGGAACACACCGAGAGGAACAGATCAGTTTACAAACATAATCCAGTATCTATATTTTTTGAGTGATTGTGAATTTTTTATTGTCTTTTTTTTTTTAAGATACGTAGATCACACAAAATGTTATATTAAAAAATATAAGCGGTTCCCAAAAACCCCACTCCCCCCACCATCCTACTCCTCGCACATCTACGACCTCTTTCATCAGTGTAGCACATTCATTGCATTTGATGAATAGATTTTGGAGCAATGCTGTACTGCATGAATTATAGTTTACATTGTATTTTACACTTTCCCCCATCCATTCAGTGGGTTAAGACAGGATATATAATATCCTGCATCTGTCCCTGCAATATCATTCAGGACAACACCAAGCCCTGAAAATGCCCACATATCACACCTCTTCTTCCCTCTCTCTCCCTGCCCTCAACAACTCCTGTGGCCACTGTCTCCACATCAATGATGCAATTTTTGCTAGTCACAGTAGTTCTATAGTAGAATACCGGTAAGTCTGCTCTAATTTATTCCTCCACCCTGTGGACCATGGGATGGTGATGTCCACTCCACCTCTAAATCGAGAGGGGGCTTAGATCCCACATGACTGATGGATGGGATTCTCCTCCTTGCAGTTGTAGACTCTCTCATTTCCCTGGTTGTAGATGTTGCAACTCTGCTGAGGCTCAGGGCCCAGCTGGCACATGGACAGTCCAGAGATTCAAGTGTCCTGAGCATACACCAACCCCAGTGCCAATCACAGGTTGTCACTCAATGAAAGTGACAGAAGAGGCATGTGTGGAGAGGTCACATCTTACTACTAACTACATCATTCTCAGGAGCACAAATTCCCACTGGCAAGGCACTGAACTCCAGAGCCATCTGCCATGACCTTAGAACCTGTGTGTTTCCATAGCCCTCAGGAGCAACACTACCTGGGGTTGTATCTACTTGGGCTGTCTCTGGGATCTGCTGAGATGTACGTAAGCACAACCCCTCTGATGACCTCCCGACTCATTTTGAAGTCTCTTAGCCATATAAACTCATTTGTCTTTACCATTTCCCCCTTTTATTCAAGGTCTTTTTCTAGTTGCATCACCAGCTGGTAATTGGTAGTAATCCCACGGCACCAGGGAGGCTCATCCTCAGGAGTCATGTCCCAGACTGGGGGCAAGGTAATGCATTTACATGCTGAGTTTGGCTTAGAGAGTGGCCACATTTGAGCAGCATAGAGGCACCCTGCAGCTCTAGGCCTAGTTGAAATTTCAAGCACACAGGCTCATAAGTGTAGTATTCAGTATCAAGGGCCCATCGTTGGACCATCCTTCTTCACCGGTCTTTGCCCTTGCACTTGGGGGATTGTTGCTGTTCCATTAGGAAATACGACAGAGCTCCCCCAGATGGGAACTTGACATTCCCTCTGTTGTTGAGTATAACTCTACCTACTATGACAATACCCAACGACTATCCGAACATATTTTTATACCCTATATACATGCCCTAGAGAACTCCCTCCCTCCCATGCCCCCATCAATGACACCCCACACCACACGGCTCCTCCCATGCCATAGTTGAACCCTTCTGTGATTCAAAACTTCTTTAAAAATGAAGCCTAATATATTGCCAAATTGAATTAGTAGGAAAATGAAATAGTAATGATAGATTTAAAGATTAGAAATAGAATACATAATAATTAGAAAAACTAAAAGTAAAAAATAAGTTGGGGTATTAAAAAATGAAAAATATCATAAAACTTTGTTTTTGACGTTTTGCCTTTCATCACTATAATAGGTGTTGCCCTGTATGTACAGTGGCAAGGCAGTCTTTTCCATTCCTTCCTCCGTGTCTACCTCCTTTTTAAAAAAAAAAACTTTTGTTATGTCTTCAAAAAAGTTTTAGATCACAGTAAAGTCACATATACAATATAGGAGACTCCCCTATATCCAACATCAAATCCTCTTCCCCCTTCCCCAGCAGTGATCTTTTTACATGTGGTTGTTATATTTGCTACAGCTGATGTACAGATATTGCAACATAGCTACTAACCATAGTTCCATTATGGTTTATATTTATTTTAGACTGTACACTTTTATTAATTTTTGGTGAAATTTAACATGGCCTATATCCATAGTTGCACGATCTTGTGGAACACTTCCATTGCACCCCAGTTCCCCCCTCTTCCGTCTATTCTATTCCTCTCTCCTCTTTCCCTTGGGGTCCACAGTGATAACCAAGGTTCACTGCTTGAAAGACGAGATCCACCAATACCTGCAACAGTGCTGAGTGCTTGACACACTGGTCTGTCCTCCCCCATTGGGAGCCACCCATGCTCTTGAGAGGCACTCTCCCCTCTGTTTGAGAACATCTGGCCTCCCCAGGATGAGTGTATAACATCGTCCGCTTATTGTATGGGTCTCCACCCACGGATATAACACACTATGACAAGATGAGCACTCACAGGCTCCCTAGAAGCCTGTCCCAGGTGCACCCTGTGCCAGATGCCCCCATCAAACACCTTAAACAAGTAACACTTGCTTATTATATTTTCTAAAGAGTTTTCTCAACATTATAGTTTCAACCCACGTACCTGACAATCTCCTGTGTTCTCCTACTCCCCCCAATTCCACGGACCGTCTGACCCATCTTCCAACCCTAGCCCCCCTCAAGCCTGCAAAGCCCCACCCAATACTATCCCTAGGCTCCTGTCTTATCCCTTCACTGCACAGCTACTTTCCTCTACTTTATCATAGATTTCGCCTGTGTAGGCATCAGCTCACAACCTTCCTTTGCCCCTCTATTTCCTGTAAGCCTGTCTTCTAGTCTCTAGCTCTCCAAGACAGCTTAATTTGCTTAGTTCATGTCAGAGAGGTCATATAGTATTTGTCCTTCAATGCCTGGCTTGCTGCACTCAACATAAGGTCCTCAAGATTCATCCATGTTATCCCATGTGTTGGTACTGTATTCCTTCTTCCAGCTGAGTAGTATTCCATTGTATGTATATACCACATTTTGTTTATCGATTCATCTGTTGATGGGCATTTGGGTTGATTCCAACATTTGGCAATAGTGAGTAATGCTGCACATTGATGTGCATATATTGGTTCGTGTCCTTGTTTTCAGTTCTTCTGGGTATATACCCACCAGTGGAATCCTGGGTCATATGGCAAGTCTATAGCTAGAATTTTGAGGAACTGCCAAACTGTCTTCCAGAATGGCTAGATCCTTCTACATTCACACCAGCAGTGAATGAGGGTTCCCATTCCTTCACATCCTCTCCAACACTTGTAGTCCTCTGTTTTTTAATTAGCCGCCAGTCTAAATGGGTGTAAGATGGTATCTCATTGTAGTTTTGATTTGTATTTCCCTAATAGCTACTGATGTTGAGCATCTTTTCATATGCTTTTTAGCCATTTGTTTTTCTTCTTGGGAAAAGCATCTGTTCAAGTTTCTTGCCCATTTTTCGAATGGGTTGTTTGTCTTTTTATTTTTGAGATATAGGATTTCTTTATATATGTTGGCTATTAGACTCTAATCAGATATATGGTTACCAAATATTTTCTTCCATTGGGTAGGCTATCTTTCCACTTTCTTGATAAACTCCTTTGAGGTGCAAAAGGCTTTAATTTTGAGGAAGTCCCATATATCTATTTTTTCTTTTGCTGCTTTTGCTTTGGGTATGAAATTCATGAAGGCATTTCCTATTACAAGGCCCTGTAGATGCTTTCCTACATTGTCTTCCAAGGTCTTTATGGTCTCGGCTCTTATATTTAGATCTTTGATCCATCTTGAGTTGATTTTTATGTAAGGTGTGAGATGGTAATCCTCTCTCATTCTTTTGCATATGGATATCTAGTTCTCCAAGCACCATTTGTTGAAGAGGCCATTCTCTCCCAGTTCAGTGGCTTAGTGGCCTTGTTGAATATCAGAGGACTGTATATGCAAGGATCTATATCAGAACTCTCAATTCGGTTCCATTGGTCAGTATTCTATCTTTGTGCCAATACCATGCAGTTTTGACCAGTCTAGCTTTGTAGTATGTTTTAAAGTCAGGTAGTGTGATTCCTCTGATTTCATTTTTCTTTTTCAATATGTCTTTGGCTATTCAGGGCCTCTTTCCCTTCCAAATAAATTTCATAGTTTTCCAGTTCATTAAAAAATGCTGTGTTGATTTTTATTGGGATTGCATTAAATCTGTAGATCAGTTTGGGTAGGATAAACATCTTGATATTTAGTCTTCCTACCCACAAACAGGGAATATTCTTCCATTTATTTAAGTGTTCTTTGATTTCCTTTCACAGTACTGTGTAGTTTTCTGTGTATAAATCTTTTCCATCTTTAGTTAAATTTATTCCTAGGTATTTGATTTTTTAATTTATTATTATTGTAAATGGTATTTTCCCTTAATTTCCTCTTCCTCCTTAGATTGCTTATTATTGGTGTATAGAAATGCTACTGATTTTTGCGTATTGATCTTTTTTTTAAAAATATTTATTTTTTGTTTATTTCTCTCCCCCCAGTTGTCTGCTCTCTGTGTCCATTTGCTGTGTGTTCTTCTGTGACCGCTTCTATCCTTATCAGCGGCACTGGGAATCTGTTTCTTTTTGTTGCACCATCTTGTTGTGTCAGCTCTGTGTGTGCAGCGCCATTCCTGGGCAGGCTGTACTTTCTTTTGCGCTGGGTAGCTCTCCTTACGGGGCACACTCCTTGCATGTGGGGCTCCCCTACGCGGGGGACACCCCTGCATGGTGGGGGACACCCCTGCGTGGCACGGCACTCCTTGCGTGCATCAGCACTGCGCAGCACTTGACCCACACGGGTCAAGGAAGCCTGGGGTTTGAACCGCAGACCTCCCATGTGGTAGGCAGACGCCCCATCCATGGGACCAAGTCTGCTTCCCTGTGTTGATCTTATACCCTGCGACTTTACTGAACTCATTTGTAAGTTCTGGAAGCTTTGTTGTAGATTTCTCAGGCCTTTCTATGTGTAGGATCATGTCATCTGCAAATAGTGACATTTCTTTCTTTCCAGTTTGAATGCCTTTGATATCTGGGTCTTGTCTCAGTGCTCGAGCAAGTACTTCTAACACAGTGTTAAATGGAAGGGGTGATATTGGCATCCTTGTCTTGTTCCTGATCTTAGAGGGAAAGATTTTAGCATTTCACCATTGTAAGTGATGTTAGCTGTGGGTTTTTCATATATACCCTTTATCATGTTCAGAAAGTTTCCTTCTATTTCTATGTTTTGTAGTGTTTTTGTCATAAATTCATAAATTGGAATTCATAAAGAATGCCAAACTGCTACACTTACCTTTCCATATTAATTTGATGATTGACTTTTCTATTTCTGCAAAGAAGACTGTTGCTACTATTTTGCTGAAAATTTTTACATCTATTTTCATGGGGGATATTGGTCCCCAGCCATCTTTTTTTTTAATGAATTTTATTGAAACGTATTCATAAACCATAGAATTCATCTGAAGTGCACAATCAGTGCCATTTGGTATAATGAGAGTTGTGCATTCATCACTTCAGTCAATATTAGAGCATTTTCATTATTCCAAAAGAAAAACAACAAAAAACAAAAATAAAGAAATAAACACACACTCACAAAAAAACCCTATCTTAAGCGTAGTAGTTACCTCTCAATCTCTATCCTTCCCCTGCCATATACAACTGCTAATCTATTTCCATCTCTGAGATTTATTTGTCTTTACATTTTAAATAGATGGAGTCAAACAATATGTAGTACTTTTTGTCACTTAGCATGCTTCTGTGTTGTTTTTTTACCATCAATAGAAGATTATTAAAATATTACTATACACTACTGTCCTTAGCTTTGGTTGTTATTTTGCCCAGATTTCACCCTGGTAGTAACCTCTTGTAACATTAACATACATTTCTGTTTCAGAGGAAAACCTTATATATGCACTATTAACTATACTCATTTTCCACAAGAGGGCTCACTCTGCTATACATTTTCATTTTTTTTTTGTACCTGTCTTGTCTTGTAGTACCTTTATCTGACTTTGGTATGAGTGTGAGCATGACCTTGAAGAATGATTTAGGGAGTGTTCCCTCCTGTTCAGTTTTCTGGAAGACTTTGAGCAGAATTGGAGTTCTTTCTTCTTGGAATGTTTAGTAGAATTCCCCTGTGAAACCATTTGGACTTTTCTTTGTTGGGAGATTTTTGATTACTGATTCAAGCTTTTAATTAATTATCGGTTTATTGAGGTCTTCTGTTTCTTCTTAAGGCAGTATATATGGTTTGTGTGTCTCTAGCCTTTTGTCCGTTTAGCTAGGTTATCTAATTTGTTGGTGTACAGTTATTCATAGTCTCCTCTTAGAGTCCTTTTTATTTCTCTGGGGTCAGTAGTAACGTCCTCCTTTTCATTTCTTTCTCAGTATAACAATTTTAGTGATACTTTCAAAGAACCAATTTTTTATTCTCTATTGTTTTTTATTCTCTATTTCATTTATTTCCATCTCATCTTGGTTTTTTCCTTCCTTCTGTTCACTTTGGGATTAGTTTGTTCTTTTTTCCCTAGATCCTCTAATTTTGAGGTAAGCTTGCTGATTTGAGCTCTTTCTTCTTTTTCAGTTTAAGTATTTTTTTTTAAAGATTTATTTTATTTATTTCTCCCCCGCCTCCCATTCCCCCCGTTGTCTGCTGTCTGTGCCCGTTCACTGTGTGTTCTTCTGTGTCTGCTTGTATTCTCATTAGGCAGCTCTGGGAACCGATCCCAGGACCTTCCAGAGTGGGAGAGAGGCAATTACTCTCTTAGGCCACCTCAGCTCCCTGTTCTGCTACGTCTTCTTATTTTCTCTCTTCTGTGTCTCTTGTTGCATCATCTTTCTGTGCCATCTCTCAGCATCGGCTGGCACTCCTGTGTGGGGTGGCATTCCAGTGTGGGCCAGAACTCCGTGTGGGCCAGCACTCCATGTGGGCCACCTTGCTGTGTGGGTCAGTTTGCCCTCACCAGGAGGCCCTGGGCATCAAACCCTCGACCTCCTATATGGTAGATGGATGCCCAATTGGTTGAGCCACATCAATTTCCCTCAGTGTATTTAGAGCTATAAATTTTCCTGTCAGCACTGCCTTTGCTATGTCCCATAAGTTTTGGTATGTTATGTTTTTGTTTTCATTCACTTCAAGATATTTTTAAATTTCCCTTGTGATTTTTTCTTTAACCCATTGGTTTTTTAAGAGTATGTTGTTTAATTTTCACATATTTATGAGTTTTCCATTTTTTCCCTGTTATTGATTTCTAGCTTCATTCCATTGTAGTCAGAGATGATACATTGTATATGATTTCAATATTTTTTAATTTTTTGAGACTTGTTTTGTGACTTAGCATATGGTCTATTCTGGAGAAATGATCCATGTGCCCTGGAGAAGAATGTTTATTCTGCTGCTGTTGGGTAAAGTGTTTTATTTATGTCTGTTAGGTCTAGTTGGTTTAGAGTTTGGTTCAAGTCTTATAATTCCTTACTGATCTTCTGTCTAGATGTTCTGTTATTGAAAGTGATATATTGAAATCTCCTATAAGCATCGAACTGTATATTTCTCTGTCAATATTTTGCTTCATATATTTTGGGGCTCTGCTGTTAGACATATATTTATAATTGTTATGTCGTCTTGTTGAATTGATCCCTTTGTCAGTATATAATGACCCTCTTGGTTCCTCGTCACAGTTTTTGGCTTTAGTTCCATTTTATCTGATATAAGTATAGCTACCTCAGCTGTCTTGGTTACTACTTGCATGATATATTTTCCCCATGCTTTTACTTATCTCTTAGAATTTAAACTGAGTCTCTAGTAAACAGCATATGGTTGGTCGTGCTTTTTTTTTTTTTTAATCTATTCTGCCAATCTCTTTTGACTGGGACATTTAATCCATTTACATTTAAAGTAACTATTAATAATATAAGACTTTCTTGTTCTACTTTGCTATTCTGTATTTGTATGCCGTTTTTGACCTTCAGTTCTTCTGTGAATGCCTACTTCCATATTTGCTCTTTTTTCTAAATTGCACCATTTTGAGCCCTTCTCAATTCTTTCTGAATATATTTCCCATGTATTTTCTTTGTGTTACCACGGGGTTAAAATTTAACATCCTAAATCTATAAAAATCATATTTGATGTGATGCCAACTTATCTGCAGTGACATACACATCTCCTGTCCCTCTACCCCTTTGTCCTCCCACCTTTTTTTGTACTTGTTACAAATTTTATCTTTCTATGTTTTATGTCCAAGACCATCAAACCTTCTCCACATAGGCCGGCTCCCCGCACAGGCCAGCTCGCCTTCACCAGGAGGCTGTGGGCATCAAACCCTGGATCTCCTACGTAGTAGGCGGGAGCCCAGTCGATTGAGCCACTTCCATTTCCCACAGGTTAGTCCTTTCCCCTGGCCACTTTCATTTAACTGTTTCTCTGCCCTCCGGACAAACTGGTTGAGCGAGTACTCAGACTCTCAGACTTCCACCCGCTAGATTGGCACTGGCGTACATGCACCCCAGCACGTACACGGGGGCCGCTCTGCTCCCTGCATTGTGGAAGAGGCAAGGGAGGGGCCAGCAAGCGCCCTGGGAGCTGCTTCTGTCGCTTTTGAAGCTGGGTTTTTTTAACTCGGCACTTGCCTGGTTAATGTAGCCTTTCACCGTTTTCCATAGTTTTGAAGACTGTTACTGTCTTTGAGATTCCTCTGTCCCCTTTGCCCCACAGGGGGTGGAATAATGGCCATCCTCAGAGGTGGTCCCCAGCAATCTGAGGTAGCTGATGGAAGGGAGAGGTCCAGGGTCTGGAGGACTAGTTCTTTATGAGCCTCCAGCCAGCTGCGCCAGGAGCGGAGCCCCAGTCCCCACTGCCCCTGGCCAGCAGGTGGGGGGCGGCGGGGGCGGGGGCGGGGATGGTAGCCACTGCAGGGAGGGGGTGAAACTCACTGCCTTTGTCGCAGTCTACCAGCCTCTTCCTCCCTCTCCTCGCTGGATGCTGCACAGTGTTTCCCTAGACTCCGGAGTTTCAAAGTGGTAGATGCAGACAGTTCCTGCCAGGTCAGCAGTTCTTTTAAAGGTGAAGGGACTAGTTCCTGAGCTTCCCGCTCCACGCTCTCCCCGCAGTCCTCCGTTCCCGTCCTTGGTCTTGGGGTTTTGAAGGCTCCTGTGGCATTGCCCTTCCTTGAGGCGCTGACCCCCGGCCTTGCTGGGTTATGCCATTTCCCCCACCCCATTACCAGTACCCTGTGTTATCTGATTGTGCACTAACCTCTTTCATGCGTTGCGGTCTGTTTTTAAACTTCGTGTTCCATTCAGTTGATCTGACGATTCTAGCACTGGTACCACATGCTGTTTTAATTATTGTGGCTCTGTAACAGGCTTTACTATGCAGTGAGGTTGATTCCCATTCTTAATTTCCCTTCTTCCCTTGCTTCCAGAATTTTCCCGACTTTTCTTGCTTGTTTAGTTTTCCACATGAATTTTCAAATAAATGCATCTTGCTTCAAAAAAAAATTTATGTGTATATAATTAATGGGATTGTGTATATTTATTTAATAACTTAGACTATCTTTATGATACCTTCTATCCAAGAACAGATTATATCTTTCCACTTGTTCACATCATCTTTTTGTCCCTCAGTAACACTCCAAAGTTTTCTTACTAAGATTATTCTTGGTGTTTTATGTTTTGTGATGCTATTATAAATGGGGTATTACTTCCTGGTTTCTACTTGGTTATTGGCAACTAATGGATATCTTACCTCTTCCTTCCCAATTTTTATAATTCTTGTTTATTTTTGTTGTCTTGAACTTTCAGAGCAATGTGAAATAATAATAGTGAAATGGACATCTGGCTTTAATGGGAATTTTTCTATTTTTCCATTAAGCATGGTGCTGGTTTTTAAGGACATAACAATCTAGTTCTGTTTTAATAAGAATTTTTGCTGTTGTTTAAATAAGCTGATTGAGTTTTATCAAATGCCTCCATAGTATCTGTGAAGATGATACTCTGATTTTTGTCTTTTGATTTATCAATGACATCTCTTAAATCCCACCGGGCTAGAAGCTCTTGAGTGCAGGGATAGAACCTGAGGCCCACTGCCGGCACAGGCTATTTTGATTATGCATTGCCCCCCCTTTCCCCACTTGATCGTGGCCGGTTTTACCCACTTTCAGGGCCGGGACCCCAGAGGCCGTGCGATGAGGGTTGTCTCACCGGCAGGAGAGATGTCTCTCCAGGCATGGCAGTGGGGCAAGACTCGCCCCCCAGGCTGGACGTGCCCTCTGGTCCCAGTATATACTCACTGGACACTGGGGTCCCAGAGGCGATTGGACCCTGGCCTAGGTCTTGCAGAGGGTATTGGGGTGGGGGTGTTAGATGTGGTTTCTAGAAAAGGAGAGTGAGCTGGGCGCCAGGTGGGGTTCAGGCAGAGAGAACAGCCTGTGTGTTCTGAGACGTGGCAACCCCAGCTCTGCCTGGCACTGAGGGTACAGGGAGGAGGCTCAAGGGCAGAGCTGAAACCACGCCTGGGCGGCTGTGCCTCTGATCCCACCCCGTGTCTGTTCCAGGTCCTGACCGCGCCCACCGGCGGGGCCTCTGCTGGTGGGAACCATGGCCGAGGCCGGGGACGCTGTGCTCTCGGTGGCCGAGTGGCTGCAGGCGCTGCACCTGGAGCAGTACAGCAGGCTCTTCGAGCAGCACGGGCTGATGCGGGCCACCGAGTGCCACGGCCTCAGTGACGCCCGTCTGGTGGACATGGGCATTCTGCTCCCTGGCCATCGCCGCCGCATCCTGGCGGGCCTGCTCCGTGCCCACGCGCCCCCGGCCCCTGCCCCCCGCCCCGCCCCACGGCCCGTGCCCATGAAGCGCCACGTGTTCCGCTCGCCGCCCGCGCCTGCCACGCCACCCGAGCCGCTGCCTGTCGCCAGAGAGGAAGAGGGGCCGCCCGCTGCCCCGCCCATCCCGCCCCGGAGGAGCTGCCTTCCTCCCGCCTGCTTCTCTACCCCATCCGCACCCGCCCCAGACCCCGGGCTGCCCCCGCTGCCCGCCAAGAGGCATTTGGCAGAGCCGAGCGTGCCGCCCGTGCCGCCCCGCACGGGGCCCCCCCGCCTGCTGGTGAGGTGAGTGGATGTCGCCTGGGCTGGGGGGCGTGGGCAGACGGTCCTTGAGGGTAGTGGGGAGTTTGTGGTCTTTGGCATTGGGGTGAGAAAGGCACTTTGGGTGGAGGATCAGCATGTGCAGAGCTCAGAGGAGGGAAGCACAGTTGGGGCGCTCTGAGCAGACAGTGGGGCTCAACTGTTGGGTGGTGTGGGCGAGGCTTGCGGATGGGGCTGGGGGAGCCAGGACTTTACCTGAGCACTGTGGGGAGCTGGGAAGGTTTTAAGCAGCATGATCAGATGAGATCTGAGTGCTGACAATACCCCTGACTGCTGGTGACACTGGGGAGTGGGCTGGGAGCCGAGGGAGAGCCCCCTGGGGCCCAGTGTGTGGCAGCAAGACGTGACTGGGCAGGGTGGGCGAGGGAGGGCACACGGGTGGGCAGGGCCAGGGCCTGGGCTGTGCGGGCGGAGGGAGGAGCCGCCCCCGCCGGCGGGTTGCCACCTCGGGCGATGCGGGGCCCCACTACCCAGTGAGTTCGGGAAGTCTGGAGTGCAGTTTGGGGGCCCTGGGGTGCATTGTGGAGTCGAGAGGTAGCATGTGGGGGGAATGGAAAGCCGGGGTGGGCGAGCTGGCGTGCCCCCGTGCCCCGCCTTTCCCTTTGTGGGCCCCGGCCACATGTGTCCAGGCCTCGGGGACACTTCTCAGGCCTATGGAGGGGAGGGCGCAGGGGAGGGCTCGGCCGCCCAGCCTTCCAGGGAAGCAGACTGGAGAAGGTTGGGGAGCGTGGCTGGAGCCGTGCCCATGCCCGGGGTGCCCCTGGGGGGAGGGCCTGGAATGGGTTCTTAACAGGGATAGGTGAGCTTGAATTTAAATTAAAAAAGCATTATTCTTGTGGGACGAGTTGGTGCAGGTGGGATGTACTTATTAAAGAATACACAGTCCAGTGTGGACTTAGGAAGGGGTCCATGGTTTTCACCTGCCTGGCAAAGGGGTCCGTGGAACAAAAAAGGTTAAGAACCCCTGGTCTGCGTCGTCTCCCCCAACCAGAGAGGGGCGGTAGGTCAAGGGGCCCTGAAGGACAGGCCCCTGCACTATTGAGAGGTTTGACCGGTGGAAGCACAGAAAGGGTTGGCGCCTTTCCTGGGTTCGCACAGCTCGGGGCAGCCACTGGGTCCCCCAGGAGCCTCCTCCTCGCTGCCTCATTTAGAGTTTCCTGGTCCATTTTGCCCTCTAGTGGCCATTTTCCAGCTTGCAGGGCTAAGTTGCATTTCCTTCAGCCGGACACTGGGACTGGTGTGTGTGCGTGTGCACGTTTGTGCCAGCCATCAGGGTGGGCGTGTGTTCGTGTGTTCACATATTCATACAGGTCCTGGGGGGATGTGTGTGCCCGACACGTACGAGCGTGTGGGGGCTTGGGCAGTGTCAGCGCTATTTGAAGTGGTGCGTGCGACTTCACTGGGGTCTGTGTGCACACGTGCATGTGCCCAGGTGCACAGGCGGGCTGGGGCCTCCCGAGCATGAGTCCATTCGCAGGCGTGCCTGTGCTCCTCGGGGAGTGAACCAGCGTGTGTTTAATTTGTGTCCTGTCAGGCTCGAGCTAGTGCGTGTGCATATGTGCGCACTTGCTGTCTGGATGGTGAACCCACTGGAATCCCAGGTCGGGGTCTTTGTCTCTCTTGTTTGCTGCTGAGTCCCCAACGTCTGGAAGAGCGCAGGGTGCCCTTGGAGTCTTGGCTGTGGGAGCGAATGGACGGGGCCTGCGCAAGCTCGTGTGCCGGCGGGTACTGGCTTGTACGCCGGGACGGTGTGTGCACCTGTGCTGCTCACGTGGCCCAGCCCCAGGCGGTGCCCTGGGCACTCTCTGGGTGACGGGGTTAGAGCCTCATCACCTCAGATCCCTTCCCCCCATCCTCCTACCCGGTCCGTTTCCCTAGACCTCCTGGGAGGGGAGAGGCCGTCAGAGGAGGCCAAGGGAGGAACGGGGCCGGGATACGATCCTATATCCCACCCTGAAGTGTACGCAAGTCGGAAAACTTGAGCAAGGACAGGGCTCCCTCCTCCTCTGCCTGGCCTGGGAGGCGCCGCTTCACTGCCAGAGTCTGTGCCTCCTGCCATTGTGTAAGCCTGAGGAGTCCAGAAATGCTGAGGAACCTGCCGGGAATCCTCCAGCCCAGCAGGGGAGGAGCCAGCTCCACCCTCTCGCCCTTGTCCAGTCTTTTCAACTCCAAGTGTCAGAGACGTGAATCCTTGGAACTGGGCTCCACGGTCACTCCACAGAGCCCCTCCCGGCCGACTCCGGCCTCAGTGTCCTCCTCTGGTACCCACGCGCCTGGAGATACCTAGGGAAGAGAGAGTATTGGCCCAGAGGGGGCAGCTGCCTGCTGGAGTCACCCTGCAGGGCCCCCCGCTGGAGCTCTTGCCTTGCACTCCAGCCAATCCCTGGTCGCCCTGAGAGCCGGTCACCTGTTGCCGGGGCAGAACCTGCTCCCTTCAAAGGGCGGCTTTCCCGGCTCTGCGGGCCTCCAGGGGGAGGGGAGAGGCCGCAGGGCCGGCCGGGCGGGGCTCCCCGGGCGCCCACTCTTGCCCCGCAGGGCCCGGCGACTCTGCCCTCGGCGGGTGGTTGGCCCATTCCAGCTTCCGCGGAGGGCGGCTGGGGGGCAGCGGGCGGCGCGAAGGAAGTGTTAGCCCCGGGGGATTCTGGGTGGCTTTTCTCTCTTTCTCGGTCATTTTTTCAGGAAGTGAGTGTCGGCTGCAGGGGGCGGGGAGGCGGGGACCAGGAAGCCTCGGGAGGCCAGAGCTGGATACAGGACGCAAACACACATTCCCACAAGCTCCTAGGCGGTCCGCAGTTACCCGGACACGCGCACTCCGGGAGAAGTGACCCGCGGGCAGGCGCTGGCCTGCTGGCAGCGCTGTGCCCGGACCAGGTATCCCCGGAAGGCACCTGGCCCCCGACACACCAGGGACTGGCCCCCCGGCTGCCTGTGGGACCGGCCCAGGTGGGACACGGGACAGGGGACAGGCACTCGGCGGGCCCAGAGCGGTGCGTCCTGGGGCCCTGCACCCCACAGGCGTCTGAGGGTGAGCAGGGGCAGCCGGGGCTGCCTGGGGGCAGGAGGGAGGGCGGCTCCTGGCCTCGCATCGGGGATGTGTTCCTCTGTGCTCCCCTCCTTCCTCCTTCTTTGCTCTTGGAATTTTGTCTCTTCCTTCACTTTCTCCCCTTTTCTTTCTTTTTTTCCTGCCTTTTCCTTCTCTCTCCTTAGTCCCTCCAGATCTCTGTCTCCCCAGCCGCCCTCTCTCCTGGGTCGCTGGCAGCCCGTTTTCGGGGGCTCTGTCCCCCTCAGGGCTGGGCCTGCTCTTGGCTCCCCTTCAGGGACTCCCCTGGGAGGTGTGGGGCCGGCTTATCTCAGTGCCACGTTCAAGGGCGCAGTTTCTACCAAACGCCCACCCCCTCCCCAGTTCAGGGCCGTAGGGAGGCGTGCCGAGAGCTGGTGCCAGGGACGAGTGTTGGCTCCCGCCCTCCCCCCCCAGAGTGGGCGTTGTGGCTGCTGCCTGGGGAGTTGGGGGCTGGGGGGGTAGGTGAGGGCTGGCTTTACCCCCCTACTGCTGTGATGCCCGAATGCGCCCAGCCACCCTGCGTTGAGTCACTGGGGGCATGGAGGGGCTGCTAACCGGGCCTGCTCTCAGTCCATCGCCCCGCAGCCCTTTGTCCTCAGCTCGTTTCCATAGGGCCCGGCAGGTACTCCTTCCGCCGCCTCTTGCCAGGTCAGTGGGGAGGTGGGCCTTGGGGCCTGTGAGCTACCTGAGGGCTGAATGTCCACCCCTGCTGCCCAGGGAGCTTGGAGCTGCTGGAGGAGACCCAGGCCACTGCCTCCTCCTGCCCCCACAGGAGTGCAGGCCTGGCGATGGACGTGCCCTCAAAGGCCCAGCAGGCAGTGTGAGCTTAGAAGAGGGAGCAGTCGGGTGGACTTCCCGGAGGTGGGGGACGCATCCTGGGCCTGAGCACAATGGAGTCAGCGACCCCAGGGATTAAGCGTAGCAGGTGGTGGCTGTCGTTCCACGGGGACGTGCTAAGAGGGGGGTGAAGCCGTGGTGGGGAGGGTGAGTGTATGGACATATGGACGGGTGGGGAGCTGCTGACCTCCGGGGGTCACAGGTCGTGGTCACGTGGTCATTCAGTCCACGCGCCCTGCGGCCCCTCCGTGCCAGGCCTGTGCTGGCGCCCGTGCACAAAGGCAGGCTGCAGCGGCCACCTTCTAGCAAGGAAGGGCCTTCTGCGCTGTGGCCTGGGCAGGGGTGAACAGGAGAGCCCCAGAGAGTGCCAGGAGGCCAACCTCGGCTCTGCTGGGGGGGGCGGAAGGGCAGGGGAGGAAGCAAGAAGCAGTGGACTTAGGCCCAGGCCCTGCCCAGGCCAGAGCACAGATGGGGAAGTGGGCAGCTGGGAACGCCGGCCCCTGTGGAAGAGGGAGCTGGGGACAGAAGGGCGTGTCCCCAGGCTGCTGGGCCTAGGCCTGTCCCCGTGAGGCCGGGCGGCAGCTGGGGGGAGAGGCCCTGACTCCACGAGGGCTGCAGGTTTGGGTCCTTGGCCTCTGGGGACAGCTCAGCGAAGCAAACCCCGACAGACGCAACTAGACTGATGAAAAGCGTGGAGGCTGTGGGAGCCCAGAGGGGCGCCAGCTCAGGCCTGGGCTCAGGGGAGGCGCCTGGGGAGGGGGCTTCCGCGATGCACTCTTTTGAAGGAGGGGTAGGAGTCGGCCGGCCGGGACAGGGGGCAAAGGCGTGCAAGTGTGCATTCCTGGAACGCCGCGCCGATGAGGCGGCTGGATGGGAGTGGGCGCCTCGTTGCTGCCCCCACGCTGCTGCCCCCCTGCCTGTCCTCAAGGTGAGGCCAGGGATTGGTACAGACAGACAGATGTGAGGGGAGAGCCAGGGGGCCACCCTGGAGGAGGAGCCGATGGAGCGGCTTCCTGGCCCGGCCTGTAGGCCTGAGCCTCCGTCAGTCACAGCCGCGGGGTGAGAGTGACTCTCCTTTGCTGAATTATCAGGAAGCCTGGAGGGAGGGCAGAGGGGAAACTGAGGCTCCGTGGGGTGAGGTGACCTGCTCACCGATCCCAAACCGACGAGGGGTCGAGCTGGGGCCGAAACCCAGGTCTGCCTGGCCCCAGAGCCCTGCCTCTCAGCTAGGGTGGCCACACGTCGCATTTTGCCCGGGACAGGCGCAGTGTACACCTCTTGCCCAGGCAGAGTTATCAACAGTGCCTCTTCCGACTCTCAGAAATGTTCTGGTTTATTCGCATCCTTATGTCCTGCCCACCCTGCCTCGGGACCCTCCCGTGCAGCCCCGTCGGCAGGTGTGAGGTCTGCTCTGTGTGTTCCCTTCATCCAAGAAAGCGTGCCTGAAAGGGCTGAGGGCCCGGGCTGGGTGTCCCTGCCCGGGAGAGCCCAGGCTTGCCGAGAGCGCAGTGGGCCAGCGCAGATGGGTCCACGTGCACTTGGACGGAGGAGAAGAGAGCCAGGGTGCAGGGGCAGGGCCGGCCGGAGGCTGCCTGGGGGACAGGGTCCACGGAGTTGGGCTCTGAGGTCCGAGCAGGCTTCCCACAGGTGGAGATGGCTGGCAGGGGGCATGAGGAGGAGGAACCAGGGAGAGAGGCTGGGGGTGGGACCACTGGGGACGTCCAGGGGATCACCTTTCCAGCCGGGTCCCAGCCGGACTGAGGGGACGGAAGCTGGGGCCACCCTTGGGGCGCAGGCACTGGGTGGCCGGGACCCTGGCTGGGGTGGGGGCCCTCCTTGGGCTCTGTCCTCAGTGGAGGGCACTGTCCTTTCCTCTGGGGTTTTCCCACGTGCTGTGTCTTCCCGGTACCACTTCTCCTTTCCTGGGCCTGGCCCTGACTCTTCCTGGGGGAGGTGGCTACGGTGAGGCCTGGACACAGCCCCTCCCCTGGGTCGGCTCTGCCGGGAGAGGAGCCCCAACATTTGTTTCCCGCTCCCTTCTCGGCGTGGCCACCACCGCGGTCAGGGCTGTGACTGTCCACGTGGGGGCAGAACCTCAGCTCCGGAGTGGCTGGGCGCTGCGTCTGCGTGGCCAGTGTGAGCAGGTAGCTCGGAGCAGCCCTCAGAGGCTGGCCGTGGCCTCCTTCGCTGGGGCGGTTGAGCCTGTGGGCCGTGGTGCTGGGCTGTGTGGGCAAATGCTTGCTGTGGGCCAAGGGCTCACCTGTGAGAGGGGAGGAAAACCAGCCTGACAGAGCCTCTGTGATGAGAAAACGAATGACTCCATGCCAAGCTCTTAGAAGGTGGTTGGGAATGTATATGTACACATATGTGTGGATGTAATTATTATTAAGAGTTAATTAACCGAGCTATTTATTTATAAATCCCTGCTGAGTGCTGGGATACAGTAACGAACAGGATGGCTGTGGTGTGGGGCTTGTCTCGGGGAGCCCACCTGCTGGAAGACAGCCTTCAGGGAAGGAAGGGGCCTCCGGGGACGATCAGGACAGTGATGGGACTGGGCTGGGTGCCAGAGGTGGGAGGGTGGGTGTGTTGGGCCCGTGGGGACGAGGAGCAGGTGGGTGGATTTTGCTCCGTTGCTGCCACTTTCCCCTCAGCCCTGCTTGGCCTGGAGGGACCGAGCTTGTCCCTACCTCCTGGAGCAGAGTCCAGCTTGTCCTGGGGTTCTGCTCCCTGCTGACCACGGGCTGGGCCCTAGGGGCCCCTTCCTCTTGGACTCTGGAAGGCAGCAGGGTTGTGCCTTGATTTCCCTGTCAAGAAGTCTCCAAGGACACCACCCTTGACCAAACGGGGTCAACTCCCAGACACGGATTTGACCAGGTCCTGCCCTCGGCCTTGCAAACCTTAGGTTACTTGGTCATCATTCCCTGTCATTTACTTCCCTCTCGTTCCTAGTGCTCATCCTGTGTCCTCACTCACCCATCTTTCCATCTGTCCATCTACCCAGGTGTCCACCCACCCATCCGTCCACCAGTTCATCTGTCCTTTCATCCATCCATCTGTCCATCCATTAGTCCATCCATCCACCCACTCACCCACCCATTTTCCTACCTACCAGTCATCCATCCATCCGTCCGTCCATTCGTCTGCCCACTCACCCACACATCCAACGTACTCTCGTTGCCGACTCAGCCAGCCCCTCAACTGGATCGTGGCTCTACCAAGTCAAATCAGATGCTGCCCTGGTCCTAAAGGGACATGGTGTAGTGTTCAGCATGGGCTCGTCTTAGGTTTAGCTGAACAATCAGACTCTCAAGGTGACCACAGGCCATGCTTGGCATCACATTCTCTTAGAAGTGTACAGCAGGGCAGTGTCACGCAGTCCTTTTCTGGGAATCTTCAGAGCCGTTCCTGCTGCAGGGCCATTCTCTGTGGCCCCCCCAGGTGACAGCTCAGGGGCGAGGGGATGAGACTCACCGCAGACAGGTGTGGGAGCCTCCGTGGCTCCCAAGGAGCCAATATATTTTATAATGCCACAGGCTTGCCTTCAGTTTCCTGCAGGGGACATGCCCGTTTACAAGTGACCTCACCCAGGAAGCCCAAGCTGTGGTCTCTCCATTCGGCAGAGAGTTCATTTATAGTTTCTCCTAGTCCAGAGGCAGTTTCCTGAACAGGCCATTTTTGCCATAGGCAGTGTTGCCTAGGAACATGATTGACAATCCCCCTTTAGCAGGTTTCCAGGGGAACAGCTACCTAAAGGTCAGTGCCTCACCCAGAAGGGGCAAGGACGTTGCTCACCTTTTACCCACACGTGGAGAAGAGTCAGGCACTGGTGCAGGTTGATATGGAAATAGGAACGTGTCCTAAGAAGCACATGGACTTGAGGGTCAGGGGCCAGGGTTCAAATTTCGGCTCAGTCACGAGCACAATACCCAGCACAAAGGATATACTTAAAAAACTATGTTACCTGGAATAATCTGTGTGAAGCTTCTAATGGGGGCATGTGTGCCAGGGGCTGCTGGGTTAGGCACGGCTTTCAGAGACCGGAGGCTCGGGTTTGGAGGTAGGCGACAGTGGCTCTTCCTCCCAGGACCGAGCGGGGAGGAGAGGATTTCTGGGGAAGGCAGCAGCCTGAGCTGAGGCTGGCGTGCTCGTGCCCCGGGCTCGGCCCTCGCCTGCCCTTGCGATCGTCACGCCTTACGTCACCGCCAGGAACCTCGGGGCACAGACCAGGCTGAGAAGGACCGGGGGGAGAAGTGCCCCCCGTGCTCCTCCAGGGCGCAGGCGCTGGTTCAGCAGGGCATCCTGCCTGCTACGGCATCCCTGTCCTGGTTCGCCCCCCTCCTGCCAGATCTGTACTCTAGCCCCATTTTATAGAAGAGGAAACTGAGGCTCAGATGCAGAAAATGAGGCCCCAGGACATGGGAACTGAGGCTGCAGCAAAGGTCAAACCCGGGCTCCGGACGGAGCACTGGGGCCGTGGAGCGGGGTCCCCGGACGGGCCTGGGGAGCTGGGGAAGGATCCTGGTGGACGTGAGAGGAGCCGGTATCCTGGGAAAGCGGTGGGACAAGGGGCACCCAGGAAGTGGTGACTATCCAAGTCTGGGGCGAGAGCGAAGGCGGTCTTGAGTCAGAGACCCTTGACCCACGGCCCTAAGCTTGCTTTCTGGCCCGGGTCTGATGCATGCAGATCCCGCCCCTCCCCTTTGCCAGCAGACGCCTCCCCACCCCGAGAGCTTAGTTCACAATTCACAGAGACGAGGTAAAAGAGAGGTCCACGGGGCTGGGGGGCAGTGGGAGGGGGGCATTATTGCTTCGTGGGCTCAGAGTTTCCATTTGGGGTGATGACAAACTTCGGAAATTTGTGGTTACACATTATTTACATAATTAATGCCACTGAATTGTGCACTTGAAGAATGGTTAAAATGATAAATTTCATCTTGTATTTATTTTGCCATAGTTTTTTTTTGAAGGCCCCTTGCCAACATCACCTCCTCCAGGCTGCCTTCCCTGACTCCCAGACTGGGGTGCCTCTCTCCCCCCCTCCCCCAGTTCTAGTCTTCCCTTTTTGAGAACGGAGCCCAGTGGGTACATTGGGCCCGAGCACAGGGCGGGCAGGTGGCCCGGCCACAGCAGCGCAGGACCTGCCCGTGCAGCCAGAGGAGGGGGCGTGCTTCCTGTGGGCCCTGGGCAGGGGCGAGGCCGGGAGGGCTGTGCGTGGGGGGCTCCCGTCCTCACGAGCCGGTAGAAAGAACGAGCTTGGCCGCAGCTCGGGCGATCTGGGAGCTCGGTGGCCTCGGTCCCGGTTCCGTCACTTGCCGGCCGGGCGACCCTGGCCCAGTGACCCAGCCACCCTGAGTGAACCCCTCGGTGACAAGCCTGTGTTGGGTCCCCAGCCTTGCCTCCCCGGAGGAGCGGCCGCCGCAGGCGTCGTCCCCTCCACAGCCTGAGCCGCCGCAGCCCCCCGCCGGCCACGCCCAGGGGCCTCCGCAGCCCCCGTCTCCACCTCCCAGCCCCCCTGAGATCCCCCCGAAGCCTCCGCGCCTGCTCCCTGAGTTTGGTGAGTGCCACAGCCAGGACGCGCGGCGCCGGGTGGGCCGCCTGGGATTGGGCCCCTCCAGAGGATGCTCGAACCCCACCCCCCCTTTCTGTCGGGCCTGGACCCACAGTCACAGTCCAGCTTCTGGCCCTGCCACCACCCCGTGTGACCCGGGCGCGTCGCTCTGGCTCTGAGAGTCGTTTTCCTCATCCTTACCACCGGGTCAGCACGTACCCGTCTGACCTACAAGTGCAGGCGCGGGGCAGACTTTCTGAGTTCGCCGTGGCTTAAAGGCTCGAGGGTTTCCTGTGGTCACTGGATTTGCATTTCCTGGCGTTGTCCGCTTGTGTGGGTTCTCTGATTTTTCTTCCTTTTCAGCCTTTGGGGCAGTCCCCAGCCCTGCCCCCCAAGCCGGGTCAGCCTCCCTGTGGTGGCCTGGCCTTTAGTGCCATCCCACGAGGCCCCGAGGGTATAAATAGCACTTCCTGTCCCCTGGGCCTTGTTTTGGAAGCCGGGCTGGGCTGGGGGTGGGGAGGCTTTCCTGGGCCTCTGGGAAGCCAGAGGTGCCCAAAGAGGCGGCCGGGCTCCTGGCCTCTGACTCCCCCCACCCATTTCTCCCCAGACGACTCTGACTACGATGAGGTCCAAGAAGAGGGGCCTGGGGCCCCGGTCGACGTGATGACCAAGAAGGTGGGGCGGAGCGGGGGCGGGGTGGTCGCCTGCCTGCCACTGGGGGGTGCGCCCAGCTGCCTTTGTCACCCTGGGGCCCCCTCCCGAGGGCGGAAAAGAGGAAAGGGGACGGTCCTCGTCCCCCTCTTCGTTGCCCGGCCACACAGAGGTCAGGGGTCAAGTGCAGCCCCAGAACAGGGGGGCCAGGCGTCGGGGCTCTCTGGCCCGGCTCCGGCACCTGCTGCCTCTGGATCTCCCGCTTTCCTTCTATACCCTGAGCACATCCGTCTCCACCTGCCCGTCCCCGTCCACCCTGGCTCTCGAGTCTCTCTCCTGCCTGTCCTCGAGCCCCTTTCTCCATGTTCGCGGCTGTCCCTGCTCCCCGTGTGGCGGGGGGCGCCTGTGAGGAAACAGAAGCAGAAGTGCTGAGCTGTGGGTCGGGGGTGGTGTGAGGTGGCCCTGGGTGGGTGTGCCCTGGGCCCGAGGGGAAGCATGACTCTGAGCGGTCCGGGAAGGGCAGGAGGAGCCCCCACTGAGCCGAGTGCCGCGGGCCGTGCGCGTAGCCAGCTTGCTGAGCGAAGGCGAGGAGCTGTCCGGGGACGACCTGGGGGACGAGGACGAGGACGACCCTGCCTATGAGGGCCTCCCCAAGTAAGTGTCCCCTCGGGGCGGGGGCGCGCCCACCCGGCCCCCCGCCGCCCCCTCTTTGGGGAGCCCAGCGCCGGCCCTGGCTGCACACACTCTCCTCCGCGCCCAGCAGTGGATGGCACGCCGGCAGCCTGAGCCTGCGCTTGCTCAGCAGCCCTCCGGGCCCCGAGCTCCTGCCGCACCCCATGGACGGGCTGCCCAGGGGCCCCACCCCCAGGACACCGGTCATCAAGGCCGGCTGGCTGGACAAGAACCCGCCGCAGGGGTGAGCGAGGCCTGCTGGGTCCCACTGGGGCGCTGCGGGGGGGCACTGTTGTTAGGGTTCCAGGAATCAGAAGGCCCTGACGTTATCTGAACAGGTCTCCCTCCAGGCAGACTGGGATCGCCGTTTTCCCCATGAGGGTTTTATTGCCCTTAGTGTTGGGAAGTCCTACTTTGTGTCTCATTTCAGTCATTCTTGCTGTAGGTAAAGCCTACAGTGGCCGTTTGGGATCCTTTCTCCCTGGAACCTGGTTATTCCTAACTTTGTGTCAGGCCATTAGAGTGGGCTGCAGTGGCCCTGGAGCTTCTCTGCTAACCCTCAGTCCTTTGCTCTGTTGTCCCTCTGCCTCTGCTTCTCCCTCTCCAGGTCTTACATCTATCAGAAACGATGGGTGAGGCTGGACGCTGATTACCTGCAGTACTTTGACAGTAGCAAGGTGAGGGCCACGTCGGTCCCCGACCCGAGCCCTGCCGCAGCCTGAGCTGCACCCGGCCCTAGGCGGGGCCCTGCCGCTGGACCCAGGGGGCCCCTCCCCAGACAAAGCCCCCCAGTCTGACACCTCACACTGTGCCCGCCCTGCCCCCCAGCCGGCCGTGCGCCCTGATCGGGGTCGGCATAAGGCCGAGGGGCGCAGGGCAGCCGGGAGGGGCTGGCCTCTGGGGGCCCACCCCAGCCCCCGGTCGCGCTCCTGTCGCTCCCCCAGGACGCCTACTCCAAGCGCTTCGTCTCCGTGGCTTGCATCTCCCGCGTGGCTGCCATCGGGGAGCAGAAGTTCGAAGTGATCACAAACAACCGGACCTTCGCCTTCCGGGCGGAGAGTGATGGTGGGAGCCGGGAGCGCGGGGAGGAGAGGGATTGCTGGGGGAAGAGAAGCCTGGCAGGGCGGCCGAGTAAGGCGGGGAGGGGAGCAGGCCCCCCCCCCAAATAAAACATCAGGGCGTGTAGTGGGGGGAAGGGAATCCCCTGTGAACCGCTCCTTGCTTAGACACTCACTGAGCCCCCAGCACCCCACAGTCCCGCTTCTGGGGGACAGGCCCCGGGAGGTGAAGTGACTTGCCCGGCGTGAGCGGCTCAGCTGGGAGTGGAGCCCAAGCCTGTCCTGGTCAGAGCTCGGGCAGGGGACTGGCTGAGCTTTCTGGCCAGAGAGGCTAGGGGACCCCAGGGGGCTCGTGGCCAGGCCGAGCTCGAGCCCACTCCCCGATCTCGGCCCGCAGTGGAGCGGAAGGAGTGGATGCAGGCCCTGCAGCAGGCGGTGGCCGAGCAGCGCGCCCGGGCCCGGCTGTCGGGGGTTCGCGGGCCGGAGCCGCCTGACCACGCCGGCAGCCTGGAGCTCCGGGGTTTCAAGAGTAAGCTGCATGTGACCGTGGCTGGGGACAGAGTCCAGCTCTACAAGAACCTGGAGGTGCGAAGGGCTCGGCCAGACCCCTGGATCCCTGCCCTTCTTGGCCTCCATCTCCCCCTGCCCCCCTGGACCTGAGCCCCCCCTCCAATCCTTGCACTGGGCCCAGCTCCCTGCTGCCCCCTCTCCCCATCCCTGTTCCGACCCCATCCCCTGCTTGGTCCCTGAACACTGCTCCCCAGTCCCTGCCCTGGCTCCTCTGCCCCCTCCCCACTGCCTGCCTGACTCCTGAGCCCTCCCTCCCTTCTAGACCCCCTGCTCTCCATCCCTCCCTGGGCCTCGAGCCCCACCCCCAAGCCTCACTCTCCCCTCCCCACCACCACCAGGAGTACCACCTGGGCATTGGCATCACCTTCATCGACATGAGCGTGGGCAACGTGAAGGACGCCGACCGGCGCGGCTTTGACCTCACCACACCCTACCGCATCTTCAGGTGGGCCCTGCCCTCCCCCACACCCTCCCTCTTGCCTCCTGTGCGGAGCTGCCCCTTCTCCTTGTAGGATGGAGGCGCCTGCCTCCTCACCCTTTGGGTGCTTGTCTGAGCCTCTTCACTCCACAAACCTTGTCTGCCAGTGGGGTCTTTTTTTATTTTTTTAAGATTTATTTTATGTATTTATTTCTCCCCATCCCCTCAGTTGTTTACACTTGCTGTCTGTTTGCTGTGTGCTCATTTTCCCTTTTTAGGAGGTATCCGGAACCAAACCTGGGACCTCCCATGTGGGAGGGAGATGCCTAATCACTTGAGTCACCTCTCCTCCCTGCTTTGTTGAAGCTGTCATTATGTTTTCCTCCTTGTGTCTCTTTTTTTTAAAAATTATTATTTTTTAATTACATTAAAAAAATATATATGAGGTCCCATTCAACCCCACCGCCCCCGCCCCCCACTCCCCCCACAGCAACACTCTCTCCCATCATCGTGATCCTCCTTGTGTCTCTTGTGTCAGCTCACTACACCAGCAAGTCACATCAGCTCACTGTCTTGCCCATCTTCTTTATGAGGCACTGGGAACTAAACCCAGGACCTCCTGTGTGGTAGGTGGGAGCTCAATGGTTTGAGCCACATCTGTTTCCCCAGAGGGATCTTTTTAAGGCAATTCTGTACTCTCCCCTTCTCCCCACTTGAACCCTCTGCAGGTTCCCTGTAGCCCCCAGGGTGTACCTTGACTTCCTCTGCCTGGCACAGGCCTGCCCCTGTACGTCTCCCAGCCTCTTCTCTGCCAGTCTGTCCATCCTGCCCGCAGCACCTGGAATGCCTGTCTGCCACCCTGCCACTTTGCACATGCTGTTCCTTCTGTCCAGAACTCCCTTCACCTCTTCCTTTGGCTAAGTCCTCCTCACCTATCATGTCTTAGCTCAGGAGTCCTTTCCTTGCTGCAGCCTTGTCTGCTCCGGGGCTCTGCCCCAGCCCCATACAGCTCTCAGGTTCATGGTCTCCTTGCCTCCGTCCATGCCTTCCCGCCAGGCCAGGACACCGGCTGGCCATCAGCTCCCCCTGCCCTGCCCCTCTCCCGTTTCACGCTGTTCCCTCGTGCTCTCCGAGTCCCCCTGGGCCCTTTCCCACCGCAGCCTCCACTCCTGTGCCCCCAGCTTCTCAGCCGAGTCGGAGCTGGAGAAGGAGCAGTGGCTGGAGGCCATGCAGGGAGCCATCGCCGAGGCCCTGTCCACCCTGGAGGTGGCCGAGCGCATCTGGGCCGCCGCCCCCAACAGGCTCTGCGCCGACTGCGGGGCTGCGCAGCCCGACTGGGCCTCCATCAACCTCTGCGTCGTCATCTGCAAGTGCTGCGCAGGTGTGTGGGCGCCGGGCGGGGGACGGCGCAGCGGCCCGGCAGAGCCGGCGTGGGAGGGTGGCGGGTGGAGGGGCTGGAACGGAGACAGGAGTCAGGAGAGCCACATTTCAGCAGCTTCTCCCGGACGCCCAGCTTTTCCCACCCTGATGAACCTTCAGTCCCTACACAGCCGTGCCAGGCAGGGGTTCCCCGGAGGCCCGCTCAGGGCCAGCCCCGGTCACCTCCGGAGAGTCGGGGAGGCCGGGGGGGGGGTGCTGGCAGAGGCCAGGCAGGGTGTTGCAGGCAGAGGGAGGAGCTGGTGTTTGATCCTGAGGGGGGGGGAGGCAGGGCTGGGCCTTAAGCAGAGGAGGGATGTGGTCAGTTCGTCGGCCAGACGCTGGCTGGTGGGTGGAGGCCACAGTGGAGGGGCCGCGCCTGCTGCGGGATCCAGGGGCGAGGAGGGGAGGCCTGGCCCGGGGAAGGGCAGCGAGCCCCGAGGCCCGGAGGGCCTGTGGAGCACGACGGAAGGGCGCAGCGATGGAGGAGAAAAGGGGGACCTGCAGATCCATTCCATCCATTCAGCCTGCATTTACTGAGCACCTGCTGTATACCAGAGAGTGCGCTAGGTGCTGGGGATTCACCCCTCTCGGGAGCTGGCGATGCCCCGGGGGCGGCTGGGGGTGGTGGGTGGTGCGGCTCTCTGAGGTTGAGGATCCAGGGGGAGGACGGGACTGGACGGAAGATGCCTGACTCCTGGGGGACGTCTAGGGCGACCGTCCAGGCGGCCTTGGGCTTTGAGGTCTGGCCACGGGCCAGCAGTGACCCGACTGGATGCTGGAGGGGGTGGCATCGAGGTCGTGGAGGGAGGGAGGGCTGCAGTGGACGTGTGCAGGATGAAGCGAGGCTGAGGCCGGGGCCCCCACTAGCACCCCCAGCCCATCTCCCCGTCTCCTCTTCCCTTCCTCGGTGTGCCGGGCTTTGTTCTCAGCACTAAGGATAGAGCCTACACCAGAAGGTCAGGATTCCCCCTTGCAGGGAGCTAGTGGGGAGAGTCAGAAAGTACATCCACGAAACAATAGGTGAGCCGGGATAACAGGTGCTGGGCGGGGAATGAAAACCTGAAGAGGTGATGTTTCAACTGAGATCTGAATGATAAGGAACCAGCCTAGTGGAGATGGGAAAAGAGGGTCCTGGCAGAGAGAACAGCGAGTGCAAAGACCCTGAGGCGGGAATAAGTCTGGACAATTGGGAGGAGAGTGTGGTTGGTCAGAGGCGGGCGAGTGCTGGTGGCATGGGATTATATGAGGAATCTAATTCTGTTTTTAAAGCAGGGACTTGAAGTGAGAGATTTGCTTTTTACAGAGCTCACTCTGGGGACTGAGTGGCAAGTGTCCTGCCGGGGTTGAGCATGGCCTTGGGAGCCAGAGGGGGAGGAAGGAGGGCCTCCGTCTGCAGCGCAGGGGGCGGGAGTGCGTGGCTGGAGCTCTGGATGGGTGCTGGGGCGGCTGCGTGCCCACGTGAAGGGGAGGGCCCAGGCTGACCCGCCTCTGGCCCTCTCTGCAGGGGAGCACCGGGGCTTGGGCGCTGGCATCTCCAAGGTGCGGAGCCTGAAGATGGACCGGAAAGTGTGGACAGAAACGCTCATCGAGGTAGGGACCCCCTGCTGGCCCCTGTACCTCGGTCTGCCCCCTCAGCTGCTCCCTGGGTCTGCCAGGGCCCCCCATCTCATGGCCCCTTGCACCTCGGAGCTAGAAGAGACATTGGCGATCATAACATGGCTGGGGATTTTGGAAAAGCCAGGTTTTTGCAGAGTCAGCAAACTATAACCTACAAGTACAGATGTTTTTACAAGTTTAAGGGTTGTAAAAAAAAAAAAAAAAGGAAAAAATTAAAAAGAACATTGAATAGAAACTGTATGTATCCCGCAGAGCCTAAAATAATTCCTGTTTAGCTCTTTACAGAATTTGTTGGCCTAGGCCCGTTTGCTGTATCTGGTCTAAGTCCCTTCTCGTTGCACAGATGTGGAAACTGAGGCCTTGAACAGGGGTCTGGTCTGCCTGAGAGTACCCGGCCAGCCCGGACTGGCCGCCCCCTGCCTGGCGGGCCCAGGGCTTGCTCCCTCTCCTCACACAGAACCGCTTCTCCCGTGTTCCACGTGTCCTCACGTGTGCCGGCCGTTAGGAGCACCTACATTTGGGGGCCCACGCATGAATGTGTGTTGGTGCCTGTGTCCTTGGGGCGCTCGGGTGCCGTCCTGGATGACAGTTAGAGGGGAGAACATGCAACAGGAGGCCGGACCAGACACCACTCGGGACACAAGCAGTTCACAACGAGGACCTGGAGGCCAGGGAGGAGAAAATGACTTAAAAGTCACAGCGGGGCTCAGTGCCACGGGGGGTCTAGATCCCACCCCTCCACAGTGCCCTCAGAAGACGGCAGGGACTGTTCCTGCTCTCTTCTCCGCTGTGACCCCAGCACCCCACAGAGGCCTGGCAAAGAGGCAGGGTGGAGGGGCCTCGGAACTGGCTGTGCAGTGAGTCACCAGCAGCAGGAAAGAGGGAGTAGACCAGTTCCCCAAATGCTAGACCCCCCGGGCTGCCCCCAAATCGGCCCCTGACTCTCTCCCCCAAAGGCCAGAGAGGAATGTCAGGAGATGTCTCCAAAGTCCCTGCCTGCCACCACACTGGCTGACAGGACGGAAGCCCCCCGCCCCAGCTGTGAGAGCCTCAGGAATGCAGAGTTCCAGATGTGGGGCTGGGTGGGGGCAGCAGCGAGGCCCCCCAACCGGGCGCCAGGCCCGGGGCGCCCGCCTGTCCCACTGTCTGCCCCTTGTCCTGTCGCTGAGCTGAGGACCTGGGCTCCGAGCCCAGGTGAGGGGAGCACCGACGGCCACCGCCGGCTTCCCGGGGGGAGATGGGCAGATGACCTGACTCTCCCGGCACCTCGCCCGGCAACCTCAGAAACCAGGACTTTGCCTGGCATGGGCCCCCGGCCGCGGGCCGCCCCCTCTAACACCTTGCCCACGCCCCCAGCTCTTCTTACAGCTGGGCAACGCCGCCGGGAACCGCTTCTGGGCGGCCAACGTGCCCCCCAGTGAGGCCCTGCAGCCCAGCAGCAGCCCCGGGGCCCGGCGGCGCCACCTGGAGGCCAAGTACCGTGAGGGCAAGTACCGCCGCTACCACCCCCTCTTCGGCAACCAGGAAGAGCTGGACAAGGTCAGGCTCGGTGCCTCTGGGCCGCTTACGACCGCCCCCTTTGCCCTCCTCTGCCAGGGCCTCTCAGGGCCACCCGCTGCGACACCCTTCCTCGCCCCCCACCCCATTTCCCAGCGTCTCGGCCTGTCTCTTCTAAAGTTCAGAGCAATGGGCTGGACTGTGGGGAAACTGAGGCCCAGAGGGTGGAAGGGCCTTGCCCGCGGCACGCGGAGTGTCGGGGCAAAGCGAGGAGGAGCCACGCCTGACCCTTGGCCGAAGGCCAGGTCCCCGGCATCTGTCCGCCTCCCTCCCCACCCCTCCTGATCGCGCCGTCTCCCGCACCCTGTCCGGCTTCTGAATCCTGCCAAAAGGAGTGAACTCGATGGGGATGCTATTTCCTGTCAGGCTCATGAAAACCAGCTGGGCTGCTTGACCCGCCCCCACCCCACTCCAGATCAGGCCCCGTGTGGGCCCCAGGCCCCCGGCGGGCTGGGCGCCAAGCCTGGGGACCCGGTCGGACCGGCCCGAGCCGGAGCTGCCCCGAGACGGCAGGATGCCCCTCCTGACCTCTCCTCGGCCGCCCGCCCCTCCTCCACGCGGCCCCGCCTCGGCGGGCTCGGTCCAGAAGCCGGGGCCTGCGCCGCCCTGGGACCCAGGCGTCCGGCCCCCGGCCCTGGCCCTGCCTGCTGCGCCAGCCGGGAGGGGCGGCGGCTCCCATTGGCGGAGCGGGCTGGGCAGGCGGCGAGGAATTCAAATGTGGGAGGAATTAGCTCCAAAGCACCCCCCTCCATCCCTCCGCAAGGCAGAGGGAGCCTGAGATTCTCTAGAGAGCGGGCTGGAAGGAGCAGCTCCGTCCAGGGGCTGCCGCGCGGGTGAGGCGCGGGGCCCCTGCCTTCCTCCTCCTCCACGTCCTGGTTCCCTGTCCTTCCTGCTCCCCAGGTCGGCCAGGGTGCAGGCCCTCCCTGGACCGACGGACCCCTCCCTCCCCCTCCCCTCCTCCCCCGCAGCCCCTCGCTCCCAGCCCCAGCCCATCCTCCCCTGCCTCTGCTCCTCGCCCCCAGGCCCTGTGTGCCGCTGTCACCACCTCCGACCTGGCGGAGACCCAGGCGCTGCTGGGCTGTGGGGCCGGGGTCGGCTGCTTCTCGGGGGACCCCGAGGCCTCCACGCCCCTGGCTCTGGCCGAGCAGGCCGGGCAGACGCTGCAGATGGAATTCCTCCGCAACAACCGGACCACGGGTGAGGGGCCCGGGGGACTGTCCCCCCTGCTGCCGAGGTCTGGCCCCTTGGAGGGGGCCCGGGGAGGGGGAGGCTGGGGGTCCCGCGGCCCTCGAGAACTGTGAGTGCAGCGCCCTGAGGTCCCTGGTGCAGCAGCGGGTGTGACTGAGGGTATGTCTGGGCACCTGGCCTCCCCGTCGGGCGTGTTTCCCTCCGGGTCTCTCTGCACTTGCGTGTCCCTCCCTGCCCTGCGGTGAGGGCCGCTCCCGCGTGGGCACGTTCGTCTCTGCTGCCGTGCACTGAGGGACGCTGTGGGGCTCGGGGCTTGTGCCGGGGCCTGCGTTGCTGAGGGGGGTGCTGCTTTCTCCGGGCGCGGGGGAACCCCCCCCCCCCCACAGCCCTGTCCGCTGCTCGGCCCGGGTGGAGCTCTGTCTCGGGCTGGGGTTGGGTCCCATTGGGCTCCCACACTCGGGGTGGGTGAGGAGGGGCTGGGGGCGGGGTGAACGGCTCTGGTCACAGCCCAGGCCTGGCCTCAGGGGCCACCTCCCAGGATGGAAGGAGGAGCTTAGCGGCTGGGGCTCTGGGCTCAGGGCCACGGGTGGGTGGGGTGCGCCAGGCTGGAGCAAGCCCAGGTGTCCAGGCAGACACAGGAGACCACCCAGCTGGCTTGGGCTGGGGGGGGGGCGGCAGAACTCTTCCCTGCTGACCTCTGTGAGCTGGGTGGGAGCCAGGCTGCTTCCTGGGGCCTTGCGCTGTCTGGAATGGTTCCTCTGGGGACTGTTATTTGCCCAAGGTCCCCTTCCCGCCAGGGTGCCTGGCCCTGGGCCTCCAGCGGGGAGAGTGGGGTGGGCTCAGGGGTCAGGGAGGCTTGCTGGAAGGTGAGGTTCTAGATCTGAGCCTTGGGGACAGGGTGGAACCTCCGTGGTGGGGAGAAAGGCCTTGGGGGAACCCTGGAGGTGGGAGAGAGAGCCTGAGGGTGCTGGTCAAAGACCCGAGGGCGGTGACTCGAGAGGAAGCCTGGACGCCCAGCCCCGGTGGGGGAGGGAAGGGGACACCCCTGTTCGGTGACCTTGACCGGCCCCTCCTTCCCCTGCAAAGAGGTCCCCCGCCTGGATTCCACAAAGGCCCTGGAAAAGCACTACTCGGTCGTCCTGCCCACGGTGAGCCACTGCGGCTTCCTCTACAAGACAGCTTCCGCCGGCAAGGTGCTGCAGGACCGCCGCGCCCGGGAAGGTGGGTGCTGCGCCAGACCCCGCCGTGGCCCTCGGCCTTCTGGCACGGCCACAGGGCCCGGGAAGCCAGGGCCGGCCAGGCTGGTGAACCCGTGAGGGTGCCAAGGGCACTGAATGTGGTCTCTGGTACCCAGCAGGTGCTTAATAAACAGGCTAATCAGGGGAAGGGGTGGGGCACTTCAGAGCAAGATACCTTGACTGGATCCCTGCTGGGTGTGGGCCCCGTGCTGGGTGCTGGTTTTAGGAGCCTGGGACGGTTGGCAGTTTGGGCACCAAGCTTAAGCACTGTCCCTCCTTGGGCCTCAGCCCTCCAGTAACTCCCCAAATCCAGCAGAACCCACAGGCCTCTCCACGCCCCTCAGCCGGCCACCCCCCGCCCTCGACCTTGTCCCCCCTCGTGCACTGTCCCCGCTCTACTGGGCCCCTGGTTGCAGAGCAGGCCACGGGTGCTCCCACCAGGGCCTCTGCCCAAAGAGCTTTTCTCCCAACACCATGGGAGGCCCTCACCTCAGGTCAGCCCTGATTCGCCAAATTCTCCAAAACGGCACCCCGCAGCCCTCCTTCACCCTAATTTTTCTTTGCACCTCTCACCTGCGTTAACATGGCTAGCTGTTACTTCTCTGCACCCCCCTGGAAAATAATCTCTTCCTGGTCACCAGTGTGGCCCCGGTGCCTAGCATGACTAGCCCCAGAGGGCACTTGGCAAACGTCTATGAATGAAAGGCAAATGGGGCAGGGCTGGCACTACTGGAGAGAGCCCGGCCTGGGGGCAGGCTCGAGGACAAAGGCCCCGCCCTCGTAGACTGGAGGGGACAGTGCCTGCTGTGGGGGCATTGTTGAGGCCATCACCACTGCCGCCCTCCGCCCCTAGGATGACCCCCTCCAACTCCTAGAGAGATTTCTTAGGAATTCCGTGCTGCTCACCACCTCTCGGTCCTTGCGGCACTGCCTCTGATCTGCCTCCCCTCGCCTGGTAATGTCATTTACATACTGCCTGAGTCATCTTTTGTCACCTTGGCTGCTAGGCAGCTCTGAGCCAGTGTGGTGCTCAGTGCCATGAACTGTCCAGGCCTGTGTGGCCTTGATGTTCTGTGGCTGGCCCGACTGCCACGTGTGTTTCTTTTGTGGGGTCTTATCTTGCTGGTCTTCTCAGAGCCATTATAGAAGGTGGGGCGTGGAGCAGTGAGAGCGACTGGTGAAGGAGGGAGGGCACAGGGAGGGCCGTTAGGGCGGCTGGCAGGGCAAGGAAGGCTCCCCGTGGCCTCTGGGCTGCCCTTGGAGGATGAGTAGGACAGACAAGCGGGAGGGAGGGAAGGGGGTGGCAAAAGCTGGCACAGCAGGGGGTGTGCTTAGGAGTGGTCAGTGGAGCTGGGCAGCGGCCGCGGCAGGCCCACAAGGGCCCTGCGTGCCAGGCTGAGGGGCACAGACTGCCCTGAGGACAAGGGAACATGGAAGGCTTTTGAGCAGAGGAAGGATGGAGTCTGCA
Source organism: Dasypus novemcinctus (assembly GCF_030445035.2). Taxonomy (NCBI): domain Eukaryota; kingdom Metazoa; phylum Chordata; class Mammalia; order Cingulata; family Dasypodidae; genus Dasypus; species Dasypus novemcinctus. The sequence continues at coordinate 103,198,543 of NC_080682.1, read as the reverse complement.
GTCAAGCCCCATCGCTTTTGGGTCTTGGAAAAAGCAAGGCTGGAGGCTGGGAAACCAATGAGGGAGCCGCAGCAGGGGTCCAGGGGAGGTGATGAGAAGTGGGCTGGGGCGGTGGGGCTGCAGAGCGGAGGGTGAATCTGGGTGGATCTTGAGTAGGGAAGAAAAAGACCTGGGGTTGGGGGGCTGAGGGGGCCCAGGGAGGATGCGGAGAAGGTTTTTGGTTCCAGCATGGCTCCTCTGCCCAACTTGTCTCCAGAGTTCAGCCGACGCTGGTGTGTCCTTAGCGACGGGGTCCTGAGCTACTACGAGAATGAGCGGACAGTGACCCCCAACGGGGAGATCCGGGCCAGCGAGATCGTATGCTTGGCAGTGCCCCCGCCCGACACCCATGGGTGAGTGCCCCCGGGCAGAGTCAGACTTGGTGCTGTCCAGTTCACTCCTCCTCCCGTGAAGAAGATGGGGAAGCGGGCCCAGAGAGGGGCATGCTGTGCAGGAGCTGAGCCAGTCCTCCCTCTCCTCGGGCCAGGGCAGGCACGGGGCGGCATGGAGGCGGCGTGGTGAGGGGTGGCCTGGGCCGGGCAGGCTGAGCCTGAGTCCTGGCCTGTGTGTCTGCAGCTTTGAGCACACCTTTGAGGTGTACACGGAGGGGGAGCGGCTGTACCTGTTTGGCCTGGAGAGTGCAGACCTGGCTCGTGAGTGGGTCAAGTGCATCGCCAAGGTGGGCCTGCCTTGCAAGGTGGTTGTGGGAATAGTGACAGGGTGCAGGCTCAGGGGCAGGGCAGGTCCCACGGTCCTGTGCATCCCAGCTCCCCATCTGGAGGCACAGGGGCGGGTGGAGGGCAGCAGGCACAGCGTGGGCTTCTCGGGCCAGGGGTCTGGCATGGCCTGCAGCCCCTTGGAGGGGAGGTCAGGAGACTTGTCTTAGCTCTGCAGAAGAACTGTGGGTCTTGCATGCCGTAGATGCTCATCCTAGTCCTAGTACGGGCAGTGTGGCCTCCAGAAGGAGCGAGCTCCTTTTCCTTGGTGGTGCACATAGAGGCTGTGGAAGAACGCTCTGTCCTGGGCACTAGCGCCCAGTGCCACCTGGGGTCCCTGATGCCCGAGTCTGTGCCTGCCATCCGCTTGTTCATCGAGCAGTTGTTTGTGAGCCTCCTGAGGGGCCGTCCCCAGAGTCCTGGGGACAAGGGGAGCGGTCCTGGGCCTGGCTCTTCAGTGGCTCGCCGGCTGGTGGGGCTGACAGAGGGGTCCACACAGCGACAGCAGCGACCTCGGGGCTGCAGCAGAGCTGTGCGAGCTGGCAGAGGGGACGTCCCGATGGCATCTGGGAAGGCTTCCCAGAGGAGGGCACCTCGGGGTGGGTTTGGAGAAGACTAGAGCTCTCACCGGATGGAACAGGGCACACTTCAAAAAACTTCCTTCCCTGGACCAGGTCCTGGCTGGGGGGGAGGTGAGCCGCCCACAAGCTGAGGAGCGGGGGGCTGCCCGGGCGGGCAGCAGTGCTGGCTGACGCGCCCCCCCTGCCCTCCCGTCAGGCGTTCGTGCCCCCCCTGGCGGAGGAGCTGCTGGCCCGGGATTTCCAGCGGCTGGGGCGTCTGCCCTACAAAGCCGGCCTGAGCCTGCAGCGGGCCCAGGAGGGCTGGTTCTCCCTGGCGGGCTCCGAGCTCCATGCCATCTTCCCAGAGGGGTCTCGCGAGGAGCCGCTGCAGCTACGCAAACTGCAGGAGCTTTGTGCGTGGACCCCGACCCAGACCCCGCCTCCAGGGCACCCCTTGTCCCAGGCCCCCCCCCTCCCCCCCCCCCACGTCCCTGCCTGGAAGTGGGAGCTCTCCCCTGGCCTGGCCCGAAGGCACCCTCCCCCTCATCTTCCTCTGCCCTCCGGGTGCAGCCCAGCAGCCCCAACGTTGGCGGGTGGACCCCAGGGATGTGCGTGCCCAGGGCCTCAGGAGGGGGCAGTTGGGGGTTGCGAAGGAGGTCCAGGCCTCACCGAGATGGGCGCCTCCACAGCCATCCAAGGAGACGGCGAGAACCAGGTGCTGGTGCTGGTGGAGCGGAGGAGGTGAGAGGCCCCCGCGGGGCTGGGGGGGGAGGAGGCGGGGAGCGGGCAGGGGCGGGTGCCGCAGCGACGGCTGTCCCTGGCCCAGGACGCTGTACATCCAGGGGGAGCGGCGGCTGGACTTCACGGGCTGGCTGGGGGCCATCCAGAAGGCAGCGGCCAGCTCGGGGGACACGCTGTCGGAGCAGCAGCTCGGGGACTCGGACATCCCGGTGATCGTGTACCGCTGCGTGGACTACATCACGCAGTGCGGTGAGCCGCGCTCGAAGGCCCCAGGAGCGCCTGGAGGCGTCTGACCCTCCCCGCCCGGAGGCCAAGCCCGCCCCGCCCCTCCCCTCCCCTCCCCTCCCCTCCCCTCCTGAGAGGAGCTGCGTGGCCCCGCCCCCAGGGCGCCCACGTCTGACCCCGCCCCCGTCTAGACCCCGCCCCTGTCGGCCTTGGCCTGGCCCCGCCCCGAGGCTCGTGTCTGTCCCGCCCCGAGTCAGCGCCCCGCCTCCCCAGGCCTGACCTCCGAGGGCATCTACCGCAAGTGCGGGCAGACGTCCAAGACGCAGCGGCTGTTGGAGAGCCTGAGACAGGACGCACGCTCCGTGCACCTCAAGGAGGGCGAGCAGCACGTGGACGACGTCTCCTCGGCTCTCAAGCGCTTCCTGCGTGACCTGCCGGACGGGCTCTTCACCCGAGCCCAGCGCCTAACCTGGTTGGAAGCCTCAGGTGGGCTCTGCAGCCTGTGCCCAGCCTGAGATCTGGCCAGTGCTGTGGACTTGTGGTCCACACAGACCTCTGGATTCCCTTCCCCTCCCATCATATACTTAGACATTCCTCAGCTGCCAGGCTCCAGTTTTCTAACCCCTCCGCCACTCACACATGCATACACTCTGCTTCTCTTTATGTCTTCATTCCATACAATGCCAGAGTTTTCAGGCAGAAAATATCTCATTCTTGCAGAGGGCCTGGCCTGATTTGACTTGGAGTGGACAGAGGGTTCTGTCACCTTGCACAAGAGGAAGAGCTGCTGGAGGGGTGGAATGGAGAGGGGGTTACAGGGGTTCCTGACTGATCTACCTCCCCCTACTCAGAGATTGAGGATGAGGAGAAGAAGATCGCCAAGTACCGAGAGCTCCTGGCATACCTGCCTCCAGTCAACCGTGCCACAGTGAAGGCCCTCATCAGCCACCTGTACTGGTGAGGGGTGAAACCATCTCGAGGCTCCGGGGGATGGGGTGAAGACTCTTCTGCTCCCAGCCTGACTTCCAGGGTACCCTGATCTTGGACGCTTCCTCCCACCTTACCTCCTGCAAGGTGGGAGAGCAGAGGGGGCTCAGGGTTTCAACCTGGGCCAGAGTAACTGGGCTAGACTCCCAGCTCCCCAGTCCTGCTGCTCGCCAGGACCTAGGATACGGCCAGAAAGACCATCTCCCCACCTCCCCGTGTCTCGTGGCTCACTCCAGGGGCCAGCCCTGGGCCCCTCAGGGAGTGGGAAGGTGAGGAGGGACAGTGCCGGGCCCGCCTCGGGCTCCCCTCTCACGGCCTGCCTCCCGCCCTGTGCAGTGTCCAGTGCTTCTCAGACACCAACCAGATGAACACGCATAACCTGGCTATTGTGTTCGGGCCCACGCTCTTCCAGACAGACGGACAGGACTACAAGGCCGGCCGCGTGGTGGAAGACCTCATCGGCCACTACGTGGTGGTGTTCAGTGTGCGTCCCTGGCCGGAGGGCAGCGGAGGGCAGGGCCGAGCTCCCCGGGCGCCCGTCCATTCCCGCCCCTTCCCCCTTCCCAGGTGGACGAGGAGGAGCTGAGGAAGCAGCGAGAGGAGATCACTGCCATCGTGAAGATGCGCGTGGCTGGCGCTGCCAGCGGCACCCAGGTGAGGGGCGGGGCCTGGGGCGGGCGCCTGCCCCCGGACACCTGCCCCTGAGGGTCACCTGAGCCCCGTCTCCCCGCAGCACGCCGGTGACTTCATCTGCACCGTGTACCTGGAGGAGAAGAAGGCGGAGACGGAGCAGCACGTCAAGGTGGGCCAGGATGGCAGGGTTCCACTCAGAGGAGAGCCTCGGCCTGGGGACGCGCCGGGCTCGTCGGTTTCCCTTCTCCCCACCCAGCTGAGCAGGCCACCCCAGAGCCACCCCACCTGTGCCCCCGGCCTCCGGAGGCCCGGGCGGGCCGGAGGCCAACCCCCACCCTTCCTCGGTCACCGCAGATTCCCGCGTCCATGACAGCGGAGGAGCTCACCCTGGAGATCCTGGACCGCAGGAACGTGGGGGTCAGGGAGAAGGACTACTGGACCTGCTTTGAGGTCAACGAGAAGGAGGAGGCTGGTGGGTGCCACCGGGGTTGGTGCGGGTGGGCTGGCGGCCGTGGCAGCAGCCTGTGCCCCTGCCCTGCAGCGGGACAGCAGCCGGGAAGGGGGTTGAGAGGCAGACGCTGCGTCACGCGCCAAGGCCGTGATCCCGGTGGTAGTGGTGGTGACGGTGTGTCGGCAGGGTGGGTGGGGGACGGGTGGTGTCGCCTGTGACGGCGCGTCTCGGCGTACGGTGGGGGCGATGACGATGACGGTGTGCTGGGGTGGTGGGCGACCCCGGCACTGGTGGCGAAGGTGGTGGTGACTGGTGGGGGCAGGGTGGGCGTGGCTGGGGGACCGTGTCGGGAAGGGGCCGTGGGGGTGAGGTAGGGTGGCCTTGGCGGTGGTGGGGAACGGGATGTATCTGCTCATCTGTTGAGCTGTTGCTTGCTGAGTGCCGGGCACTGGGCGGGGGGCCAAACGCACTGCGCCCGCCCCGTGGAGGCGACGGCCTGGTGTGGAATGGAGACATTCATGCAGGGAACGCCATGCTCGCGGCTTTGGAGGAAGGGGCCGCAGTGCCACCAGAGCTTCCACGGGGGCTGGGGCTTTGGGCTCCCTGAGCTGGGATGGCAGGAAGAGTGGGGCTTCCTAGGTGGAGACAGGTGTATCAGCCAGCCAGAGGGGTGCTGATGCAACATACCAGAACTTGGCTGGTTTCTATAAAGGGTATTTATGTGGGGTAGGTCCTTCCAGATACCAGGCCATAAGCGTAAGTTACTTCCCTCACCAAAGTCTATTTTCACGTGTTAGAGCAAAATGACTGCCAACGTCTGCGAGGGTTCAGGCTTCCTGGGTTCCTCCCTTCCAGGGTCTTGCTTCTCTCTGGGTGCAGGGCTACACTCTTCCTTGGGCTTGCCTCTCTTTCCTCTGTGAGCTTACTTCCCGGGGCTCCAGCTTAAGGCTTCAGCATCAGACTCCAGCATCAAAACTCCAACATCAAAAACCTTCAGCTCTGTGCTTTGTCATGCCTGTTATCTGTGTGTTTGCCACGCCACACACCAAGAGGTGGGGGCTCAACGCCCTAATGACGGGGGCAGTCAAAGCCCTAATTGGAACTTAATCACGCCCAGGTACAGACCAGATCGCAGACATAATCCACTCTCTGATTTTGGAATTCATAACATATCAAACTGCTACAACAGGGGACGTGCGGGCGGGGGACAGCACGGCAGGGGACCACTTAGAAGGCCCCCGTGCCAGGGCGGGGTGCTGGGGATGGGACAGCGGGACGCAGGGAGATGCGTGATGCAGGGTGGGGTGGGGCGGCGCTCATCTCCGCCCCGAGCGGCCTGCGGGGCGCAGTGCTGTTACTGTGATGGGCTCGGTTTGGGGCACGTCAAACTCGAGCGGTTCTGGCTGCGGCCGGGAAGCGGAGCTTGGGGTGGGCAGGGTGGTCACCGTGGCGCCGTGTGGCGGCGGCGGGCGGCGGTGACAGCGGGCGTGACCTCCGCAGAGCGCCCCCTGCACTTTGCGGAGAAGGTGCTGCCGATCCTGCACGGGCTGGGCACAGACAGCTGCCTGGTGGTGAAGAGGCATCAGTCCATGGAGGCCATGCTGCTCTACCTGGGTAGGTGGGGCCGGGGGCCGGGCCCCGGCCACAGCCACGGGGCTGCCTGGGGGCCCCAGCAAGGAGAAGCTCGGGCAGGGGTGCCCGCGGGTGGGCCTCCGGGGGCCGGGGTGGGAGGGGCCGTCTCCTCCCCGACGAGGCGCCGGGTCTGCGGGTAGGGGTGGGCGTGGCCCGTGCCCACGCCGGTCCCCCCCCAGCCAGCCGTGTGGGCGACACCAAGCACGGCATGATGAAGTTCCGCGAGGACCGCAGCCTCCTGGGCCTGGGGCTGCCCTCCGGCGGCTTCCACGATCGCTATTTCATCCTCAACAGCAGCTGCCTGCGGCTCTACAAGGAGGTCCGGGTAAGCGGCCCCCGGGGCCAGCCCGGGAGCGGGCCCCTGCGCCCCCGCGTGCGCTCAGACCCGCGTGCAGGAGCCTCGCCCCGGTCCTGTGCCGCGAGCGTCTCCGTCGCGGGTGTTTGGATGGCACAGCAGTCGGGGAGCTCACAGGCTCCTGGGGAGCCTCCTGCTGTGCCCACTGGCCCCCCTAGGCCCTGGTGGCAGGTGCCATCACAGCACACAGGGAGCCTCCTGCTGCACCCACTGGCCCCCCTAGGTCCCAGCGGCAGGTGCCGTCACAGCACACGTGCGCTCAGCCTCACCCGTGCCTGACCGTGCCACGGTGCCCACAGTAACGTGCTTCTTGGTGACCGCTCACGCGTGCGTTGTCACTTCACAGGCCACACCCCCTTCAGGCCCACACCGTCCGCCTGCTCGGCCTACCTGGCTCACGACCTCTCTCTTTGCCCCGGCTTTTGAATACATACACCAGGTCCCCCGCTACGCCACACACACGCTGCCCTAGTTTGGGACCTGGGGCTCCTTCTTCTGTAACCCTGATCCTCTATCAAACAGAACCAGAGGCCGTGGAGCGGGGCCCCTGAGACCGTGAGTAGCTGTGGGCTGACCGCCAGCTGCCTTACACCACCTGGGGGCCAGGCGAGCTGCGGGGGGGACGCAGGGACGTGGCCAGGCTCCCAGGCCACCTCCAGGCATGGTTTCCTGCCCCCTTGCCAGTCAGCGCTGGCCCCTGCCCTGGGCTCGTGACCAGAGCTCCTGCCCTGCATGCCCAGGCCTGCCCCAGGGTTCTTCCCCCAAGATAGGGTCCCTCGTCAGTCCTCTAGAATTTTCCAGAGGACCTGGGTGAAGGCATCGAGCCAGCAGTGATCCTCAGGTCCCGCCATCCGGGAGGCCTCTTTCCACGCCTGGAGAGGGTCCCAAAGCTCTCGCTGCTGCCCTGGTCCTAGAACACGAGGGAGGGACCTCAGAGGCAGGTGGGATGGTCCCTCCGCAGCCTCCCTGACTGCTGCCAGCCCTGGGAGAGGGGAGCTCAGCCCCATCCCTTGGGGCGGCCCTGTCCCTGGATGGGTACTGCTGCCTGGGCGAAGGCCCTTGCTCAGGTTCAGCTGAGAGCTGACTCCTGTTGCCTCTGAGGATCCCAGCAGTGCTCGGGGACCCAAGAGCATAGATTTCCCGACAGAGATGGGCAGCAAAGACCATGTCTCCAGGTCTACGATCTAGCCAGAGCTCCCGCAGCTGGCCCTCCAGTGGCTCCAGCCTCTTCCTGCCTGCTAAGTCCGCTGAGGACATCTGGGCAGGCCTGGTTGCCATGGAGGGCGCAGAACAGATACGCAGACCCCTCACCTCCCTCACTTTGCACGTTCGACCTCTATTGATGCAGCCTAGACTCTGGCCGACCTTGTGGAGAACACCTGTATTCTGTCCTTTGTCTTTCTCTATGATCACACCCTCATTTCTGAGCCTAGGAGCCCTGTCCACCCTCCAGTCCATCCCCCTTGCCTCTGGGACGTCTTCTCTCTGATCCCATCCCTCTGGGGTTCTTAGCCCCAGGGAGCAGAGCGTGATCACAGTGTGGGCCGAGGGAAGGAAAAGCAGCTGAGGCCCCTGGAAAAGCAGCTGCTGATCGCTTGGCGTGGAGGAGAGAAGGCAGGGCATCTAGAAAAAGAGAACAGATGTAGGGTTTGTGGAGCAGGCTCGGTGCCAGGCCCTGCACAGACGGGGTCGTATAATCCTTCCTGCTTTCCAGGGTGGGGGCGTGAGGTCCATTTCACAGCCAGAAAATAGACTTCGAATGACTGGCCCAGGGCCATGTCTAGGTGGTGGATTGGAATTTGCCCCCAGATGAGTGCCAAAACCCCAGGAATTCAGGCTGTGAGGCCACTAGAGCCCCATCCTGGGCGGGGAAGGGGGGGTGGTTCACTTTGCTAAAGACCCTGAAACTCTTGCTGGGAAAGGCATATTCTAGAAAGATCTGGGTTCTTGAGCTTCAAGGGATGAACATTCTCTTAAAAGTGACCTCACGCTCCAGAGATTCTGGAAGCGTGAGCTATTTGGTTAGAAGTGAAGTTGGGTTCAAAAGGTGATGACAATTACTTCTGCTCCCCTCCCTCCCCGAGCCTGTCCCTCCACCTTCTCGTCGCAGCCGCACTCCCACCATGCACCAGGCACTCGTCCCGTGCACACGGCCCCGTTACACCGTGCCATGCACACAGCTCCCGTATGCCGTGGATTGTTTATTCAGATTCTTAAGGAGCCACGACCCAATCAGAGTCTCTGATTCCTACCATTGTCCCCACACCCTGCTTGGAGCCATCATTCTGTTCATACCCCGAGCTGACGTCTTCTAAGCCCACAGCTGCCTTCCAGTCCCTCAGCCTGATTCTGCCCATACCTGCAGCCACATCTTTTCTTCTGACGTGGACTTTTGTTTTCCAGGCCTGCAGCCTCATTTCTTCTCTAGCCTCCCTCTCGGGCTTTCCTTTCCTCCTACCTGGTTTCTCCCATTCCGCAGCCTGATTTCTTCAGTGCTCTCAGCCTGGCTTCTTGCCTGCTTGCAGGCAGGTTTCCTCCTGCTCGTGTTCTCCCCACCCAGGTTTCTGCCACATCTGCACCTCCGATCCCATTGCCCCCGTCCTCCCTGATCTCCCCACGCCTGCAGCCCACTTGGTTCCAGGCCCATCGGGGCACTCGACCCTTACCAGGTCAGGTGCTGTCAGGTGGAGGCGTGGTGCTCCTTGGTCATCAGGGGTTGTTGAGGTGAAGAGTCCCTGGTCAGCCCCTCCTGAGCCGCGCCCGTGACAGCGCAATCCCTAGCAGTCCATCCTTGAGCCTTTTCCACCTCCCGTGGCCTCCCCTCTGCTCTTGCTGAGCAGCCATGCCTGGGGGTGGCTGGGAGCAATGGTGGGGAAGGGAGGGACAGTGGCTCAGTCTGACCCCCAGTTTCGGTTGTAAGTGAACGCCTTTCCTGCCTTCCACCCCGGAGCCCCTGCTGGCTCCAGGCGTGCCTGGCTGGGGGAGGGCGTGGGGCACGTGGCCCCCTGAGCAGGAGGACGGCTTGCAGCTTGACCTCTTCCTTGGGGGTCGTTGTGCCCATCCCCCTGCCTCCGAGCCAGCCTGCTCCCCCCAAGTCCACACCCATGTGCAGAGGCAGGGGCCAGAGGTGAACAGGCAGTGAGCTGGCGCCCTCTCCTGTACATCGGTCTCGCGCTTCCTGACCAAGACCACGGGGACGTTCTCCCTTTGGTCTACCCGACAGCCATTCTGCTTCAGCTCGAGGCATTGGCCTTCTCGTGGCACTGGAGAGTGTGTAATGCTGATCATCCCACAAGCTTCCCATTCACACCGTCAACCCTGGAGCCTCTGTGGGGCGGGAAAGGGGGAGGACTGAATAACGGGAGACAAAATGACACCGGCAGCTCGGCAAGGCTCGCAGATCACACACGCTTGTTCGGTTTGGTGCCAGAAGGTTCTGGGCAGCAGTTTCCCTCCACCAACAGTCTGGTTCTGGCCAGTGCTACAAGTCAATTCTCCAATTTGCAGGGAGCAGGGAGGGGCTGGGATTGGCTCCTCAGGCCATCCCAGCGGGGTGGCTGCCCGGGGACTGAGGGTTGACTGTCTGATGCTGCTGTAGGGAGAGAGTTGGGGGGTCGAGGGCTGGGGCTGGCCTTTCGTCAGAAGGGCTTCCTGGACGAGTTGCCCCGTGCTGGCATGCACAGAGGGCCAGGGCGGAGGGAGCTGCGCTGCCCGCCCCGTGCCGCCCCAACCGACGGAAGCTGTGCCCTCCCTCTGCCCTCCCCCAACCCAGAGCCACCGGCCTGAGAAGGAGTGGCCCGTGAAGAGCCTCAAGGTCTACCTGGGAGTGAAGAAGAAACTCCGGCCACCTACCTGGTGAGCGGCGGCCCAGGAGAGAGAGACCAGAGGCTGGGGCCGGTGGGGGCTCAGAATCGGAGGGGGGAGGCACCAGCAGGAGCTTGGACTACAGTGGGGCGCCTTGGAGAGCTGGTCTACCCAGGTGCCGTGGTTGTCCACATGGTTCCCAGACAGCAGCATCCACGTTCTGGAAATACATTGGAAACGCCCTCACGTACCACCCTGGACCTACCGCGGCAGGGATCCAGGGCTGGGGTCCCACAGTCTGTGTTAATAAGCCATCCAGTAACTCCAATATCTGCAAAATGTTGAGGGCCCCTAGCCTGGGTTCAAATTCTGTCACTGCCCCTTTGGGACCTTCTTGTGCCTCGGTTTCCACGTCTGTAGAATGGGGAAAACAGTGGTACACCAGTTTCAGAGGGTAGCTGTATGCTTTTAAAAGTTGAAAAGTGGTCCGTAGTTAACTGTTGTGGTTAGGAACTGTCCCCAGCAGACTTGGCCTCCTGACTCTCATCAGCTCTCTCGCTGGGATGAGGGCAGGCCTGGGGGAGCAAGGGCCTGGAGGCTGGTGGGGGCGGTGAGAGGCGATGGCCAGCCAGCGCCCCGCTCGCAAGAAGGCCCTGTACTCCGGCCCCTGGGCCCTGTCCTGATCCCGAGCTCGCCAGCCTCTGCAGGCTGTCAGGTGACGCCTCTTCTGCCTCCGTCCTCTGCAGCTGGGGCTTCACCGTGGTGCACGAGACGGAGAAACACGAGAAGCAGCAGTGGTGAGCGGGTGCCTCTGGACCTGCCCCGGCACTGCCCCGAGACCCCGGGCGGGGAGACGGGCCCGGCCTCTCCCCCTCAGCCAGGCCCCTGGCGGCACCCAGACCTGTGCCCTGCCCCGCAGGTACCTCTGCTGTGACACGCAGATGGAGCTCCGGGAGTGGTTCGCCACCTTCCTCTTTGTACAGGTACCAGGCGCAGGCCCCGGGGAGGCTTCCGTGTGGGGCGTGGGTGTGTTTGCTTCTTCACTACTCCTGCCACCCGCGGCTTCAGGGAAATTGCGAGTCAGCTTTTATTTTTTATTTTTTTAAAGATTTATTTATTTATTTAATCCCCCCCCCAGTTGTCTATTCTCTGTGTCTATTTGCTGCGTCTTGTTTCTTTGTCCGCTTCTGTTGTCGTCAGCGGCACGGGAAGTGTGGGCGGCGCCATTCCTGGGCAGGCTGCACTTTCTTTCGCGCTGGGCGGCTCTCCTTACGGGCGCACTCCTTGCGCATGGGGCTCGCCTACACGGGGACACCCCTGCGTGGCAGGGCACTCCTTGCGCGCATCAGCACTGCGCATGGGCCAGCCCCATATGCCAAGGAGGCCCCAGGTTTGAACCAAGGACCTCCCATGTGGTAGACGGACGCCCTAACCACTGGGCCAAGTCCGTTTCCCTCGAGTCAGCTTTTAATACATTGGTGCGCTCCTTCGACAGCCCTTCCTTATGCCTTCTCTGGTCCTGCCGTGAACCAGGCATGCTGCAGACACAGGGCTCAGACCAGACCCTGCTCTTGGGGCACTCCCCGTGTGGTGCAGAAAGCATAGCCAGCGTGATCAGTGACAGTGGGAGGTCCAGGGACTCCAACCTGGCGGGGGTGGGGCAGGCAGCAGGGGGAGGGGTCACAGGAGATGATTCCTTGGGACTCGGGGGAGTTCACCTAGCAAAGAGGTGGGGAGTGACTTTGAGGCAGAGGGAACAGCCTAAGCAAAGCAAGGGGACCTGAAAGAGAAGCACAGATTGTCAGCTGAGTGTAGAGCAGGGGGCAGGAAGCATCCGCAGAGGGGACTGGAGGCAGAGGCCAGGTTTCAGAGAACCTTGAGGGCCATGCCAAGGAAATGCAACTGAACCCCGCGGGCAGAGGGTTTTAAGCAAGAGCGAGTGCGTGCAGGCTTCAGCCAGAGAGGGCTTGTTCCAGGTGTGCTGTGCGGGGAGGACCTTCTAGAGGGCAGAGCCTGGGGAGAAGGTGGCCGCTGCAGAGGCCCGGGCAGGAACAGGCTGGTGGCGACTTCTGCACCAGAGCAGGGCCGTCGAGGGTGGCTCAGACTTAAAACACAAGAGTTAAAACAGAGATTTTAAAATGAGAGCTCAGAATCGCTTGGCGGAAGGGGAGACAGAACTGTGCCAGGGTGCTGGGCTGGGGTCTTCCCTGTAGCTAATTTCTTTTCTTCAGCCCTGAGCTTCCTGGTAGTCCAGGACTAAAGGGAAACAGTCGATTCTGTGGTTCTGGAGTCCTGAAGAAAGGAAGCACGGACATGTTCCTTTTGGAGAAACGTTTTCTCAGTGCTGCATTCTTGGAGGGGTTGTTTTGTAGATCCTGACTGGGGAGTTGTTGAGTAACAAAACTGGCCTTGTTTTGCCAGAGATACAGTCATGTTCTCCTAACAGCTGCTTCTCATATCAGCTGGAGTCAAAGCCTAGGGTTTCACCTCAGATCATAGCTGAAGGCATTTCTGGGAAGGGTGGGCGGATCCGGGGCCGAGCGGCTGGGGGAGCCGAAGCCGAGCCCACAGCCCAGCGTCCCCCGCTTCCCTGCTCCCCAGCACGACGGCCTGGTGTGGCCCTCGGAGCCCTCACGTGTGTCCCGGGCAGTGCCCGAGGCTCGGCTGGGCAGCGTGTCGCTGATCCCGCTGCGGGGCAGCGAGAACGAGATGCGCCGCAGCGTGGCCGCCTTCACCGCGGACCCCCTCTCCGTGAGTGGCTCTCATTCCTCTGGGCAGGGGCGGGGAGCTCGCTGGGCGCCCGCCTTCCACCCCCGCCCCCCGTCGGCTTCTCCTCCCCCAGCACCCCCAGGGCCCCTCCCTCCCTCCTCAGTAGGGGTCCGCACAGGCCCCTTTGGTGCTCATGGTTCACGGGATGCCCCCCGTAGCTGGCCCAGGAGCCCCAGCTGAGTCGGGCACCCCCAGGCGGGGAATGGAGCGCAGCTGCAGAACTTCAGCAGGGCCCCCGGCCCCTCTGGGCCGCCAGGTTCTCACGGCATCTGGGCTTTGCCTTCCCACAGCTCCTCCGCAACGTCTGAGCACAGGAGCCAGGCCCTGGCTCGGGGCGTCTGCCGCCGTGGAGCTGCCTTCCTGTCCAGGCACCCCTCTTGTGCTGCGTGCCTGGTGCGAGCCAGCAGGGGGCGCTGGAGGCAGCCGCACCCCCCACCCCACGGCCTGACTGCTGCCCGGGGGTGGGGGCTGCCTGGGGAGGAGCCCTTCCCTGCTCCGTCCAGGTGCTCAGCCCTCCTGGGCTGGCCTGGCCACCCCCGGGATCGCCCACCTGAGTCTGTGGGGTCGGAGATGGGCATAAATCAGGAAGCCTGGAGGACCATCCTTTCAGAGGCCGGAGACCCGGGGCCCCGCTGGGAGGGAGCCCATCCCAGTGAGTGGTGGGTGCGCCAAGGAAATACTCCCTCCTCGGAGGTGGGGAGGGAACTCGACAGTCAGTTTCTACTGTGCTGAGAACTGGACTTTGGGGGCGTGAGCCCCCTCTTCTGTCTGGGCTGGCTGGGAGGGCCCGGGCTGCCCGATGCTCCCCTTCCCCACTTCGGGGGCTTTTTGATATTATAAATATATCTATATTTTACCCTGTGGTGCTGAGGCCTGTGATTGGTGCGGGGATGAGATATCCTGGGTAGGAGGGCCCAGGGGTGAGCGTCCTGTCCCAAGCCCTGCAGCCTGCTCTTGCCGGGCCTGAGCAGGGGCCTGGCTCCACGCCCCCATGGTGGGTCTGTGCAGCCCCCGGTGAGCCCCCAGCCCAGCCCGGCCCCGGCCTGGCCCTGCTGCGGCCTGAGCCCAAGCCGGGCGCTGGGAGAGGCCCGCGCGTGACTCAGGGCAGCTCCTCCGCAGTGCCTGCTGTGGGCACTGCGTCTGCACAGGTAGGCCGCGGCATAGGAGCCTTAGGAACTCGGGAGGAAGGGCCTTCAGGCCGCCCCGGCTGGTGCCTCCTCCTCCGGGGACGGGCCCTGCCTTGCACAGAAGTTGTCCTCCCCGGGCACTGCGTGGCCAGCGTCTCCCAGAGACAGGCCTGGCAAGCCGGGCAGATGACGAGCTGTCCCGAGATGGGTCTGGAACTCCCTGGGAAGGTGCCAAAGCACATCCTGCCTCTGCCTAGAACCTCATTGCCAGGGGGCCCTGCAGGCGGCTGGCTGACCTCTTACCCTCCGGCCCCGGGGCGGGGCGGGGCAAAGGCTGTGGGGCGCCGGCCAGGTGACCTCTGGCCCATGCAACCCGGCCCATGGGGAGGCCTGGGTGGCCCAGGTGCCGGCGAGGGCCGTGGGGGGCCTGGGCTCCAGGTTCCCTGCCCCTGTCTCTGGGGATGGAGGTGGCTGCCAGGAGGCTGGAGCTGGTCCTCGGCCACTTCCACGGGCTGGGCCAAGCCTGAGGCTCAGCCCTTGCCCTGCCCTGGGTGGGCTGTTCCAGGCCAGACTGACGAGCCCCCTTGTTCACGTGCTCAGGGACTGGAATTCCTCCTTGGATCTGACCTTGGACTGACCGGTTCTGAGGTCCAGAGAGAGGGGGTGCATGGGACCCCCTCCTGGGGGGAGACTGGAGGGCCCACCTCCTAGTGCTGGGTGCCCTGCGTCACTGTCCCGACGCAGGGGCTGGCTGCAGGGACCACAGTGGGCCACCAGGGGGCAGCTGTGGACAGCTCAGTGCTGCTGGTCCCAGAACAGGCTCTGGAGGGCCCCAGTACTGTGGTGCCGGCCCAGCTCTTGCCTCTGGGGGTGTGGGGTGGGAGCCAGAGCTGCCTTTGCCCCCAAGGCCAGTGATACTCCAAAGGCAGTACAGAGCCTGAGCAGTGCGGCCTTCGTGGAGGGAGAGGAAACTGGGGGCGAGAATGGGGGTCTGGCAGGAGGTGGGGGCAGGGCTGGCGAGGTGGGGTGGGAGGTCGGGATGTCTGTCTCCCTTCCGCCTCCCTCCCGCCCAGCCTTCCCCCGTGCAGAGCGTTCGGCTGAGTTCAGAGGCAGCGAGGGCCCCGGGAGACCCCTGGGCTCCACAGGAAATCGATGGGGCGGGGGAGGGGAGGAGCTGAGCCCACCTCCTGCGCCCCTTCCCCCTGGGCTGAAGGAGGGAGAGGGGGTCCGTGGGTGGCCTGGGGCTGAGGGCTTCCTTCCTGGGCCCCTGCTTTGGGGGCCCTCGAGCGCCCGTCCACAGCTGGCTGTCTCGGAAGAGCCCGGTGCAGCGTGCTGGGGAGACGCCGTCCGGGTTGGCAGGCTCGGCAGCTCCGGGTGAGTTACTTAGTCTCCAGTGCTCCATGTTCTCATCTGTACTGTGGAGATACGAACAGTACCTCCCCGCTAGCGGGCCGCCGGGATCGAATGAGCTAACAAGGGTGAAACGTCTAGCACTATGCTTTGCTAATCCCCGTCCCTCCCAGGTGCGTCTGGGAGACATCATGGCATCGGAACCCTTTCTAGGCCCACTGTATTTTCATTCAGTATAAGCATTTATTGAACACCTACTGTGTGCAGCGCTTTCCTGAGCACTGAGTGGGAGCAGATGGTAAGTGGTATCAGGGAGAGAGGGAGCCCTTCTGGTGGGGGCTTCTGAGCGGGAAAGTCTCCGTGCGGGAGGTGAGCCTGGGAGGGCGCGCGCCTGGTTTCCGTGGGTGGAGTTGAGAAGGAAAGGGAGAGAGGGAGTGGGGTGAGTAAAAGGCCAGGGGACCTGACCAGGCAGTGGCCGGCCTGTCGAGCGTGGAGCTGGGTGCCCACGCGGCTCCTCGAGGCCAGGCCTCAGGTGTTGGGGTCTTTGCCTGCACCCCCTGCTCTGAGATACAACCACACCCCAGTCAAATGGGCTCCTCGGGGCTTCTCCACCAGCTCTCGGCCACCTCTGTGACCTGTGTGTCCCAGACCCTGCTCCGGGAAGTGCCTCCTGTCGCTCAGACACAAGGAACAGCAGGCCTGGAACCCCTCCCGCTCCCCGGTGTGACCCCTGCACCTCCTTTGGGCTCTTCTGGATTCTCCTCTGGCCTGCTCTACTGTGCACACTCGGGCCGAGTGTGCACCCAGGTCACGGCACTCGGCTGGAGGCTGGCTCGGCCCTCGCGCCCCCTCTCCCACGCCACTTCCAGCGCGTGGAAATTTCCACACTCTCTGCCCTGGTTACAGCTCTGACTGCTGTTATTTATCACCCTGGAGACACAGTGGCACAGGCACACGCATGCCACACACACACATCCATGCCCTGCACACACGTGGCACCTGCACACCTCCCAGATCTGCAAATGCGTGCCGCGCGCATGCACACACACACATGCACGTGTGCACAGCACGTGGACCGACACCCCCACACATACGGCTCTCTAGGAAAATTGCTCTTGCCCCTCCTGCGCCTTGCTCCTCCGCTCTCCTCCCACCGCCACCCACCCACAGAGCCCCAAGACCGGAGTTGGGGCTTGGGCGGCAGCTCTCCCACTCAGCAGGCGCTGCTCCTGTGACTATTGTGTCCTCACTCTTCCCCCTCCCCTGTCTGTCTCCCCAGCCCTTCCTCCCCTCCCCTCACCCCCTAGTGCCACTCCTCTGCTCTCCTGTCTCTCCCTCCACCTAAGCCACTCAGTCTTCTCTGTCACCCACGACCCTGCTAGGTGGAAAGTGTCCTCCCTGCCCTGCCTCCTGAGGGTGTCCCAGGACAGGGACCTCAGAGACTGATGGAGGCAGGGGCGCAGGCTGAGAGGGCCCGAGGCTCCTGTCACCTCCAGTCTCCTCTTGGGGACGAGGGAGGACTGTGTGCCTGGCGCCATGGAGACCAGCGTCATGGCAACACTGACCAGAATGGGCAAAGGCTTTCTGCCCCGGGGATCCCCCACGGGAGCGGCCAGGAGGCTTGAGGAGGTGGGCCGTGTGCCTGGTGTCTGGCATGGGCTGCGACGTCCGCCTCCTGCCCAGGCCACCCCGGGGACGCCCCGCCCTGACCAGCGCTGCTCACACCCCGGCGTCTGGCGCCACAGGTCGTCAGGCCTCCAAAGGAGCTCCAGAGCCGGGGGTCCCTGCCCAAGCTCCTGCCTCACACCGGGCCTTCTCCTCCGGTCTCCCACCTTCTACCCAGGTCAGCGCTCGCTCGGGCAGAGGACTCAGTTTAATCTTGGGTCCAACCACCCGGGAGGTCTCTAGCCAGCCCTTCGTGTCGGCAATAACAAGGGTGACGCAAACGCTAACGACGCCGATAATCTTATTATAGAGCTCTCAACACCCACTGTGCTGAAGGCTTTGCACGCATCATCTCATTTAATCCTTACAACAAGTCCCATGAGGCAGATACACTTGTGTTCCCATTTTGTAGATAAACTGAGGCATGGGCTTGCCAATGTCAGGTGACCAAGACGTGGTACAGCTGGGACAGGAACAAAAGGCCCTCCTGGAATGGTGCAGGCGGCCCGGGCTTCGTGCCCAGTGCCCTCCTCACCAGGTGCCCTTCTCTAGGTGGCTAACTTATCCGTTCTCCCTTCATTGCGGCAGCGAGTTCGTAGCTCTGGGGCTTCATCTGGGTCTGGCCTTGGAGTTTCTAGACACCAATTCCAGGTGCTGCTTTTTCTAGTAAGATGCAGAGGGAGCAGCGCCTTCCTGGCCTGGTTAGACCCAGGGAAGACCTTCCTGGCAACCCAGCAGTGCAGAAACCAGCTTCCGGTCCACAGCTCCTTCAGAGTCTTGTCCTCTGCTTGGGACGAAGCTTAGGGATGCGGAGGGGGAGGGGGGGCAGACCCTGCCTGCCGGGCCCACCGCAACTTGTCTCCCCACCCGATGGAGTCACGCTGCAGCTGCCTCCCTCCTGTCTTACGTAATAATTCAAATATAGCAGCTGCCTTTATCCCACTGAGTCACACCCCCTCCGCCCCCCCACCCCCACCCCAGACGTGGGGAATTAAGGGGAAGACACTAGATCAGGGCTGAGTGGGAGGCCAGGGCCCCCACATGAGAATTCCAGTACCCTGGAAGGGGGTTGGGGGGGAGGGGAGGGAGCTGGGTCCGGGACGCGTGCCCTGACCCCTCCCTTCTGAAAGCCCACATTCCTGGGGACCCTTCCCCAGCATCTAAACCTGTATCCTGTCAAGGCCTGCAGCTTTCCCTCCTGAGTCCCTGTCCTAGCTGGAGGTGAGTGAGGAAAAAAGAAGTGGAAGATTATGAGGGGAAAGGAGGAGTCTGGTGGGGCCGTGGCCAGGAGTCCTGGTCCCAGGCCCAGTCCTGCTCTTCACTCACTTTGTGACCTGGGGGACATCTCTGGCCTCGGTTTCCCCATCTGTCGAAATAGGACCTTCTTGACTCTAGCATCTTAGGCTTCCAGATCCCTATCCTGGCTGCGATCCCAGCCTTAGGCAAAGGCACTTCTGAATGTCTGGCCTGACGCCACCCCTCCGGTCCCTGGAAATTCTGTCCTCCAGAAACGGGGAGCTCACTTGTAGGTCACCCCTTGCCTCATAGAACAGCTCTAACGGATGCTGGAGTCTGAAGCAGACACTGGCCCCTTCAACTCTGGGTTCTGGGTCCCCAAAGCCACCTTCCTGCCATGTGAAGAGGCCGCCCCCACCCTCGAGCTGCCCTGGAGGCTGCGACTGCCCCCCACTCCGTTCTCAGCAAAGGTCTTGGCACACGTGGTGTGACAGGCTGTGCCTGGAGCGGGAACGCAGGAACTACGCCAGGCCCTTCCAGGGACACGGAGCGTCCCCTCCCCCACCGTCGTCCTTGGAGCCACAGGTGGCAGCTTTCTGGCAGAAGAGGGGGAGAAGCGCCAGGCAGTGGCTCCCTGAGTGCCTCCTTCCCCCTCCCCTGGGCTCCTGTTCCCAAGAGCCAGATGTGGACCAGTCCTGGCTCCCAGCCAGAGGGATTCACCCAGGGATGTTCAGGCCAGCCCTCCGTGAAATCCTTGTTCCGCCAATTACCAAGGCTTTCCCGGGAGAGCCAAGGGCTGTTTCACACTCTACGACCTCACTCAGCCTGCCCAGAGAGCCGGTCAGGCAGGCCCAGCATTGCCACCTGTGTCCCCTCATCCACCTGCAGCCTCTTGTCAGCGTTCCGATGTGCACGCTTCCTTTCCACACACACCGAATCCTCTTCTGACTTTCCTCCACCGACAATTCTCCCTTGGACCTGCTGAGCTGCCCACAGGCTGCGGGCTGGGGTAGAGGTGAATAGGATTTTGGCCTGCGCCCAAGGAACGCATGAGCCATTAGAAGATGTAGGCGAACCTGGGGGGGCGGAGGTGGTAGGACATGACGCAGGTGTGTGGCAGGGAGAGGCAGCCAAAGGCCGCTCAGCCCTTTGCCAGAAACCCAGGGACCCTCTTGCACGGGGCCCTCAGGTGTGGGTGAGGGCAGGGCGTGTGTGATGAACCAGCCCAGGAAGGATGGGTAGATTGGATGGTCAGAGTAAAGGAAGAAGAGAAGGAAGTCAGCCGGGGAGGGGAAACAGCCTGAAGGAAACCGAGGAGAAAAGACCGGCGTGTGCTGAGGGCCCAGCCCCTGCCACAGCTGGAGCAGAGGCCGGAGAGGTCGGCCAGGCCCATCCTGAAAGCACTCGCCCTGAAGGTCCTGGCCAGCCAGGCTCAGGTGGTGAGGAGTTGCTTGACCAGATAGGTGTATCAGAAGGCTGACTCCAGGCGCACAGGTGGAGGTGGGATAGAGGGGGGTGAGCCGGGGGATTGGCCAGGGGAGAGGGAAGGAAGCAGGGGCGTGGGGAGTGGAGGGGGCGCTGTGAAAGAAGGAACAGATGAGAGAACTGTGACAGTTTCCACGAAACAGGAGGGGACGGTGCAGGCAAAGGGATTCCGAGTCTCCAGCCTGGGAATTAGAAATTTGATGCCTTTGACAGAGACAGGAAGGTCTGCGAGGTGTGTGGGATGGTGGTGTGAGGGGCCCGTGGGACCCCGCCGCACCCCAGATGTTCAGGAGGCAGCCGGTTCGGGACAATGGGGGCTCCAGCGAGAGGGCCGGGCCGCGGGGGGCACTCGGGGTGGCGGGGATCGGGGTCGGTGCGGATGGGGTGGAGAAGGGGGCCCCTTCTGTGAGAAGCATCTACACTAGGGGCGAAGAGAGGATCAGCCGGTGAGGGAGGCGGAGGCAGAGGCAGGGCCGTCCAGAGGGTGGGAGGGGGCTGCTGAGAAAAGGGCTCCCCTGTGGCCACCAGAAGGCACCTGGGACCTGCGGCGCCTCCGGTCCCGGCGTGGCGGTGGGGGGAGCCAGGAGCAGCCAGCCTCCCCACCCAGCTCCCAAACCGGTGCTGCTGCGGGGCTGCGGGCGGCCGAGCGGGACCCCCACCCCGCAGGGAGGCTCGGCCGCTCGGGCCGCGCCCGGGGGGCGGGCCGGGGGCGGGGCTGGCGGGGCGGGGCCTCGCCGGGATCGCCGGCCCGCGGGCTCCCGCCTGGGGACGGCAGGAGGAGGGAGGGCCAGGTCTGAACTGTCCCCCGCTCTCTTCTCCCCGCACCTCCCCGTGCCGCCACCGCCCCACGGGAGCCCCTAGCCTAAAATCAGGGGCTGCTACCCTCTCAGCCCCATCGGCCCCATCTCTTCAGCGGAGGCTATTGACCAGGAGGCTGGCAGGCATCCCCCTCAGACCTTGGAGAGTGGAATCTGCGACCCCCCGTCTGAGGTTCAGAGAGGTGAAATAGAATAACTTGGCCCGGGGCATAGGGCAGAGCTGGGATTTGAACTCCCAACTGCCTGGCGCTAAGACCTGGAGTACCCCGCCGAGCTGGATCCTGCAGTCTCATCCCTGCAGCTGGTGTGGCAGTGGAATGGCAGGTGACCGTTCGCCACACCCGAGGGTCTTGAGTGTATTCCCAGGAGGCTTCTGAGGATGAGGCCACCACCATCATTTCCTGAATGGGAGGGCAGGAAGGGGGCTCAGGGCCAGGCGAGGCCTCCTCATACCTGCGTGCACCTGTACCCCTGTGCCCTCCGTGTCCGTGCTGGGGTGGGGGCCGGGCCCTCGGGCCCACGCGTAGGTTCTCAGGGAGGAAGGGGAGGCGTGAAACACTGAGACAGGGCCTTGGCTTCCAGAGCCCGGAGAATGCCTTCCCGGCCGGCAGGGCTGGAGCAGCCGCGTCCCAGGAGTGGGGCAGGCTGAGAGGCGAGACGTGAGTTCTGCGCTGGCTAAGCTGGTTTAGGACCGGCCTGGGCCTCGTTACTTTTGAATGAGAAAACAGTTTGCCTAGACTTTCAGGGATCTAAAATTCTTTCAGGGATCTAAAATTCTTTCCTCTGGGGCCACAGCGGGAAGCAAAGTCTCCTTCCCATTTCTCTCCTGATACTTCCCCAGCCGCCAGACGACCGCTTTTGGCAATCCTGAGCGTGGACAGGCCTGCTCCACCCGCCCCCCACGTGCCCTTCAGCCAGGTTCCCACTTGTCTTGTGGGTTCCTCTGCCTGGAGCTTGCTGTGGGGGCTGGGGCTGTTCCCCCACAGCTGCTTGAGGCAGGGTCCCGGGAGCACGGGGCCCCGTCTCTCCTCGCCTCATAGGGTTATAGGTAGCTCCTCTAGCGTGGAATACACCCCTTCTTCGGGGGCGCCCTCCCTGCCTTTAAAGATTTAGCTGAGAGCCTCTCTTCTGGAACTGCGCACCAACACCACCCACCTCCCCACCCCTGCTGGGTCAGGGGCCCCCTCTGGGCTCCACACTGTCATAGACTGCAAGTCTGCCCGGGGGTCCCCCTCTGAGGCAGGGGCAGTCTGAGCCCCATGCCATGGGGCTGGCCATGAGTGAATGAATGAATGAATGAATGGGCAAAGCAGTGGCAGAGCCAGGATTCCAATGTGCATCTCCTGTCTCGGGGTGTGAGGCTTTTTCCCCTTTGCACAACAGGAGCTCTGCTGAGCTAACTCCCCACCTGTGCCACCGCCTAAAATGCCCCATCTCCTGGGGTTAAGAAGGCTTCGTCCTGAGGAGTCCTCTCTGGGACAGGGCAGAGGCATAGCAGACCCTCCCTCTGCCCAGAGCCTGTGGACAATGAAAGCCCTGTGGCCTGGGTGCCCACAAGTCCTGGTGGAAGTCCATGTTCAAACACCGTCTCCCACAGTGTCTAAGCCAAGAGGTGGGCTTTGTCACAATACTAAAGTCCAACGGCCATCAGCAAGAAGCCCCCGGGGTCCCCTGCATGCCTAAGTCTGCTGGGGAAATATCCTAGGACATGATACAGACCCAGGGAGGGAGCCCAGCGGAGGTGTCAGCTAGCCCTGCCCAGACTTGTCAAGGGCACAAGTGTGACCCCCTGCCCTCAAAGCCTGTTTATTTTTTTAGGAGGCACCAGGGCTAGAAGCCGGACCTCGTGCCTGTGAAGCGGGCGCCCCGCCGCTGAGCTCCTCTGGCTCCCCACCTCAAAGCCTTTTTGAGGGGCAGCAGGTGGGTCTTGTCCACCTGCCCCTTTGGCTCACAGCCCACAGGGATCGCAAACCCCTCATTCTCCTCTCTCTGGGCTCCTCCGTTGGCCTCTCCCACCCTCTCTCAATTTCTGTTTCTGTGTTTTTTGGGGTGTTTTTTTTTCCTGCTTTTTTCTGTCTTTGTTCTTCTTAGTGTGTGTTTTCCACTCTGCCTCTCTGATCTCTTTGTATTGTATTTCCACCTTGATCTTTCTTAAGCTCTGATCCTTCTCTTTTCCTCCATGTCAGTGCTTCTCTCCCCCACCCTGTCTCTGTCCGTCTCCATCTCTTTCTCTCTCTGTGAGTCTTCCTGGTCCTCTCTCCCCATCAGTGTCCCTCTGCCCCTCCCTCCCTCTCTCTCTGAGCTCTCTCTCCTCCTCCCTCCTCCCTTCCCCTTCTGCATTAGCAGAACTGCTCCAGCCTCCTCCAGAGCCGAGCCGCGGAGGCAGTGGCAGCAGGAGCACGGGAGCAGCTGGGGCAGCAGAGCTGGATTGGGGTGTTGACTCCGGGCTGAGTGGGGGACAGGCCGCTGTTTTTGTTCCCTGTGCCTGGCGGGCCAGGCGCCCTGTCCAGGACCCCAGGCAGGGCGGGCAGGGCGAGGCACCTCCCTAGAGCGGCTGGGAAGGCGGACGATGAGGAGCGATGGGGCAGGCGTGCGGCCACTCCATCCTCTGCAGGAGCCAGCAGTACCCGGCAGCGCGACCGGCTGAGCCGTGAGTCCTACCGAGGGGCTGGGGTCCGGGTGGGCAGTCGCGAGAGGCGCCACGGAGGGGGTCCTTGGAGCCTCTCGTAGGAGCTGGGATTGATGTGGAGCCGAGCCACGTGGAAGGACGGATCCTTGTCCAGGGCGCCGGGTTCCAGACTGCCGCCTGGTGGGGGGTCTCTGGGCAGAGTGGGAATACCTGGCATCGACTTGGGGGACAGTGGGGCTGGGGTCAACGAGAGGGGGCTGCTGGCTGGGGGTGATGACCCTGAGCCATCTCTTCATGGGCTGGGAGTGGGAGAGGTCTGCGAGGAGTTCCAAGGCGCTCTGAAGTCCAAGATAGACTGGTTCAGGACCCTGGAGAGGGACAATGTGCAGGACAGGACCACCGTGTGTGCGCGTGTGTGTGTGTGTGAGAGAGAGAATGAATTCTGAGTGAGTAAGAAGAATGGCCTGCAGCAGGAAAGGGTTTCTGAACTTCTCCCATGAAACCACCCCCCACCCCCTGTGGAATCAGGTTCAAGGCTGCCACTTCATGCAACTTTACCCCAAAGCGTCTGTTCGAGGATGGGGTAGAGTCACATCTGGTTGGAATGAGACCCCCGGGCTCCAGCTTCGTGTGCAGCCGTGGGCAGGGGTGGGTGCAGGTGCAGGCAGTGGAGAGAGCTACGTGGAGGGGCCCCTCCCCTGTCTGAGGGCTGCCGAGATGGCAGGCAGCTGATGTGTGTGTCTCTCCAAGTCAGTGGAGGTGCAGGACTGTGCCAGGCTGTGTGAGGGGGCGTGTGTGTACACGTGTGCAGTGTGTGGGGACACATGTAGAATAGAGGTCCTGGATGGGTGGATGTGCAGCAGCCTGTCGGGATGTGCGAGCAGCCCTGTGTGGCTGTGAGAGTTTATCTGCATGCATCTGAGTGTGTGTGTGTTAGTTTGCATTTGTGTGTTGGCGTGCGTGTTACTGCATGTGCTGGAGTGTCTCACTATGCATGCTATTAATTCATTTTGTGTGCATGTGTGTTTGTGTGTATGTTTGTTAGAGTGTGACTATTGCTGTCTCTGTGTGTCAGCACAAGTGGTCCGATGTGGCTGTGTGATCATGGGGCTAGTGTGCAATTGCATGAGTGTGTACTGTTGCTTGTGTGGCTGGTGTGTGTGTGTCTATATGTGTGTGCTCGTCTGTGTGCGTGTGGGTGGCTGTTTCCTCCCCTGGTGGCTGGGACATTGTGGCCCACTGAGGTAGGCAGGGGGTGGCTAAATGTGTGATCATCCCCACGAGCGCAGGACGATTCATTCCACACCCGACGGGGAGATGCAGAAAATAAATAGGCAATAAGTACTCTGCCCTCTGCGGCTTCCTAAGACATAAAATCGCTGGAGAATAAGCAAGCAGTAAGGATCAAGCTCAAGGTAACAGGTGGGGGGGTGGCCAGCATAAGCAAAGGCTCGGGCATGTGCCTGGAACAGCGAGGGGGCTGCGTGGAAGGGAGCGGTGGGGAGAGGCTGGAGACCCCGCAGGTGCCTCGTCTTGCAGGGCTGGAACTCCAGGCCCCTTGGGCTTTATCCTGAGGGCCCTGGAGAGCCCTGCGAGGTTTTACGCAAGGGAGGGACGTGATCAGGTTTGGGTTTTGGGAAGCTGCTTCCAGGACACTGTCAAGGTTGAACTGGAGGCCAGGGGGAGGCCGGGCCATTGTGGAGGGCAATGGGGTCCAGGCTGGGCTGGGTCAAGGGGCCAAGGAGGCCGGGGGCTTTCTGAAAAGAGGAGCCTGGGGGCTTGGGGTTCGCCTGATAGAAGTGGGTGGAGAAGGGAGCACCAAGGCAGTTTAGGCTTGGTCTGGGGTGGGGATTACTGTGGAGGGACCTCAGAGAAGCAGGATGTTGGGAGGGAAACAGCTCCTAGAAGACTCAGGCAAGCTGGGTGGGGGCAAGGGGGAGAGGGAGACCCTTGTTTGGTTTCTTGCCAAGGTGCAGGGGGTCAGTGATCACGGAGCTGCCTTCTTCCCAGATAGGGAAACTGAGGTAGTGGTTTCGTCGCCCTCCTCTGGCGGCAAGGCTGGGACTGAGCCTCCATTGGACCCGAGCCTCAACCTCCTTCTCCTCCAGACCCCATCCAGGACCCCTTGGCTGGCAGGCTTCCGGGGAGCAGCCCCCTGGGCAGGAGCTGGGGACTCTAGGTCAGCTCAGTGAGGGTTAATTGCTTGTCCGCTCCCTGCGCCTCCCAGCTCCCCCTGCCCACCAAGCAGCTCCAGCCACTCTTCCTGCTTCCCACTCCAGCCTCCTGTCCCCAGGGACCGCTGATGGCTTGGCTGGGATCTCGCCAAATGGGGCAGGGGGGTGGGGTGGGCAGAGCTCCCGGCTCCTCCAGTCTTAATGGACTGCGAGTCTCACTCTCGGCTGTGCTGCTGTCGGGCCAGGCCTGCACTCTGCGGGCTCCTGCCCTTGTGCCTCTAAAATCCATCTACTCAGCATGGTTCTGTTCCTCCATTCATTCATTCATTCATTCACTTGGAAGGGCTCCCCAATGCCTGCTTGGTGCTCACTGGGCTGGGTAGAAGGGACATAGAGAGGACATGGGCCCAGACTTGCTTTTAGGCAGCTGCTGGTCTGCTGTGAGGGGCAGAAGTGGAAATTACAGCCTCACAGTTCAGCAGCCCTGGGCTGAGGGAAGCCCAGGAATTGTGGGGGCCAGAGGAGGGCTTCAGAAGAAGAGACATTTGAACTGGACCTTGAAGGGTGGGTAGGAGTTCTTCAAGCAGGGAAGGGCAGAGGGAACAGCATATAAAGGTGAGTAGAGCTGAGAGAGCAGCTGCACAGGCGACAGAAAGAGGTTGGGATAAGGAATGTGAAGGGGCACAGAAGAGCATAAGAGAGGGCAGAAGGGGCCGGATTCTATAGGGCCTCAAATGCCAGGGTACTTCCTTGTAGCATTAGGGGGCTGTGTAATAGGGAGCCTCCTCTAGGAAGCCTTCCTTGGTTCTATCTTCCTTTATCTCCATGATCCATCCTGACGTGTCTCCCCTGAGTCCCTACATCATGGTACAGGATCAAGAATGTGGCTCAGACCTGGCCATGCCCTGCCATGTCCCCTGTGTGTGAGTCCCTTACCCAGCCAGCCTAGGGGTGTCTCAAGGCCTGGGCCCACCTCCTGGGGCTTCCCCACCCCACTCCCAGCACAGGGCAGGGCACCTGGGGCTCAGTGCAGCCCGATGGGAGAGGACAGTAAGAGCCCCTGGGCTGCCTTCTAGCAGCCGCTGGCCTCCTCGCTGCAGCTGCCTGCACATCTGCCTCGCCTGCTGCTCGCACAGGGTCTGGCCTTATGTCCTTTGTCCATCTTGGGCCACTGTCTTTCTCTCTAAGTGGGGTCAGGCATAATGGTCCAGGAGTGGTCTGAGCACACCCTGGGCAGAGAGTGGGCAAAAGTGAGCAGCCTTTATTCTAGCCACAGACAGTGAGAGCGAGATGGGGGCAGGCCTGACCATTCTCTATTGATGAAGAGAATCATGACCAGAGAAGGGAGTGAGGATAGACAACAGGAAGAACTTCCTACCAGCACAGAGGGACTGTGGGATCCCCTGGCTTCAGGAGAGCGGGCTGTGGGCATGAGTGGGCAAGTCTCCCGGGACCGGAGAAGGAGCTGGCGGCAGAGCCACTGTCCGTCCCTCTCCTTCCCTTGGGTGAGTGAAGTCATCTGGAGAAAGGGCAGCTGACGGGGCTGGAAGAGACCAGGAGAGGGGCCGGGGGTTTGTCTGTTCATTCAGCTGCCGTTCACTGGTGAGCCTCGGTGCCCCCCAGCAAACCCGGTGGCCCCGTGGGGAGACCGGCAGAGCCAAGGACCACAGGGACGGCAGCCCAAGGCTTCCTATCGCCACAACAGCAGGGGAAGGCATTTAGAAGGAGGGGCCCTCGGGGCTCGCGGTGGAAGGAAGAGACCCTGTTCCACGTGCCAGGCCGTGAGACGAGTGCAGGCACGGCTGTTTACGGGGGCCTAGCATGAAATACAAGGGCGGGCATAGGGCGGGCCGAGACGGGGCAGGCGAGGAGCAAGGGGATTGAGGTCAGACTCTAGGAAGCACGTTCTGCTGTTGACGTGTCCCCCGCGGCTTTGCTGTGCAGGTCACCGGTGTAAATTTGCAGCAGCTTGGTTTCCCCCAGGGCCCCCGGCCAGGGCCTGCCTTGGGCGCCCTCCTTGCTTGAGAATGGGCTGTGCGGTGAACAGGGAGAGACCCTGGAAATGGAAGCGTGGCAGTGGCTGAAGAATGCGGGGGGGCCCCTTCCAGAAAGTGGCATGCAAATGTATGCAAAGTGAGATGCAAATCAGCCAGCTTGGACTTGGCAGCTTGGGTTGGGAGGAGGAGACTTCGCCTCCTTCCAGGCTGGCCTCCCGCCCCCTCCGCCCCAGCCCTCGGGACAACTAGAACAGTCTTGTCTGCTGCTCCTGAGCGCCCCAGCTTTTCTGAGCCACAAAACCGTGGCCTCCAGGGCGGGGGCCACGCTCTCCCTGTCAGTACCCTCATCCTCTCGGGAAGTCGATATATTTAGTAACGGAGATGTTTTCACACATGTCTGTCCCATTGTTCAGCTGCCCGCTCCTTGGGGAAGGTCACTCCCCGGTGATGTAACCCACTTCTTAAGTCCCTGAAGTCACCCTTCTCGCTGCCCTCCCAGAAAAACAAGAGACAACTGGGACTCCGCGCAGCAGAAGGGCATTAAGGCAGGCATTTGGGAGGACTTCCCAATATTGTGGTAGCTGGGATGTGTGGACCCTGGGGTTTCTGGGCTCTCACTCTGAATGACTGCCCTGGTTCAGAGCAGGCCCTGAACATAGAGTAGAAAAAGAAGGGGAGG
Organism: Dasypus novemcinctus; assembly: GCF_030445035.2. Classification (NCBI taxonomy): domain Eukaryota; kingdom Metazoa; phylum Chordata; class Mammalia; order Cingulata; family Dasypodidae; genus Dasypus; species Dasypus novemcinctus. The sequence continues at coordinate 103,170,471 of NC_080682.1, read as the reverse complement.
CGTAGGTCCAAATTTCAGCATCACCACTCCTTTGCTGTGTGGTCTTAGGCAAGTTATTTAACTTCTCTGAACCGCGTGTGCATAGTAGGGATAACAATACGTTCCTGACAGGACAGTTTTAAGGCATCAGTGGACATGCAGAGCTTAAGGCCAGACATGCAGCAGGTGCTCATAAAGGCTAGCTGCTGCAATTAGGAACCACCCACACTCACCTACACTTTTAGATTCAGCAGGGGCCTGGAAGGGGGCAGATCGGAGCCTGGAGCCTGTAGGACATAGGTGGGGGTGGGGGTGGTGGAGAAAATGGGCCTGAAATGCTCTGTGGGAGGGGCCTTGGGGCCTGGAGATATGTGACCCCCTCCTTAGGCTGCCCCTGTCTGGCCTGAGACTGATCTGAGAAATCCGTGGAGGAAAGGGCTAGAAGAGGCAGGGCTAAGCCCGGGGCCACAGCCGGAGCCTGCAGTTCATCATTCCGGGAGTTGTCGTCTGGGGTGAAGGTGCACTGCCCCCTTTGATCCAAATCCACACCTGCTCCTGGAGCCAGCAGACGGCAAGCCCTGATGGGTGCTGGGAGCTGCAGGGCCCAGAGGTAGAGAGCCTCAGCCTCTGCCCTCAGGCATCCCCCAGTCTGTTGTGTGTTGGGGGTGGGGTGGGGGGGCAGCGATAAGAGGATTCAGCCAGCATTATGACTCCTCAGACATTCACGCAGGATTCTTACAGCTTCCAGAGCATTGTTTTTCAAATCCGTAATCTCATTTAATCCTCTCCACAAACCCACGAGGCTGTTGTTTTCTGGATGAAGACTTTGAGAGAGGAAATAACTTGCCCAGGGGCATTCAGCCAGGGACTGGAAGAGCCAGGGCTGGAGCACAGGCTTCTACCTCTAAAGCTCTTTCCAGACGACTCTTCCAGGTGGCAGAGGCCAGGCCGGGGAAGATGTGGGCATCTGAAGTGGGGAGTGAGCTCAGCCAAGGAGCAGCTGAGCAAAGGCCTAGCTCAGGGGACAGAAAGCAAGAACTGGACCCCGTGGGACATGAGGCTGGGGCTGGGTGGGCAGCCAGGCCCCGGAGCCCTGATTCCAGGCTGAGAGTTCAGGTGTTGTGCCGTGGCCCACCGGGAGCCACCCGAGGGTTGAACAGGGACAGGACCTGATGGGAAGTATGCTTGCGGAGGATTGATTCTGTGACCCGAGGCTCCCCAGCTCCACCCTTGGTATTCCCAGCACTTGGCTCCTCTTCCTCCCCTCCACGTCTTCTTCCCCCTCCTCTTCTTCATCTTCCTCTCCTGGCTCCCCAGCTCCCCGGAGTGACGCCTGCATACCCTAGGCTGTGCTGCAGTGCCGCACATCTCCAGCAGGGGCTGCTGTCACGTACAGACCCACCCCAGCCTGGCTCTTCCTTAAGTTTGAAGGGCTGGCGGGCAGGGAGGGGGCGGGACAAGGAGCAGAGATGAGGGGTGTTCTCCATCTCTACTGAGCCCAAGGACGGGGGACCCTGATGAAATGACATGGGGAGGAGTGAAGGCTGAGGAAAGGCTGGACAAACACACTGGAAGGAGTTAAACCAGGGGTTGAGAAATGTTCTCACAGTTCTGGGACGGGCTCAGATTTGGACATGGATTTAGAGTAGCGTTGTGGTTGGGTTTCTACTGGATCATGATTGGCTTGATCTTGAGATGGGTGAGGTTAGTTGGCTTCTTTGTGTGTGTGCGTGTACCTGGATGTGCGCTTCTGGCTGTGCAGGTGTGTATACGGGTGTGAGAGGGTGAGAGTGTGTGGATGAGGGTTTGTATCTTCATATTTGTGAACGTGAGTGTCCATTTGTACGCCCGATTCCCGGTAAATTGTGTGCGTGTGTGTTGTTTGTGTGTGGGGTTGTGCATACAGAGTTGTGTATACATGTCCTAGTGAACAGTGTGTGGGCGTGAGTGACTGTGTGTGCCACATGCAATGGCTCTGCTGACCCTGCAGGTCCATGCCCAGCAACTCACCATTTTCTGTGCTGGGTCCCGCCTATACCTGCAGGCAGGGGTGCGATGGGTGTGTGGACTTGGGCGGAAGGGGCTGTGGTGTGGGGCTGAGCTTCCCTCGGGGGACGCCGGGGCCCCTGCCAGCCCGGGAAGGCGCTGGAGAGACGGGGTCTGTCTGCAGGCTCAGGCTCGGCATGGGCCGGGCGGCCTCCCGAGCGCTGGGTTGAGGAGCCGGGTAAGGCCGGGAGCGCCCGCCTTCTCCTCTCCCCGGGGAACCTCCGTGGCCACCGTCCACTCCACTAGGGGAGTCCCGGGGATCCCCAGGCCCGTCTTCTTGCTGTGTAGGTGAGCATACTGCCGCCCGAAGAGGGGCAGTGATTACCCGAGGTCACACAGCAGGCTCCGGCACGAGAGGGCAGGGCTCGATCAGCCCGGCCTGCAAGGCCTCCCTCCCTCCAGCCCTGGCCTGTGCCGGGAGGGAGTTCGGCGTGGAGATCCAAGCTCCCAGGTGTAGAGATCCAAGCTTCCAGCACAGGCCCCGGGCATGTCCCCTCCGCCCAGGCCTCAGAGGCCGCCTTTGAAGTCCGAGCCAGAGCTTTTGCCTGCTGCGTGGCTCCTCCCGGAAACCTAAGAAGTCTGTTCTGCCGTGGAGCCTGGAGACTCCGTGGAGAGGAGGCCAGAGGTGGGGGCTGGGGGACGGGCCTCCGCTAGAAGCCTCAATGTCCTCCTCTTTGCAGCAGGTGCTTCTTTAGGATTCTCCCGTTCTACACCTGGGGGTTGCCCCCTCACCACTCCCCGGGCTGCTAGGACAGAGGCTCGGTGGCCCCGAGGCAGGGCTGGGGCTGTGGGGAAGGCCAGGAGGTCCACGTCAGGGTCATGCAGGGAAGTCGGACAGCTCCGAGCCCTCCTCCTCAGCCACCTGTCCCTGCCTCAGCCTGCCTGGCTTTCACCCTGCAGCACCCGTAAGCCACCCGCTTTTTAGACCAGGGTCCCCAAGAGCAAAGCCGTGTCACTGCCATCACATCTCTTGTTGAAACTTAAGACCCCTCCTCGGCCAAGTCTAAAAAGGTCCTCCCTTTTAAGACCTTCCTTCCGGCACTTGGACCTCAATCCCTCTGGCTGTCCAGAGCCTGGGTCTTGGGCCTCCCTGGGAGATGAGTCAGTGCAGAGAGGTGCCCTCAAAGCGCTGGGGGGCGCTGAGGGACCTCAGCCCAGCCAGCTCATCCGTGTGCCAGCGGGGACCCACTTTCAGCCTCAGCTGGGCCTCAGGCCACTGACTCATTATCGGCGTTAATTAGCATCTTCAGTGCAGCCTTCCGCCCCACCAAGTGCTTGACAATCGTTAGGTGCTATTGGGTGCAAATGGCTCCCAGCTCTACGCCACCTGCCCCCGGCTTCTCCTCCTGACCCCAGCTGCCTGGGCTGAGGGACAAAGTGTCCCGGCCACACGCAGAGCACACGGAGCCCCACGCACACAACCCAGGCATAGAGACGCCAAGGGAGGCACAGACACAGGCAAACCCAGAGGACAAGCTCGGCAGGCACAGAAGAACTCACACACACCGATGTGCAGAGCCCCGCCGTGCACACACGCAGCCCAGCACTACACCCCAAGAAACAGACAGGGACAGATCTCAAAAACTCGCCAGAAACCAAAAAAACGGAGCCAACAGACACCCCTGTGCACGCGGCACAGGTGGGCACTCCGAGACACGCAGCCCCGATGCAGACTGAGCGGGCACGCAGCACCTGTGCAGCATCCCTCACCGCTGGGCGATTGTAGATGCTGTTCCTTTCTCCTCGACTACTCTTCCTCGATGCCCCCGCCCCGTCACCTGGCTAGCTCCTATTATCTTCAGGTCTTGGTGCCCCTTCCTCCGGGAAGGCTTCCTTGACTCTGGCTAGGAGCCCTTCCATACTCCCAACCCTTGGAGCTGTCCCTGCCACCAGGCATCATTGACCGCTTTACTGACCAGTCTTTGCCACGTTTTGAGATGAAGGATTTTTGCCTGTGCCCACTGAGATGGTGACTGGGGGTGTGAGTGGACAATTAGAGCCAAGAAACTGGGCAGAGGCCAATTGGTGGGTGAGTCAGGAAGAGCTGCGAGGAGGCCCCGCTTCTCAGGGCCTGGGCAGGCGTTTAAACCCAGAGGGTGTCACAGCTGGACATTTGCCACCTAATTTTTTTCAGCCAATTTCCTGCAGGTTCTCTGCCTGATTTCGTTTGTTTCTCCCAGGCTTGCTGCCTGGCCCAGTTCACCCTCCCCTGCCCCTTGCCCCCAGTCTGAGTTTGCGCCGCTCACTTGCCTTTTCTGCTGGGACGTAGCCCACCCCCCTACTTCTGAGCCCAGTGAGGTCCCCAAGAAGCAAAGCCTGGGGCTGGGTCCTCCCTGCCTCGCCTCAGGGAGGCAGTGGAACGTGTGGCCGTGGCCACAAGCCCTGGCTCCTCCACTTCTTAGCTGCAGGACCTTGTGCAAGAGCTCTCAGCTGTAAAAGGGGGTGATAAGAGTGCCCCTGTCGTTAAGGCTTGCTGTGAGGGGTAAATGATAACAAGCGCGCCGTGCACCTGGAGCGCAGCCAGGCTCTCTGTGGGCTGCGTGAGAGCAAGGAGAGGGCAAATGAGATCAAGCATGTGCGAGTGCACACCGGAGGGGCTTAGTGAGTCCCCACTATTTGGACCTGAGTCAAGCCAACATCTGTTGTGTGATCACCTACTATGTGCCCTCACAGCTGGCTCCTTGCACGGCCCCTCCTCAGTCCCTGCCTGGCTGCCAAGTCTGCACAGCTCTTACTGCGCTGGGGGCCCAGGAGATGGGCGGGAGACTTCTTCCAGGGCTGGGAGAGCTGCTGGGCTTTCCTTGAGTTCTTCATCCAGATACTTAGGGTGGGTGCCTCTGACATGCTGGGAGACGCCATGGAATTGCTCACCCTCTCTGGGCCTTGGTTCCCATAGCCTGGCAGAGGTCATGGGCCCAGGGAGGGCAAGGGATGCTGCAGGACATGGTCTCTGGAGGGCAGGCCCTGGGTCTGAAGTCGGAATCAGCTGGGAGCAGTGGCCCGGGAGCCTGTAGAGTGGGTGACAGACCCACAAATCTGCCCCTACCTGGGAACAGGTGAGCCCTGTGGCCCCGGGGGCAAATGGCCATATTTTGTTCCAGACTGGAGTAGGGGGCTGGCCGAGATGACACCGCTCCTCTCCCTAGCCTCCCCCAGGGGCCACAAACCCCACTCTGTGGATTAATAATTCCCTGAAAAGAAGGGGGCCACTTTTGTTCCCCAGTTCTAGAACCGAATATTAAAGCAATTATGTAACTAGCAATAAATTACTTAAAGTAGTGACTCACTCAGCTTAATTAGAGCGCGAACAGGGAGGGATTAAGGTATTTTTAGAGCACACACCTCGCTCCCTCCTGTGGGGGGAGGCCTCTTGCAAGGTGGGGGAGGCGAAGAGGCCGGGAGGCCCAGCAGCATCCCAGGTGTCTGCGAGGAGCTGAAAGCCAATCCGAGCCCCACCGAGGTCCCACGAAGCAAGGCCGAGCCGGGGCTGCAGCGGAGGACTCAGGCGTGACTCCAGGAGCACGTTCCAGGGGCGCTGCTTGTAGAGCACTGAGCCAGGCCGACGGATTAGAAACTCTTTGGGGGCAGGTCTCTGTCTGTGAACCCCTCTCGGAACAGGCCAGGAGTAGGCTCGACTCCTGCCTTTGACTGGTGACTGTCTCCATGACCTTGGGCGGGTTCCTGCATTACCCCAAACTTCGGTTTCCCCCACCGCAAAATGGGCACAATAATATCCACCTTTCATCATATTATGAGGATTGAGTGGGTTACTGTAAGGCAAACCCCAGGACTGACTCCACTAGACCAAAAGCACCACAAAGGCAAGAACTAGGTCTGTTACATCCCAGGCTCCAACACACACACACACACACGCACACGCACACGCACACACGACTGCCCTGTTGGAGTCTTCCAGGGAAAAGGTTCAGCACCACGGACAGTTCCGGGCCGTGTGCTTGGGGGTGTTTTTCCCCTACCCAGGATGGGGGCTGGGGGCGGAGGGGGGGGTTTGCCCTGGGTCCCCTCGGAGCCCAGGGTGCCAAGTGGGAGGAGGAGCCTGCAGGAGAGACCAGAACCCTCCTGCCACCACTGGGAGTGCAGGGGAGGGGCCATGAGAACCGGCTGGGAGGATTTGGGCAGAGAGAACACCGGGACGCCAGGAAAGTGGAGTAAGATTTCTGACCTGCAGGTTTCCTGGGAGGGTTAAAGCAGCCACTTCTTAGAGGTGCCTGGCGCGCGCCTGCCGGGAAGGGGCACAGCGTAAAGGTACAGGCCGGCTCCTCCCGCCCCCTCCCCGCCACGCAGCCCCTGTGGCTTGATGTCGGGGGTTCCCCATCCCCTGCCCTCTCCGGGAGATTAGGGCCTGGATGCCCCCCTCCCAGCGGCAGGGGAGCCCCATCATGAACTTCACTGACCCCTGCCTCTGCAGCTGGATCGAGCTGGACACACGTGGGTGCACAGGACAAACCGAGGGAGGACTCCTGTGTCCCTCCTCCTTGCAGGGCGCTGGGAGGCCGAGGGCGGCCCAGCTGGACCCCAGCGATGGGGTTTAAGGTCTGCCGCCACCCCTGCCCCAGGTCCGGGCCCCAGGGGCTGCGCTGGCCAGCTCTGACCAGCTCTCCTCGCACCTCCTTGGCTTCCCAGGGCTCAGGGGACGGATTAGTGATGACGGCCTCGCAGCATCGCTATGACAACTGCGTGGTGCCCTTGGCCTCCGGGCAGGGGCATGGCGGAGGCCAGGGACCCCTTGGCTTCCAGGCCTTTGTACGGGTGTGTGCAACAGAAGCTGGGGCCAGGGGGAGCAGGGGAGGCCGAGGTGGGGGGCGGAGCAGGAACCTGCATCGCAGGCGAGTGGCATTCCAGGGGCAGGAGTTCATTCGGGTTGTTAGATCCCAAGGGACATTGGGGACAATTGAGTCCTCCTTTCTTTCCTTCCTCCTTTTTATTCCCTCTTCGCTCCCTCTTCCTTCCCTCTCTTTGCTTTCCTCTCTCCTTCCTTCCTTCACTTTTTCTGAGCCCTATCCCTGCTCAAGGCCTGGGCTGCCCGTTCCGCCAGCCCAGGGGAGCTCAGAGGGAGTTGGTGGGGGGGGCACACGACAGACACGCCCTGCCCCAGGCCGATGAGCACGGGGAGTTCCTCGGGAGGGTGTGGCTTCACGCCACCAGGCACTATGCAAAAGGCTTTGCGGAGGCGGCACCAGGTCGCCAGGCCTTTGACGAGTGAGGAGAGTCTTCTGGCCTTGACGAGGGAGAAGGCACATTTTTCGGTGGAAAGGAGGTGGAGAGGCAGGGGAGGCAGCACAGGTCTGCAGGTGAGACAGGAGGGGTGAGGGAGAGACAGGAGTTCAGAGCGGCCTAGTTACAGGGTGTGAACAGAGAACGGAGGGGCAGTCAAGGCCGGGGAAGGGCTGGAGACAGTGGGTGCCGTGTGGTGTTTGTGTTTCGCCCCTCGGGGAATGAGTAGCCCCTGAAGATGTTTGTTGTTGTGACTTAATAATTTTTTCAATGAGCGAGTTCATTTTAGAGATGGGGAAACTGAGGCAGAGAGGGAACATGGCTTGTTCAAGCTCAATGAGGTCATTAGAGACAGAACTGAGACCGGGCTCTGCTAGGGGTCCTACCAGCACCTCTTGCCTCAGACTTGCTGGCCAGGATTTTTCCAGAAAACCACAACTTCCCAAAGATGGGGAGGGCTCGTGGGTGACTTTGTCCTCGATTTGAATAAAATTTGCGCAGGCCAGGGCTGACCTACAGCCCTTCCTGCCCGGTCAGGTGGGCGGCTGGGTGTGGGGGTACTGGGGGTGGGACAACCAAGGAAGGACCTGGGAGGTCAGGGGCTTGGCTAAGACTAGCAGGGGAGGGCCAGAAACCACTTCAAAGGGCGGTCCTCAGGCTACCAGCCCAGACTCTCTTCCCCATCCCCTTCCTCCCACCCTCAGGGATCTTTGGCCAAGGTGGGCACCTGTCGGAGCCCCCATCCTCTCCCCAGGGCTCTTCCCGGCCCAGAGACCTGGTATTGGGTCTGCGGTGACTGGGCAGAGAGACTTTTAGCCCCGTTGTCCTAAGGTGAGAGCGACTCATTCCGGGCAAGGGCCCGGCGGCTGCCTGGCCTAGCTGCCCGGCCCTCGGCGTGCCCGCGCCTCCCCCGCCCCCCTGCTTGCCTCACCTCTCCCCCATCCCGCTGGGCAGCGCTGCTGGGCCTGCCAGCCGTGATGGATGGCCCTGCAGCTCAGCCTCTCCCCGCTCCTCTCCGGATGCTGGGCTGTTAGCCTCCTAATCACCAGTCCTGCCTGGTGGCCTCCAAGCCATCCATCCTCCCCCACAGCGGTGCCCTGCACAGGTGGTTGGGAGTGCTCGGGGCCGCAGGGCTGCAGCGGGACTTCCTCCTCTGAGGCTGGACTGAGAGTGCAGCTGCAGCCCCTACTCTGGTCAAGGGTCAGGGAGCAGCCTGCAGCCCCTTGCCAGGGCAGGGGGGGGGGCTGAAATCTCCCCTGAGCCTCCCAAAGGCACCTGTGTGTGCACATGTGCACATGCACACACACTCACAGTAGCAGAAATAAAAAGGCTTTGGGTATCAGAAATCCCTAGCATGCCAAGCATTGTGCCAGAGCCGTGCAAATAAGGGCATTAGGCTCAGAGAAGAAGTGACTTGCCTAGGGTCACATGTCCGTGAAATGGTGGAGCTGGGATCTGAAGGTCAGTATGCTTCACATCTTGCCTTCCCAGCTCCTCTGCTCTACTGACCCGCTTATGCACACATTTGAGCACACATGCATGTGTGCAGGTGCACACCTGTGTATGCACACCCATAAGCTACCGTATCACCCCTTGCACCAACCAGGTTTCCGAAAAGTGCAGAGTGCTGGGCTGATGAGGGTCCCCAGCTGTCCCCAGAGTCTCACCCTGGCGGTGACACTAGCCAGCTGGGGGCTGCATGGAGGAGGCAGCCTTTAGGCAGAGGGAAGGGGAGGCTGGGAGGCAGTCGATCGATCACCCTGGCAGCGCTGTCTTCCAGGAACCGGGGCCCAGGGGAGTGTGGTGCCGCGGGTCGATCTTCCCGGGCTGTGTGGGGTGTGTGTGTATGGGCGGGTGAGGCTGGTGGCTGCAGCCCTGGCCTCCCCCACTTCCCGCCCCCCTGCTTCCTCCACCGCCCCCCGTCACTGGCACTGCAGATACAGAGTCCATCTCCCAGTTCCCAGGCACCCACGTGCACCTGCTGCTACTGGCGCTCTGCCTCGAGCCCCACCCCTACCCCCAGGTGGGATCCTGGGGTGCTGCTGTGAGAGCTAACAAGGGGGGGTGGAGGTAAGGGGAGATGGGGCCTGATGCTGGGGGGAGCTGGCTGTCCTCAGAGACCTTTGACCCGGGCAGGATAATTTAACGGGGTAATGACTGTAAAGTGCTTCACTCTGCCAGGGGCACCTAGTAGGTGCTTAGTTATTTTCCATCTTGTTCTTACCGGAGGAGGCTTGAGAGAAGGCTCGAGGCAGGCGTGGGCGGAGAGGGGCATGGGTGAGGGCACGGTGAGCTCCCGAGCAGGCTGTCAGGAGCCTCTGACAGTGTTAACAATTAGCACCTTCAGAGAAAGGGAGGGAGAGAGCCACCTAGCCGAGTTCTCTCCCGTCTAGCCAGGTGCTGACAGCCTCCTGACACAGGCAGGGGCTGCGACAGGCGCTGGCCGGGGTGGTGGCCAGAGCAGAGCTGGAGAGCCTCCCTCAGGGCCGCCCCACCCCCTCTCTCTGGGAGGGGCCCCTAAGGAGGCCTATGTCAGCCCCTTCCTGGAGGGGCTGCTTCCCACCCCGTGGAGTGGCCCCTGTCAGCCCCTCCATCCTGCACCGGCCTCAGGAGCTCTGGGTTTGAGTCCTGGCTCAGGCCCCCTGCAGGCTGGTGGTGGTTCGAGCAAGCCTTTCCTCCATGGGGCCTCGGCGTCTTATCTGCACCAGCTCACGAGGCAGAAAAGTGAGCTGTCAGTGCCTGCCACGCCTTGGCCACCAGGAGGCAGGTGCATTGGCTTCTCCAGGGCCTGTGTCCGAGTCACAGCCCCCGGATGGAGTGCTGGGTTCCTCTCCCCACTGGGTGCTGTCGGCTTCGTCCTCGGGTCCCCGGGGCCCAGACACAGGGCCTGTGGTGGAGGGAGGGGGGAGGCAGAGGGAGAGGGGGAGGACTGGTTCCAGGGCTGAAGCTCTGCCCCGTGAAGGGGTCCCCATCAGGCTCCACCACCTTCTCGTTCGCGCTGCTCAGGGCACAAGCCTGTCTCACTGCACTGTCGGTGACTCTGTGGGAGACCAAGGACTGGCCCGGCTAGAGGTGGGGAAGGAGCCCTGGACCGGGAGCCCTGAGGCCCAGTTTCTTGCTGTTTCAGCCCCTGCTTTGTTGTCTGATTTGGGGCAAGACCTGCCTCCTTTGGGATAAGAGAGCCGCGGAGCTCGTGACCCCTGGTCCTTTTCTGCGGCCAGATGATTCCGTGTCCTTGGGGAGAGGCGGGGTGGGAGTGGGGGGGTGGTAGATGGCCATGCCACACGATGGGGGTGCGCGCAGGACTTCCTTGGCTGTGGGGCCGCCGCCCGCTTGGCCGCCCTGTCCACACTTCCCCGGCCGCACCTCTCGGCCTTTATGGTAACACCTGCCTCTGTATTGCCTCTGACTTGTCGCCCCCTGTCCTGCATGCATCTCTGCCAAGGCCCCTGTGGTTCTCTCCCTCTCCGGACACACCCTTATCCTCCCCCAGAGCCTGTCCCTCCTGCCGGGTGTCTCTAGGGCGGTCTCTGTGACCCACCAGCTCTCATCTTCTCCCTCCGCACCCTGCCCTCTCTCTGAGCAGGTCTCTGCCTTCCCCCTGGCCTCGGGCTCCCCCTGCCCGGCTCTGGGTATTTATCTCGGGCTCTCTGGCCCTCTGGTCCTCACCCGCCTGGCCCTGACCTCTCGGCCTCTTCCTCCTCTTGCATGGCCCCCTGGGGGCGCAGCCCGGCTCTCCGGCCTGAGAATGGATGTGGTCCAGCCTCCCGTGCGCTTGCCGGCTGCCTCAGAAGTCCCCAGCAGTGCCCTCTGCCCTGCGTCTTGTTGCTAGGCTTCGGGCTGGCAGCACCTGGCTTCCATAGCGACGGGTGCTTAGAAACGAGAATGCCACATCTCTCAGTGCCACCACGAGAGCCTTCGCCCGATCGAGCGCCTGCCGATCAATTGGGAAGTGTGGCTTGGCTCTGAGCTGCCTCCGGCTTGGGGCGGCCAGGGAAAAGGGGACCACTGTCTCTGCCTTCTGGAGCTTGCGGGGCTGCTGGTGTGGGAGGAGCTGCTCTACTGTGGCCCCAAAACCAGAGAGGGAGCTGAGCGGGAGGCCCTGGGTTCTCCTGGGACCCTGCAAGAGGCACGGGCTGGGGAGCCGGGAGGCGCCAGGCTTGGACCCCTGTTCTGCCTTTTCTAGGCCCTGGGGCCTCCTTTTTACCAGCCGAAAAATTGGGCTGCTAATAGGATGAGAATTAAATGAGCTAATAGACAGGGTGGGCCTGGCCCAGGGAAGGTGCTCACAGATGGCCATTGCCTTCCCTTGCCTTTAAGGTTGTGTGAGATTTAATTGGCAGAGAGCAGGGGGCAGGCACCCCAGGTGTGGGGAATGGTATGAGCCAAGGGGCGGAGGCTGGAATGCAGCAGCATGTTCAGGGGTGTTCAGGGGAGGCCCAGGCGCCCCATCTGGAAGTGGCTCTTCCAGAAGCAGCCGGGCTGAGGGGCTCCTGGGAAGGGACCAGTTCTCTGGGAGGTACGTTCCTGCCAGGGGCAAAGGAATGGGCTTGATCGAATTCTCCTCTAGCATCTGGGGCTCTGTGGGGGAATGGGGAGCAGCAGCGGGCCGTGTCTAGGGCCACACTGGGGTCCCCTTGCCTATTTCCATACCCCCTTCTGCCTCCCCCATCCCTGGGCCCCGGGCCTTCATTGGTCCCCCCTTCCTGCCAGGCCTGTCCACAGCAGGCACGCCGCCTGAACCCGGGGCCGCGGGCCGTCAGCGGAAGGCCCCACCCTGTCACTGCACAGATGAGGAGACGGAGGCTCAGCAGTGGGGGGGACCTCCCCGATTCTAGAGCCCGGCTCCCCCTCTTTGCAGACCTGTCTCCCAAAAGGAAGGACTGCAGACCACCAGGGAAGAGGGGGAGAAGAGGCGGCAGGTGAGGTGGGGTTGGGGTGAGCGCAAGGGGCTGCAGCTCCTTGGCATTCGTGCGGCCAGGAAAGGGTTAACCCCCCCCCCACCCAGCCGGTCTGCACTGGCACTGCCAAGGCACCCACCTCCCCGAGGGCCTGCTGGGGGTGAGGGCGGCAAAGCGCTGCTGTTTTCTGAGCAGCTCAGGGTGCCAGGCTCTGTGCTAAGCACTCGGGAGTCTCATCTCACTTATTTCCCGGCTCTGCGCACGTGCCAGGGCTCGCCGGGGCCTCCCACCCTGCCTCGTCTTCACGGAGACTCAGCCCACAGAGCAGCAGGCGCTGAGGGGGCGTGGAAATCTGGGTGCTGCAAGCATGGAGCCGTGCATAGAGCAGCTAGACTCAGGGAACCTTAGAATCGCGGGCCTCTTGCTTTCACAGAACGTGAGAAGCACAGGCCCTTAGAAGAGCGGGACTTTCTAAGAGAGGCTCTGATCTCCTCAGAATGTGAGTCTCCAGGGCTCCTGGAACCTCAGAGCCACAGGCCGGGACCTCCAGCACGACAGCTTTGGAGCTGGCAGGGAGTTCTTGGAGCATGAGGCCTTGGCCCCCGCTGCTCGTCTGTCCTCGCCCGGGCGCCCCTCGCGGGCTCGGCTCCGGTGGCTGCGTGTGGACAGGGGCCTGGGGCCAGTGACCCGCTGCAGCTGGGGCACCGCTGGAGCAGGGCCAGCCCCGGAATAGCCCAAGGAGAAAGCCGGGCAGCCCCGCGGGCTGCAGCTGTCCAGGCTGGGGCGGGGCTCGGTGCGGCCACGCTTGGCGGAGGACCCGCCTGCCCGCCGCATCCGCCCTGCTGGCCAGCCGGGGCGCAGGATGAAGCGTTTCCCGGTGGCACGCCTAGGGCCGCAGCCGGAGCGGACGACAGGCCCTGCAGCCTGGAGGGCAGGAGGCGCTGTGAGGGTGAGAGAGGAAGTGGGGCTCGGTGAGAGGTGGGGGCTCAGAGGGAGGTGTGGCTCAGGGCTGCTGAGCATTGCCCAGGGCCGCTCTCTACAGCCTCAGGTGCCTGTGGCTGGAGTTGGGGGTCAGGGAACCTTGAGTGCACCTGCTTGTCCCTGGGGCTAAGCTGAGAGACAAGTGTCCCTTTTTCCTGCCTCTGCCCAAAGCTGGGAAGAGTGGCAGAGGTGCTGAGAAAGCCAGCATCTGCCTCACCTTTTGCTCATCTTCCTTCCCGGTTTCCACGGGGTTCAGGATGATCAGAGTTTGGCAGGATGGTGCTGTGGGAAGGGTCAGTGTCCCCCTGGGACAGGGCCGGCTGGAAAGAAAGTGAGCTCCCCGTCGCTGGGAGTGTGCCAGCAGGGCCTTAGCCAGCCAGGGTGGCTTTAGAAACGGGTTCAGATGTGGGGAGAAAAGACTGGAGGCCTCTAACCTGGGACAGGTGGGCTTTGTGTGATTAGCCTGGGTGGCCCCACTTTCCAGACGTCCCTGAGGCTCATTGAGGGGGTTACCCTGCCCTGGGCTCTGCGCCCCTGGACCCCACCCCCCACTCCCCGCCTCTGTGCTGTGCACACGGAGCTGAATCAAGCCCGGTCTCTGCCCGCGGAGCACCCAGCCTGACGGGGGGCGCGCAGGGAGAGAGACAGCGTTGGGCAAGTGGTACGTAAGGGGCGGGCCAGGCTGGAGGAAGGTCCTGCTGCCTGCCTGGGGAGTCGGTAGGTCAGGCCCTTACGCTGGGGACGCAGCTGTGAGCGAAAGGGAAGATAAAGGGCGGTGGGGAAGCACAGCAGCCAGGAAAGCCCGCAGGGCCTGGGAGGTGCCCGGGCCCGGGGGACAGAGCTGCAGCACCAGCAGGAGGGTGGCCCAGGGGAGGGGCTGTTCAGAGGGTAAGGCCTTGAGGGCCAGGACTCGTGCCGACTGGGTCCTGCGGGCCATGGGGCGCCACCCGAGTGCGGGCGAGGCAGGGTCAGGCTTGGGTGTGGAGAAGGCTTTTGCCACAGGTCTGGGCCTGGAAGAAGGCGCCCAGTGGTCCCAGAAGGAGGCCCCGAGCCGCCTTGCTGGCAGTGCCTGGAGTGGCGTGAGCGTGCATGTCTGCGGGGGGTGCTGGCAGTGCGTGTGACTGTGCATGGCCCGGGAGCCTCCTGCAGAGGAAGGCTCTAGAGCTTTGCAGATGAGGGGAGCAGAGGCCAAGGCCTACGTCGAGCAAGGCCTGGGCGCTCCAGGGCCCCTGAGCAGCAGCCCCGGTGTGAGCCGGCAGGGGCTGGACTTGAACTAGTCCTGGCCTGGAATCCTGATGGTTCCCATCCCCCTCCAGGGCCATGGAGCCGGCGGGCAGCTGAAGACAGAACAAATGTGTATGCAGATAACATGGAAATGATATGGAAATGGCGAGCGCTCTGGCTGACCCAGCCCGTGTCCCCTCGCCCCCCGGGCCCCCGCCCCTCCTGCCTGAGCACCGCAGCCAGGACCCAGAGCTGCCATCCATGCTGTCCCCAGTGGCCGCCCCGGTCAGGTCGACTCCCTGCGAGGACCGCCCCTCCTCTGGGGCCACAGCCAGGGGACACACGGACCTGGGCAGGTTAGCGGCCGGGGGCAGCACCTCTGTCAGGTGTGAATCTGAGCAGTCACACACATTCACGTGTGCACACACTCAAGGGTGCACACATACCACACCAGGACACGTGTGCAGACACACGACTACACACGTGCCTGCATGTGTGTCCATTCACACCTACACATTCTGCATGCATGCACACATGTGCACACGTCTATAGATAGACATGCGTGCGTGCACACACACCGATTCAGCAACACCATGGAGGTATCAGACATGTAAGATGCAAACTTACAAACCCGCATGTGCTTTCAGCCCCTTCTTGCTTTCACTACATCATACTCACAGCCCTACGAACATGTGCAAGTGTGCAGGACTCACACACAGAGCTGCCTAAGGTGCGTCATCTCTGCTCAGGTGCACGCCCATGCCCACTCGAGGGCTGAAGCATGGAGGACAAGCTCTAGAGCAGGGGTTCTTAACCTTTTTCGGTCCACGGACTCCTTTGCCAGTCAGGTGAAAACCATGGACCCCTCTCAGAATGTGGCGGCAGAGAGTTTCATGACACACCTGCACCAACACGTCCCCACGAGAATAATGTGTTTTTGATTTTTCAATTAAAGCTCGTGGACCCCCTGAAATCTCTGTGGACCCCTCGTTAAGAACCCCTGCTCTGGAGGCAGAACCTGCAGAGACGTCAGCTTCCTCCAGGAAGCTTCTTGGATTGCCCCCTCTTTCAGCCCATGGGCTCCATCCCTTGTCCTGGAGAGAGAAATCACATGTTCTCCGTCCTGAATCTGGTCCTTCCTCCTGGAGCCTGCCACGCTGGGCAGGAGAGCCGCCTCCCGCCCAGCTGGGCCCGCCTGACCCCTCCCTGTACCTGACCTGCCCGAGCCCCTCAAGGAGAACCAGGCCCACCCTCCTAGTGTCCAGGAAGGCCAAGGCCAGCCTGGGGTCTCCAGATTTGAACCTGGGCCTCTGGGGGCCTGACCCCAGACAGGGCAACAGGATGGGTGGGTGCCAGGCACCAGGCAGGCTCAGGGAAGCAGGACCCGTGGTGAGGGGGGAGGGGAACAGGACTCTCACGGGTCTCCTGGTGCCGGGTGTAGGAGAGGGACAGAAGCTGAGTTGGAAACTATCTCTTTAACCAGAGTTCTGGGGCCATACTGTGTTCCCAGCCCAGACTGGAGCGTGGGAATGGAGCAAAGGATCAGATAGTGCCTGCCCTTGAGAGGGGCGGGGGGCTCCGTGGGAGGGCGAGGGCCGTGCAGGCTGTGGGATCTTGGCTGCGGACTTTGGGTTGGATGGGAGTGTTTTCTTGTATCTCGAAAGATCTGAATTTTTCACTTTCCCCCGACTCCCGGCATAGAGTAAATTCTCAATAAATATTTGCGGAATCAGTGAATGAACAAATGCTTGTTACTGACAGGCAGATACGCCATTGGAGGGGGACGAAACTAGGGAGGTGGCAGTTTGAGCAAGGCAAGGGGGTGGGAGAGATGCCAAGCCTTCAGGGTCCACTACGGGTCAATGGCAGGAAGTGGTAGGGGAAGAGGCAAGAAAAAGTCATTTGGGGATGAACTTCGCACGCCACCCTGCCTGGGTGGATGGTATCTTTGAGGCTGTGGGAGCTGGTGAAGCTTGTGAGCAGGGCATGGATGGGGTCAGAAGGGATCTTCCCTAGAGGGCTGGCTTACCCAGGAGATGCTCATCTTTAGTGAAAAGAGCACTGGATTTGGAGCCGGTAGGCCGGGTTCCTGCTCCTGTTTTGACCAGCTGGGTAATCTTGGACAAGCCTCTGTACCCTTCTGAGCCTCAGTTTCCTCATTTATTTATTAAAGATTTATTTATTTATTTATTTCTCTCCCCTCCCCCACCCCGGTTGTCTGTTCTCTGTGTCTATTTGCTGTGTCTTCTTTGTCCGCTTCTGTAGTTGTCAGCAGCATGGGAATCGGTGTCTCTTTTTGTTGTGTCATCTTGCTGTGTCAGCTCTCCGTGTGTGCGGCGCCATTCCTGGGCAGGCTGCACTTTCTTTCGCGCTGGGCGGCTCTCCTTATGGGGCGCACTCCTTGGGTGTGGGGCTCCCCTACGCGGGGGACACCCCTGCGGGGCAGGGCACTCCTTGTGCGCATCAGCACTGCGCATGGGCCAGCTGCACACGGGTCAAGGATACCCGGTGTTTGAACCCCGGACCTCCCATGTGGTAGACGGATGCCCTAACCACTGGGCCAAGTCCGCCGCCCAGTTTCCTCATTTATAATATGGGACTACAGGCAGTGCCCCCTGCGGAGGTGAGGAAGTGCTTGGTCAGCACACACACACACAATGGGAGATAGCATTATTACTAGGGACAGGGCAGGGCCAGTTCCTGGACAGGGCCAGAGGGTAGCTGGACTGACCAGCTCTCAGCTGAGTCACCTTTTCCTGAAATACCCAGCCTGGGGCAGCTGGGCCACTGAGCACAGGCCAAGGAGCCTCTAAGGCGGGGCAGCAAGAAGAGGTGCTGAGAGCGGCTGGGCCACACATTCCTGAGCTGGACCGATGAGGACGGCTGGGGCTGCGCATCTGGAGTCAGTGACGGGCAGAGGTGTCAGGGCCAGGAGTGTAGGACAGGAGGGGACCCGGGACATACGCCTGCTTCCCTTCCTTCCTCTCTCCCTCCCTCTTACCCTTCCTTCCTTCCTCTTCTCCGTCCCTTCCACTCTCTTTCTCTTTCTCTCTTTCTTTCTTTTGTGTTGTCAGTGTGTCATCAAACAAAGACATTTGAAAACAAATAAAAACTACTACTATCTTATATTGCCACTATCCTTCCATGAAGAAAGGATTTTTTTCTTTATTAGAGAAACTGACATATGTTTTCTTTCCTTGGCTTTCCTCATGAGGCAGGGCGTGAATTTAAGGCACAGATTAGAGCAAGACAGCCCGGATTTGAATTTTGGCTCCACTGTTTACTAGGTGTGTGACTGTGGGCAAGTTGTTTAATCTCTCTGTGCCTCAGTTGCCTTATCTGTAAAACGTGGCTGATTATAGGACCTACCTTACAGGATCATTGGGAAGATTAAATATGAGGGCATATAGTAAGTGCTCAATAAATGTGAAAGCCCCTCAGGCACAGATCCTCATCCCAGCCCCAAATGTACACGCTCAGCCCTTGGGCACCCAGCTCTGACCCTGACCTCTGTGAGACTGACGTCAGCTGGGGGCCAGGTGCATCTAATCAAACATGGTGGCAGATTAGAATCAGTGGGGGTACTGCACAAGTCCTAGCCTTGGAGCAGAGCCCACACCTGGAAAGGGTACTTCCTGGCTGTGAACCTTGGGCAAAGCCCTCATTGCCTGCTCTAGGAGGGAGCTGGTTGGGAAATCCCAAGGATTGGCTGAGGGCTGTCTGTGGAAGGGCTCTGCACCCCACTGAGCACTAAAAGAATATTTTTAAAATTGAATCTAATGTGAGAACATTTCGCTGATGGGGACATTGAGGCCCAGAGAGGTACTGTACCCCCCCCCCCAATCACACACTGAGGAAAGCTTGACTCTGAAGGACTGACATAGAAAGAACCACTCTGAGATGAGGGAGGCACAGAGCATGCCCCAAGGGCCCCGGCCACCGAGCAGAAGTATGAGAGATTCAAGGAATATTTAAGAAATCATTTCTCAAGGGGCAAGTGCTGTGGAGAGGCCTCCTGGGAGCGCAGTTAGCCCAGGTCAGGGTTGGTCCAACTACAGGTCTGACGTGGCTGTCCCTGAAGAATGGGTGTCTCTGGCCAGTGGCCATGACAGTTACCTCCCAGGAACTTGTGTGCGGCCCAGACTCTGCAGAGTGCAAGCCCGAACCAGTGACACGTGCTCGGGATTTACCAAGAGATGTTGTGCGCCAGGTTCAGAGCCAGTCCTTACAAAGCCCTAACGTGCGTCACCCCCTTTTACAGAGGTGGAAACTGAGACCATGAAAGGGAAGAGACGTCCTTTTCTGGGCCAGTACCTGTCAACATCTGAGCTCATTTAATGTTTTCTACAGCGTTAATAAGCAGGACAAGCGGTCCCCATTTTGTGGATGTGGGAAGATGCATTGACTTGGCTCCCATCACTCAGTGACAGACTAGGACCCCACCCCTTCCCAGGACCCCAGCCACGACTTCCAGGAAGACACAAAAAAAGAAGGACCCAGAGGACTAAGGGGGCAGCCAGGGGAAGGCCTCCTGAAGGAGGTGGGCCTCCAACCCATCCCTGGAGGATAAGCAGTGCTGACAGGAGTAGCGAGGGCACTGAGACAAGGTGGCATGGGCAGAGATCTGGAGGTGAAAACCAGCCGGTCACTGATGGGAGTAAAGCAGGAAGTATAAATTTAAAGAACGGTGGGCGGGGGGAGGTCAGAGCTGGAGGAGCAAGGCAGGGTAATCTTGAAGGTCTGGTGTGCCAGGCCTCTGCTGACAAAAGAAACGTTTGGGCTTTATTGTGCTGGTGATGGGGAGCCACGGAAGGTGTTTGAGCAGAGGAAGAAGCATGTCCAGAGCTATGCCTCAGAAAAAGAGGTAGAAAAAATTCTGACACGGGAGGGCCTCTCGCTGCGTGGCTAGGAAGGCCAGGGCTCTGCCCCGCTTGAGCACCGGGTGCCTGGACTGTGTCCAGGGGACGGGCTCGGTGACTCAACCTTCAAGAAGTCACTCCCCAGGGAGAAAGGGCCCAGGATGAATCAGCAGAGTGAGGTGGGGAGTTTGGGAGGCTGGGGGCTCACTGAGTCACCCTTAAGTGTTTGGGGGGGGGAGGGGAGTGGGGCCCGCAATGCAGTGGGGAGAATTCGGGTCAAACCACGGGGAGGGCTGTCAGGGGACTCTGGCTGCCTTCCCGTCATTCTGGCGTTTGATCCTCCTGCCAGTTCCGTGAGAGGGGTGGGAAAACTGAGGTCCAGAAAGGGCCCGGGGAGGGCGTTTGTCCAAGGTCACACAGAAGGTCGCTAGCGAGACCCAAGCGCACCCTCCAGTCCAGACACCTGCCGCTCTCATGCCAAGCAGGAACTGGTACCAGGGTCGGTCCTGGGCAGGGAGCTGGCAGCGGAGACCCCCGGCCGGGCAGGGAGCTGCGCTGCCGCGATGGGACAGCAGGGGGCGCAGGAGCGTCGCTGCTGGAGCAGGTGCCCGAGTCCACTGTGCGGAGAAATGCGCTCCGGCTGCGCGGGTCCCACCGCCGAGCCGTGGACGGGTGGCCCTGGCGCCTGCACTCCCTCCGGCCTCCGGGGACGCCAGGCAGGCCTACCTACCCGCCCCTGGGCTCCCAGGGCCCACCCTCCCTCGTCTCAGGAGCAGTGCGGCTGTGTGCGCGCGCGAGCGGCTGTGTCCGTGCGCACGTGGCTTCCTCGGCGGATCCGCCACTGCCCCCAAGGCCCATCCGTCCCCGCGCGACCTCTAAAATTCTCCCTGGCTTCCCGCTTCTCCCCGGCTTGGGGAGGAACCCCAACCTCCCTGTCCGGTCCCCCTCCCCTTCCCTCGACACACACACGCGCGCGCGCGTGCACACTGCGGCTGGTCTCTGCTTCGGGGTCCTGGCCGGGTCCCAGGGCTTTCAAAGTGGTGGTTGGGGGGAGGATGTGCTCAGGCCGGGGTGGGGGCCCAGAGAGGCGACCCCTGAGAGGTAGCGAAAGGAGTGGGACTGCGGCCCGGGGAAGGGAGCGCGGCCTGGGCGCAGGCTGCCCCAACAGCGGACAGTCTGGAGGGATCTTGGGAGGGAGGCAAAGGGAGGGAGAGCGGGCGGGCTGGGGGTCCGAAAAGCGGGCCCGCCGAGGCGCGGTCCAGGGTTGCGGGGGGGTAGGCGGGGCCGGGGCGGCCGGGGGGCGGGAGGAGGGCGGGCCGGGGCGGGGCCTGGGCGGGCCCCCGTGCGCTCCCGGCGAAGCTGCTGCGGACGCGCGGACCCAGCTCAGCGGCCGGGCCGGCGGGCGGGCGGGCGGCGGCGAGCATGGTCCTGGTGCTGCATCACATCCTCATCGCTGTTGTCCAATTCCTCAGGCGGGGCCAGCAGGTCTTCCTCAAGCCGGACGAGCCGCCGCCGCCGCAGCCATGCGCCGACAGCCTGCAGGTAGGGGGGGCCCCGCGCCGGGCACCACGAGAGCGGGGCTCCCGGCGAGCGCCGCGCCGGTCCTCCGCGGAGCGTGCGGCCGCCGGCCCTCGGGTCCGCCCTGCGGGCAGCCCGGCCTGCCCAAGCCCCTGAACCCTCCTCAAGGAGGGGACCCCTCCCCTCGTCCTGAACCCCACTCCTGTGCTGGGGAACGGCAGCCCACACCCGGAGCCCTTGGACCCCCCCAACTCACAGTCCAGACCCCAACTCAGACTCTGGACCTCTTCACCCCAGGAGCTGATCTTCCGATCCTCAGTGGGACCCCAGTCCACCTCGAGTTCTGTTCAAACCTGGAGCCCCCCAGATTAGTGCAGACCCCTTCCCAAGCCCCTGAGCTCTACATATCCCATTCCAGGGACACCTGGACCCCCAGCTCTCAGCTGGGGCCCCACTTCAGAGCTGGGGCCTCACCCCAAGCCCCCCTCCCACCCACCCTCCTCTTCATCCCTCACCTGGATCCCCTCGCAAACATCTGGACCTTCAGTTCTCACATGCGGCCCCACTCCAGGGTCCAGACAGACCTTTCCCTCTCCTCAGCAGGACCCCCTTCCCACTTCCCTCCACTCTCCGTCCTCACTCCTGTACCTGACGCTCCTGTGCTTTGCCAGCTGCTCTCACGCCCTCCTCTGGCTTCTCCCCGGGTGTGGTTGCCCCCCTTTCCCCTCTCTTTCTCCCTGATTCTCTCTGAGCTCACTCTCTGTCCCTGTCTCTCTCTCTCTCGAGCTGCGTCTCTTGTCCTCTGGGCCCACCTCTCTCTGTCTCGTCCCAATTTCTCTAGTCTCTACCTCTGTTCTAGAGTCTCTCCTCCTATATCTGCCCCTGCCCTTGGGTGAGAAGTGGTCTCAGAGAGCCGGGCTGGTGACCCCAGGACTTTGACCCTTCCCCGAGTCCTCAAGCATGGCACAGTGCACGCAGGTGGGGGGCCCTGGACTTGGAGTGAGCTGCGCTTGACCGTGCTCAGGAACCCGAGGTGGGGGGGCTCGTGACTAATAACTCCCTCGTCCCCACTGTTGTGTCCTGACTAGGGGCAGCTGGGGTCTTGAGGGGGGGGTGGTGAAGAGGGGACTTGGACCTGTTGGTGTCAGACACCTGTGGTGCGAGGTGTCCAGGGCCGGATGAGTGTGTGCACACGTGTGTGTGAGTGCTTGTGTGTGTGTGGGATGGGCTGGGTTGCGGGTGTTGGGTGTGCCCGGCCGTGCTCCTGTGCGTTGTGCCATGTATGATGGTGTGGGGATTTGTGGGGGGTTGTGAGTGTATGACGCTGCATGCTGTGCGTGCCAGCATTGTGCATGTGGGGTGGTAGCTGTGTGTGTGGTGGTTGTGCTGCAGGGGACTTGAGTGGTGTGCAACCAGGAAGAGCCCCCTGGGGGTCTGGTGGGCTACATCAGATGTCCCTGCAGAGGGAAGAGAGGAGAATGGGGGAAGGGGAGTTGTGTGTGTCTAAGTGTGTTTGCAGCCTAGGTCACCGGGTTCGGGCACTGTGGTGTGCCCCATGTTTGCCTGGGGAGTGCACAGGGACCCGTGGGGCTGCGCATGAGTTGTGTGCCTGGGTGGTGGTTGTGTGTGGAACTCTGGGCCGGGAAGAGCGCAGCCAAGGCTGAGGAGGGCCAAGGCGAGGAGCTGGGGGTCGTGTGTGCGTGTGTGTGCGTGTGTGTGTGTGTAGTGGCGGTGATGGGGGAAGAGGCAGTGTGCAGGCAGGGATGTCTCTCCTGAGGGGCTGTGTGTGCCCACCAACGTGACATTTTGGTGTGACACCAGGTGTGCCCATGACGCAGGGTGTGCCTGCACGCGTCTCCGAGTCTGGGTGGCATGTGTGTTGAATTTAACTGGTGTGTGTGTCTGTGGTTCGGGAGGTGAGTGTGAGCTCGGCGAGGCTGAGTGTGAGTGTGGTGTGAAGTGTGGGGGTGTGAGCCGCGTGACTTGCCGGCGTGAGGCGTGGATGATGTGCTCTTTTCTCTGCTGGAGCTGCTGTGGGTGTGGTGAGAAGTGAGTGAGGGGAGTCCAGTGAGCTCTGGGGGTGCGTGCGCAGAGGTGAGGCGTGAGGCGCGGTTGAGGGCTGTGGGCTGTGCTGCGGGGGGTCGGCGAGTGTGCCCCAGGAACGTGGGGCAGGTAACGTGGGGTGTGCGGAGCGCAGCAGGTGCCCCGAAATGTTTGCGGAGTGGCGCAAGTGGGCAGAGAGGCCGGCTGCCACCCCGGCCCTGCTCCCCTCCTGCGCGGGCCCCCAGGGATACCGGGTGACGTTCTCGGGTGCACCGCCCAGGTTGCGCCTGCCCTTTGCCCTCCAGCCTCCTCGCTCGGACCAAGGCCTTTGTCTTGGGTTTCCGGCCGAGCAAGCCCTGGACAGGCGGCAGCAGGCAGTGTCGTGGCCCAGGGACCTTTGTTCTTTCCTCTCAGCCTGTCTGGTGTTTTGGGCCAGGGTTTGGCTGGGGGTGGAGAGGATGCACGTGTCAGCGAGGTCACCGTGTTTACTACCGCGGCACAGCGCCCGCAGCGGGGAGGGCCCAGGCGCAGGCGGAGAGGTCTGGGGGGTGGCCCCGAGGTCCCTCCCAGGCGCAAGAGCAGCCTGGGCTGGGCGTAGCGTTGGTGAGCTTGGCCATCACGGGGTTTCATCCTCGCGGGTGGCCGGCGCTCTTCCTGGCTCGCATCATCTCAGGGGTGCTGAGCAGTCGTGACCCCTTCTCCACGCTCACCTCTCCTCTTCCCTTCTCTGCGTAGCTCTGCCCCCCAGGGAGGGTCCCTGGGCTGGGTGTAGCATTGGTGAGCTTGGCCACCGCCGGGTTTCATTCCGCGGTGGCCAGCGCTCTTCCTGGGGTGCTGAGCAGTCGTGACCCCTTCTCCACGCTCACCTCTCCTCTTCCCTTCTCTGTGTAGCTCTGCCCCCCAGGGAGGGTCCCTGGGCTGGAAAACAACGAGGAAGACCCCCTCTATCTCTACCCTGTACACCCCACATCCTGTTGGGGTGAAGCGGTCCCTGTCCACACAACGACCCTTCCCTGAAAGGGGAGGCATGATCACACCTTTGGGGGCTCCCTCGTCATATGGGGGCAATCCCAGCCCCTGTAGAGGGCTCCAGGTCTTACCTTCTAGGAAAAGTTATAGAAAACCTTACCGGGCAGCCTCCCAACGGGTATTTGTGAGCACAGGGTAAAACAAGTCTGGGCGTCCTTAAGGGGCTGGGGAAAGGGGCTAGGAGCCTATACCTCACGTTCCAGAAGGCTCTCTGAAGTCAGTGGGATTGAGCTGGGCCTTGGAGGGGGTGTTGGGGGGGGGCGCAGTCTGGCTTCGGGCGGCTGTCCCTGGGCTCCAACTGTCTCAGGCCTTCAGGCCACCCTTTCCTGTCCTGTTGTCTTTGGCCAGAATCTGCCATCGTCGTCGTCGTCGTCGTCATCATCATCATCATCTTTTGGGCAGCTCTTTCCAAATTCCAAAGACCTTTCATAAATGTCTCATTTAGCAAATTAACTCATTCAGTTGTCTACAAGCATTTATTGAGCGCTTGCTATATACCAGGTGGGCACAGCTTAAGTGCTGGGGTTATAATGGTGATCAGACAGGCCTCAAGCTCCCGCATAGAGGGTCTGAGAAACTCTGTCTTCCCGGCCCAGCCATACTGTCAGCATCCCCGGGCCCTGGGCAGGTGGCCCCTCCGTTTTCTGGTTCCTCAAACCTGGTTTGATGAGGCTCTGTGTGTGTGCCCCATCGTATTAGGGTCTGGCCCCTACCAGAAGGCAGGCTCTTCATAGCCTGGGCATGGGTCTCCTCTCCCCCCACCCCACACGTTCTGCACTGGGCTTGGCATTGTCCAGATGCTCACATCTCTCATCAGATGGTCATAAGCACCCCGTAGGGTTGGCAGCCTAGAAGCCACCATCTAGGGAAACTGAGGCCCATGGCAGGGAGGGGACCTACGGCAGGACCCTCATCACATTCTCCGTTTACTGGTGTTTGCAGAAATCAAGGGAGCTCAGGTGACGGGTCCAGGCCTCCCAGCAAGGTGGCAGGGCTGGCACCAGAATTCAGCCCTGCCAATGCCCAGCCAGTCTTTGGCCCCAGAGCCATGCTGCTCGCTGGCTGGCCTCCTCGCTGCCTGCGGTGGGTAAATGATTATTAATGACCCCCCTGGCAAGGAGACAGGAAACGTTTCCCAGCCACAGCTGGGGGCCTGCTCCCTGCCAGCCCCAGCCATCCATGCCTGCTGGCCGTGGTGTCCAACCCACCTCGCCTTCCTTGCCCCTCCTGCCCTCTCCCCTCCCACCTCTTTGACCTCCCAAGGGTGAAGGGACAAAGCCTCCTCTCCCCAGTCTCTATCCCTCATCACTTTTTCCAATCTGATTCATCTCTATCGTCTATTTGGCCTCCAACCAGCCAGAAGCAGTCCCTCCTCCAGGAAGCCTTCCTGAGTGCACTGCCAGCCCCTTTTGTGGCCCCTACCCTGGGCCCTGGGCACTGAGTGTCCCTCATTGCAGACTCTGGCCCCACTGGTTTGCTCTGGTGGCCCTAAGACTAGACTGGGGACTTCCCGAGACCCGTCCCCAATGGTTGCCTTTACGACTGACCTGTGGAGGATATTCTGATGCCCCTGCAGGAAGCTTCCAGCCCAGCCCAGGGATTCTCCCCGCCTCTGAGCACCCCCAGCCCCGACTGTGGGAACCACACACCATGCACCGCCAGGCTTTCGTGGTGAGCCCCTTTGTTGTATCCAGCAGTGAGAAGGGGCAGGCTTCAACTCCTGCACACACATCCCCCCAAGTCTAAGCAGCAGTGCACCTGCCTGTGGCAGGCAGCGCAGTCGTGGGTGCCGGGGCTCAGGGTGGGTGGGGGGCAGGGTGGGAGTGGGGTGCAAAGAGAAGGAGGCATTCTGGTGGAGCGTGTGATGAGGGCGATAGTGGTAAACTCAGGGTCCGTGGGGGACAGAGCTGAGGCGTTGCATTCAGCCCGGGAGGGAGGGGTGAGCTGGGGAGCAGCCGAGAGGAAACACCTCTAACCTGGGAGCTAAGGGGTGCGCCAGGCCAGGTTCTGGACAGAAGGACTGAGAGGGGCCGGCTCGTTGGTGGTGGGCAGAGGGAGGTAAAGTGTGCGGTTTGTGCAGTTCTGTGAGGCTGATCCTGGACCGCCAGGGTGGTCGAGTCAGGTGGGATTGGGGCACGCACGGGTGAGTGTGTGTGTGTGATACATCAAGAGACGGTGGCAGCGGGGGCCAAACCGTGTACGACTTAGAGTCCATGGTAAGGAATTCGGACTTTTCCCAGAGGGAAGCGGGGGACCAGGGAGAGCTGCAATGAGAGCAGGGGGTCCCTGTGAGACCCGTGTGTGCAGGAGCTGCCGCGACCGCAGGCTGGAGAGCACGTCCAAGGGCGAGGCGGGCGCTGGGAGCCCAGCGTGGTCCAGGCAGGGGCCACGGGGGCAGCGGCGGGGAGGACGGAGAGAAGGAGGCGGAGAAGGGGCGGGAGGAGGAAGGGCTCCCGGGCAGGTGCCTGGCGGGGTCGGGGCCCTCCCAGGCAGGAAGGTCTGGGGCAGGCCTCCCAGGAGGCTGTGGGCTTTGGGGCCACCGCGGGGACAGGGAATCCTGGGCCGCGCTCAGGGCTGCCGCGCTCGTTTGAATTGTGGGGGTTCGGGATCTGCCCTGGGTCAAGAGTGTTCAGAATTCAAAAATTAAAACAATCGGTGAAAGGCTGTATTTAATAAAAGTCGAATAAAAAATGTAGAGTACATTCCCAAACAAGTAAAAATGTAAATTTATGAAATTATACTTGCTAAGCAGGGTGATGGTTCTGATATAAACTGTCGGCCTCTGCGGCCGCCCTCCACTTTGGCTGCAGCTGCCTTGAAGCTGCGGCCTCTGAGGTGGCTGGGCCCCGGGGGGCTCCGGGACCTTCCTGCTGCGCCCCCTTGATGGACACCAGCGGGGATCCCCCGGGCAGTCTGCCTTGTACCCGGGGGCCTCAGGGGGCAGCATTTGGCTTCTCCTGTCCTCTGAGCCGCGTGAGGGTGGGCCCTGGGCACCCCTGCCCCAGTCCAGGCTTGCCTCTATCGTGGGGTTCAACAGGAGTTGGGGAGGGCGAGGGGGCTGCGGGGGCTGCGGTCCAAGGGCTGAGGGCTTGAGGAGCAGGCTAGGGGGGGGGGGAGGGGGGGGGGGGGGGGGGGGCTGAGGTGGGGCTGGAGTGGGGGTGAAGGTGGGGAAGGGCCCCAGGGGGCACAGGGAGCGCCAGGGGAGGCGAGCACAGCCAAAAGCGCAGCAGCACCCCAACGTAAATACTGGCTTTTCGGAATTTGAAAGTCCTGCCGTGTCCCGGAACACTGGAATGCCGAGGCCGGTGTCGCTGTCTTGGGGCTGGGCCTTGCTTGGCTCCCCAGTCCCTGGGAATCTTGCACAAGACCGTTTTCTGGGCTGAGATTTCTGGCCCGTGAAAGGAGGAGTTGGGGTTGTCATCTCCAAGGGATGTCTGAGCTGCAGCTTGAGGGACGCAGGATTCTGAGAATCCGGAATTGTCAGTTTGTGGGGCTCTCGGCTTGCAGCCAGTGCCGTGGGGGTGCGTGGTTGTGTGATTCCGACATTCTGTGACTTTAAGACGCTGAGACTCCAGGAGCCGAAGATGCGGACATTCTGTGAATCCAGGATTCTAGGATTTGATGATTCAATGATTCTAAATGGAGCTGCTGGGAAGAGCTGCAACCACCTGCCTTGCTAATGTCAATGTTCAGTTATTAAAAACCTAACGAGAAGCAATGGAGACAGCTCAGGGTGGCGGGTGCCTACCCACCCCGAGGGAGGGAGGGCACGCCGGGGCTGGTAGGTTGGGGGGACACGGAGCCCCTTTCAACCGGCCACACGCCCGTCTCTCCTGCCACGACAGATCTGGCGTGGTGACATTTGCCGCGTCTGAAAGCCTTCCCCGGCTCGCGGGGCGAGGGCGTCATTTCCTCTGCACCCCCCTCCCCGTTCCTCAAGCACTTTCAGACTGAAGTGCAGAGAGAAGTCCACCTCACACCCTTCTCTCCCAGCCCCCAAAGTGTCTGGGCAGAAACGTCGGCGGTGGAGGAAGGAGAGGCCTGCCCGCCCCCTCGTTCCCCAGCAGCCTGCTCCCGAAGGGGAAAACAGGACATGGACGCTTCCTGCGCCCAGGCGTGGAAATGCACGCCCCCGCCTGCCCCACGCGCGGAGGGCCTTACACCAGGGCAGAGGCCCGGAGGTGGGAGCACCAGCCGGTCTTCCCACTGGCGCTCCCTGCGTGCAGGAAGGAGAGAAGGGGTCAAGGAAGGCGGTTCTAGATCAGCGGTTCCGGCCGTGCAGACTGCAGCCCAGCCCGGCACAAGGGCGGCCCGTTGGTCCAGCCACTCGCCGCCTCTTGGTTTCCACAGCCGCCTCAGCACCCAGGCCAGAGATGGGGAGGGAGCGTCCAGGCTCCAGGGGGAGGATCTCACCTGGGCCCCTCAGGAAGCCCAGGACAGCTGCACAAGGTCAAGGGCTTTCCCAGCCTGCTGGGTTCACAGACTGGGCGGTGGAGGCTGGCTCCGGTCACTCAGCACAGTGGGGCCTGAAAACAGGCTCCCTGGGCCCCAAGTCCTGGGTGGACCCCATGGCCTACAGCCACCGCCCTTCCCCCTGGGATCCAGGAGCAGGTTAGGGCGCCAGAGGCCCCTCCCATCACCCCTCAGTCTTTCTCCTTCCACGGGCCAGGAAGCAGGTGGGATGGTGACGGCCGCTCCTCTGTCATCCGCAGGCCCTTTGTCCACCACGTCCTGACTTTGCCCCGGGGATAGAGTCCCTGGCAGGGAGCCCCCTCCCCAGCTGCTCGACCCATGGCCAGCCACCCTGTCCCCGTCTTCCTCTGGATGTTAGATCCCTGGCTCTCCCCGGCCATCTCTCCTTGGGGTCTTTCTCCATCCCTTTCTTTTCTCCAGCTCTTTGCATGTCAATCTCTCCAAAAGATGGTGAAGAACTGAAAGGGCCCTAGGAGCCCACCGAGCGCCTAACTTTTTGTTTTACAGTTGAGGAAACGCGCACAGAAAGGGGAAGGGCCCCGTTCAGGTTTGCACAGTAGGTTTTGGCCGAGCTCGTGCAGCGCGAGGAAGCCGGCTGGGGCTGGGGGACTTAGGACCCCGCCGAGCTGGGCACGGGCCCCTCGGGAAGCAGGAGGGCTTCTCTCCTCAGCCTTGGCCCCACTAGGGGTCCTCCCTTCCCCCTTGTGGCCCAGCCTCCGCTCGCCTTCGCCGCCCCTGCGGCCTGGCTGATCCTTGCCCCGGGCACACCCTGCCCTTGGGACACAGACCAGAGCCCAGGACTCTGGGGCTGGGATGGCTACTAGGGGTGTGCACACACAGGGGCACGCACAGATGCAGTGAGGACACACACGAGCAGACAAATCCCGCTGCAAACCTCTACTCCCGCAGGTTGGACCCTCGGTCTTGGCCTGACCTCCATCCTCTTCCTGTGTGGTGTCGCATGCCTCCTCCAGGAAGCCCCCTGGGGCCTCTCCGCAGACCATGGCCATCACACCAGCCCTTTAGTGATGACTCTATGAAACCCCTCCTCAGGGACCCCAAGGGCAGGGCCGAGTCTCCCCCTCAGTCTGGGGGCCCCTCCGCCAGGGTTCCCTCCCGTCTCTAGGAGGAGCTCAGCTTCCTCTGGCTGGAGGGTGGGGGAGCCCTGAGGTCCCTAGAGGACTGTGGGACAATGGGTCTTCCCACTGTCGGGGACAGATGAGACATTGCGTCTTCCCCAAAGCAGGCTCCACCCGCTGCTGACCTCCCTGGCTGGGGCCCCGGGGGACTCAGGGCCCTGCTCTGACCTCTCGTACCCTTGACCTCAGTGCATGGCCCCCGATTCTGCTGCAGCATTTCTCTAACTAAAGGTGGCAGAATCCAGACCCCAGGGAGCTGGCAGCTCACTTGGGGGTGGTGCAGATTCCTGGGGCCCCTGGGGAGGTGAGCTGGACTTCTTTGGCCGTGGGGCTAGGTAAGAGGGTGGTAAACACCGAGGCCGGGTGGGACTGGGGAGGAGCTGTGAATGCCCAGCTGAGAGTCCCCTCATCCTGTCCACTTCCGCCTCACTTGAAGTGGGTGGGGGCGCACCAGAAGGGCTGGGGGCAACAGCCTCCCTGGGGAAGGGTGGAGAGGCCAGCGGCGGGACCCAGAACCAGCTGAAACAAGCACTGCTCCCTCTCAGGGGAAGGGGAGGGGGCCGCCCAGGCCGCTCAGTGGACACTCAGGGTTGGGAGTGGAAAGGAAGGCCCAGGCTTTGTGGACAAAAGGGACAGGCCCTGGGGTCAGGTGCTTATCTCGGCCCTCGTCATTTCCCCTGCCGGATGTGGCCGGGTCAGCGGGGTCATTGCGCAGAGGGAAGGAGCCAGCTGGAGCCAGCGTCCGCCAGGCCCTGAGTGGACTCCGGCATGTGGAGAGCCTCGGGGCTCCCCAGGGGGAGCCAGTGGCCCGTGTGGGCCCAGCCGCGACACCCCGGACACGGTCCCCTCTGTACCATCCTCCCTGCGCTCACACCCAGGGACACTTGTCGGGCCACACGCGGGCCCGGCTGCAGGTGTGGCTGAGCGGGAAAACCCCACGGGCTGCAGGGACACAGCCAGACACCCTGCCACACCACACCATAGGCATCCACGCGCCAGGTGCAGCGCCTGTCACCCCGTGGTCACCCAGGAGAGCCACAGGTGCCAGCAGGCACGGGCAGGGGTCCAGCGCCGGGGCAAGAGGAGACGGGCACGAGGTGCGGAACCCAGAGCCCCCATCCCATGCCAGACCGCTCCCTGCCCCCAGCTCTCCCAGCGCCCAAGGCTGTTTACTTCCTAGCGGCGATGGGTGTCTCATCCCCCTCCCCCGCCCCGTCCCCACCACATGCTTCCGAAGCTGCCAAATCAAATCAGCCCCTGCGCCCGCGCCAGGCTGGCATGGCGGCCAGCAGCTGACGGGCACGGAGCCAGGCTCAGAATATCCTGCCGCCCGCCCGATGCCTGGGCACGCTTGTCGGGTGGGGGTGGGCAGGGGGCAGCAGCTGGGGCTCGGCCCCCCGGGGCGATGCCTCTCCCAGAGGCTGGGGTGTCTGGACGCGGGTGGTGGACGAGTGAGTAGGGGCGTGGCGCATCTGTCTGTCAGGAGCTCCCTGGTTCTAGAGTTCCAGGAGCTGTGGAGGTGCTGATGGAGTACGGGGGGCGCTCCAGGTCTGAGTCAGACTGCTGGGTGCCAGGACTCCGAGTGACCCCATTTCTTGGGGATCCACAGTAGCCTTGGGCTGGGAGCCCCTGGTTGTCTGAGAACACAGACAACCACCTTGGAGGCTCAGTGACTGAGGTGGGTGTGGCAGTGCCCATACAGAGAAACTGAGGCTCAGAGAGGAGTAATGTTCCCTGGAGAGAAGCAGAAGTGGAGGGGGCCTTAGAAGGGTAAAGACGTGTTCAGGACCGCTCCTTAGGAGCCCCGGGCTGTTTCCAGAAGGGCAGACAAAGGGCCAGCGGCGGGGGCCCCGCAGGAGGCGTGGAGCAAGACGGGCAGCTGCCGAGGGAGCAGGGTGCAACCAGGCAAGGCTGTCTGGAGGAGGCGGCCACCTATGGGCGACAGGCAGCTTCAGGGCTTGCTCCGGGGTGAGGGGAGGCCGGGGAGAAGGGGGATGGCCTGGCAGGCCTCAGCCCCTGGCCTTCTTGTCTCTGCAGCCGGCCGGGACCTCCTTGCACAGGAGCCAGCACCCCGGAGTAGAGACGACCGCCTGGAGGTGAGAGCTCAGCGGAGGGAGGCGTGGGTGGGCTCGGGGCGGGGCACAGGCTGGAGGTCAGTTTTGGCCCCGGCCCCCCGGGAGGACTGGGAGGCTGGAGCCGTGTCCCAGCCCCACCCCCTCCAGCCTAGGCTCACCCCACCCCAAGACCACCCCCTCCCCGTTCCCTGCCTGGGGGGGTCCCTCCCACCCAGGACCCTCCCTGCAGCTCACCTGCGAGTCCCTGCCGACTCCTTCCCCCACCTCCGCCCTCATGCCCCCGTTCCCTGTCAATTCTCTGAACTCCTCTTCCTCTCCATGGTCGTGGCTCCCCTGGGCCCCTCTGGCTTCCTGCTTTCCATCACCAGAAGGAGCTTTCTAACACAGAAATCTGACCCTGGTGCTCTCCTGCTCAGAAATCCTCCGTGCTCCCCATTTCCCCTGCACCCCAGCCAGGCCTCCGTCCCCCTTTCATCCATCCACTCCTGCATCCCCCAAAACCGCTCCGCTGGCCTCCACCCCCTCGGCTTCCCAAGTCCTTCTGGGCTCAGCTCTAGCCTCCCCTCCTCCAGGAAGCCCGCCCCGACTGCTGGATGGGTCCGCACGCTCTCCCTCCTCTGAGCTCTCCTGCCCTGGCCATCAGACGCTGGGCGCTCTGCTGCCTGTCACCCACTGCGCTGGGCCACTAACCCCCGTTTTCTCCATCACGTGACTGTGTGTCTGTCCGGCTGGTCCTCCCCTCTGAGCTGTGACTCCTTGATGACAGGAACCGGGGCTTCCTCCTTCTTGACTCTCACTGCCCTCCCATGGGTGCCCGGGGCAGGGCTCGGCTTCCGAGTTCCTCTCTATGAGGGCTGCCGTCCCCAGCCCTGGCCATGCCTCTGGGGTGTCTCCGAGGAAACTTCAGGACTCGGAGGGGCCTCGAGGAGGCCGAGGTGGGCTGGGCTGCAGGCGGGGAGAGTGACAGAGAGGCAGGGGGTGTGCGTGTGTAAACTTGGACCCAGCAGCAAGCGTGGCCCGAGCCCTCTCGCCCGCCCGGCCCCAGCGGAGGGGCTGGAGAGGATGCTGCTTGTAGCAGCCCCTCCGCTGCCCCCTTGTTTCATCCTCACGACATCTGCACGAAGTCGGGGCCGTTCTTAGTCTCCTTCGGCATTTGGGGAAGTCGAGGCCCCGCGGGGTCACACAACGAGCGAATCGGGGACAAAGCTGAGCGTGGAGCTCAGGTATGTCTAGCCCCCAAGCCCCTGTCCTCCCCGGCACTCAGGTGCGATGGGAAAGGAGAAGGCCCTAGGGGTCTCAGCACAGGAGGGGCTCAGCATGGGGTCACTGCTGACCTTAGGCGAAGCCCTGAGACTCCCCTCCAAGCGGGCTGGCGGCGGCTGGGGGAGGGCGAGCGGAGGGGGGGGCCTGGAAAAGTCATTATTAATTTATGCGCTGCCCTGGCTTTCCCCGTGGGGCAGGGGCTCCCCCCAGAGCTGGGGACAGATGGTGTTCCTGGGAGCCGGCGGTGTCTCAGCAGCCACTGCCACCCACCAGGAAAGACTGGATTTGTCATCCTCCCAGGAAGCCACGAGGGGAGGGGGCTTTGGAGAAGCTGAAACCCCTCTGGGTCGGGGTGGGGGGGAGGGGTGGCCAAGGCCCAGGACTCCTTGTTTGTGCTTCTGGGCGCAGCTTCCTCTGCCTGGGTCCTTGGCCCCGCTGGCTGTGGCTCAAGCCCTGCCCCTCCTCTCCAGCCGCATTAAGCCTCATCCCCTCCAAGAAACCTCCCCGGACCAGCTGCCTTTCCACCCATCGCCTGGACTCTTTGGCTTCCTTCCCTTAGCCTGGGTCCTGTGCCTCCTCCCTCAGACCAGGAGCCTCCGCCATCAGCTCTGCCCCATTCCACACCTGCCCTCAAGATGCCCGGTGCCTGCCTTGCCTCCTGGAGGGGCCTGCTTTATTTCTGGGTTTAGCCTGTACCCCCCCTCTCGAGCGCCCAGGTCCATGCTCAGTCCTGCTGCCTTTGGGGACTCCCCAACATTGAGAGGACTGGACGGGGGAGAACGGGGAGCCTGGGGCGGAGCTCTTACTATGGGGCTGGCACAAGGGGAAGAGGGGCAGGGGCCTGGCAGGGAGCCCTCCTCTCGGGGTGGAGGCTCAGGAGACGAGACCGTGGCGAGGCGGACGGAGCATGGGGTCAGGTGGACAAAGGTTCAAGTCCCAGCGTCCCCGCTTCTGGGCGTGTGACCTTGCGCCGTCCTGAGCATCCCCACCTGTTACCCGGGGAGAATAACTTCGGTGATGACAATCCCAGCAGAGCTGTCGGCAGAAGTTACTAAGGCAGTATTGCGAGGCTCGCGGCCCAGGCCTGACCGGCCGTGGGGCCCTGGAGAGGCCTGGCACCCGCTCTGCTTCCCTCGAGAGTGAAGGCCTTGGCTCCAGCACCGGGCCGTGTCCCCGCGAGGCGGGGCACACCGCAGGGCTCTGTGGGCACCGCACGCGTTCCTGGCGCTGGCTGGGCGACCGCCAGGGGAGCGGGGCTGCCAGCACCCCTGCCCGCCCCGCGGCATCTGCTCAGCGCACCCCCCTGGGCTGGCTCCCGGCCCCCGGGCCAGCCCGCCGGCGTGCAGGGGGAGCTCTTCCGGCTCAGCCCAGGGTCCTCCCGCAGGGCCGGGGCTCGCGTTCACTCCTCGCCCTCTCTGGAAGTCGAGTCCAAGCCCAGTTTATCAGTGACCCGAGCCTGTCAGGGCAAGGCCCTCTCTGTGCTGGCTCTCGGGGCCCAGGTTCAGGTCTGGGAGCCCCGGCTGGGGAAGAGGAGGCACGGGCAGGGTTAGGCATCCACGCTCAGCTCTGGCTCCCCTTGCCGCCCGCAGGATAAGTGAGATTCCCCCCAGTACTGGGCCACGTCCCTTCCACCTTCCCCCCAGACACGGAAGCGTGCACGCTCCCCAGACACGCCAGCTTTCTGGCCTCCTTGCCTTGGCTCACACAGACCCCTCTGCCTGGAGAGGCCTTTCCCTTTTTTCAGGGCCTCGAAGAAATGTCACCTCCTCTGTGAAGTCCTCTGAGACTATTCCCTCCACCTCAGGTCCTCCTTTCCTGGGCACTCACAGCCCCCAAGCTTCTTGGAGCTTACGGGGGTAACTTGCCCCCCCACGTGGTCATGGCTGTACCTGGGGCCAAGGACCAAGGCTGGATCGCTTTTCTCTTTCCTGGGCCCATGTGGGGCCTGGCCTAAGCCTGGTATACAGTCGGTGCTCAGTAAGTGATTATTGGTTGATTGAATAGTGGGAATGAACGTGACTAAGAGTTGTAGTAGTTCCCAGAAGAGGCAGTTACTGGATTGGTGGGACTTCCTGGAGGAGGCGGCCTTGGGATTTTGAGGGATGGGGAGGGTCAAAGCCACTGACCATCAAGGTCGGAGATAAGCTGAGTAGTCAGAGGGGCATGTGGTCCGCCTCGGAGAGGGCCATCTGCGGACAACAGGGGCCCGCACGGGGCCGGGGCAAGCAGATAGAGGAGCCCGGAAGGAGGCCCCAGAGAGGGCTGTCCGAGGCGGGCTCAGCGCAGAGCGCACAGCCCCAGCCTCTCCGCCCCGAGGCGCTGGTGGGGGAAGGCTTGGCTCCAGAGTGTGGGGTGTTGCCCGGGCGCTCGGGGTTTCTAGGTTCTTGGCTATGGGCTAAGAATTCAGAGATGCGCCAGGGTAACGAGGCCAGGGAAAAGAAAATAGTACATGTGTGCGGGGGCGTCCCCCAGGCTGGGACGCAGCGAGGGGCCCCGGGGTGGCTCTTTTTCAGGCCTTGCCTCCGCTCTCCCCATATTAAGGAGGGATCCGAGCTACTTGCTGTCCTGACTGGCTGCCTTTCTACCTCCACCCGTGCGCTTTCGGGGACCCAATGGGGAGGCCTTTCTGTCGGGCGGTACCTGGAGGTTCTTTTGAGCCTGGGGGTTTCCAGTGGGCCCTGGTGCCCGGGGTCTTGGTGGGCTTTTCAGCGTAAGGGTTACAGCTTTGTCCTCAAGCAGCTGCCACCCCGCAGGGGCTTCCCGGGCCAGGTCCGGTGGCCACGTTCTGACCTGCGTTTTTCCCGTCTCCTGTACTAGCTGGCTGCGGCCACCGGCCACCTGCGGTGAAGAGTAAGTGGGGGGGGGGCGTGTGGGGGCAGGGACAGGCAGGGGCAGGGACCAGGCCCAGACGGCCTCTAAGGTAGGGTCGCCGCTGAAGGAGAGCGGCTTCGCCGTGTTCGCCGTGCAGGCGCAGCTGGCAGAGGGCGTGCAGGCAGGGAGCTCGGGCTGCTGCAGGCGGCGTGTTCCAGGCCCATTCTTGAGGGACGCCCCTAGCGGGCAGACGTGCCCGCCTCCCCTCGGGGTTCTGCACATCAGGGCGAGCGGCCGCGGTGATGCACCGTGGCCCCGGGAGCTGCTGCCAGCCAGGTGGCCGCGGCATCTGGCATCCACGGGTCCTGGAGGCCCCGCCATCTGTCTGTGCCCACCTGTCGAGCTGCACAGGCCCCGGTTTTGCAGGGACTTGAGGCCGCGGAGTCTGTCCCTACTGCCGCTCAGCCCGGCTGTCTGCCCCTCCCTCCGTCCACTCCCTCACAGACAAGGACAAGGAGGAGATGGGCAGGCACAGGGGCTGCCATCAGACAGGCCTAGTAAGGGGGAGGTATCAAGCCCAGGGGACTTGCACCCAGAAGACCCAAGCTGAGATGGGGCCTTCAGGACGGACAGGTCTCTTGACCGGTTGAGGGGGGTGTGCGTGGCTTGAAAACAGGGGGGCCCAGAGAGAGACAGGGGCTGGCGCAGAAGTGCACAGCGGCTGAGGCTCTGGGGCTCCAGGTACTGCGGGGCGGGCCAGGGACGAGGTGCCTCTGGCCGGCCCCTCCCCTGCCGGCCCTGCCTGGCCCTTGGTGTAAACACAGAGAGAACAAGTTCCGTTTCCCGGGAAATATTTATCTCAGGCCGTGTGGGGAGCGTGTGCGCTGGCCTCCGCGTGTCCTTCCTGCGGCCTGCCCGGGGCGGGAGGCGGCGGCCGGCCGTGGGGGACGGCTCTGGAGCAGCCCCGGGGCCAGGAGGGGTGCGCCCCGAGGCCCCTGCTCGGAGCCTGAATCTGGAGGCTGGCCAGAGGCCGCGGAGGGCTTGAAGGAAACAGAAGCCCGCTCTCCTCCAAGCTCACAGGACAATCTCCCCCTCGCCCATGTTCCCATCTGCACCCATCAGCCCCGGGTCCTCCAGGGTCCGGCCTCTGAGACACCTGGCGCCCCCAGCTGGGAAGCCCCGCTTCCTCTTTGCCACGTGAAAGTCGCCCATTTCCCTGCTGTCAGCCCACGTCCTCTGGGAAGTCTTCCCGAGCTCTCTCACCCCTAACCCTTGGTCCTCCCCCCGCCGTCCCCGTCTTCAGACCCCCCAAGGCGAGGGTCAGGGCTGACCGTGTCCCAGGCTGTTCTGATGGCACAGGCATCCTCGTCCCTCCTGGGAAGTGCAGACACCCTGGGACGGGGCAGGGCCCGGAGCTCACCTCCCCTGCCCGCCCCAGTGCCCCCTCCCCGCACAGACACATGGAGGGGTCCAGGGTGACTAGATGAGGGTGGGGACCGGAGGTGCCCAGGGCTCCTGCAGGCTCTTGGGCTTTGGGTCTGTGTCCCAGGCTGGGCTGGGCCTGGCCGGGGCCCTGACAACAGGAAATCCTTGAGGGAACAAGCAGTGGCCGAGGACTCTGAGCACAACAACAGGAAACGGCCTTGACATGGGGCAGCAGCTTTGGCGACTGTGCCCGGGGGGAGGGGAGCGCCGTGGGCCCCGGGTGCTGCTCAGGGTGACGCTGATGGGGTGTGGGGTGGTGGGTGTTCTCCCGAGTGTGTGGCAGTGAGCTCGTGACGTGGTGTGGGCTGGTGTGGGGCCAAGAGTACGACCGTGATCATGGGGTACCGGGTGGGGAGTGGGCGAGGCACTGAGTCCTCCCCCCACCCCCCCGGCATCCCCCAGTCTTCAGGCTCCCAGAAGCTTCAGCCCGAGCCCCGAGATGAGTGTTAGGGCTGATCCTGTGGGCAGCTCCGTCCCTCCTGGGAAGTGTCGACCTGGGTGGCAGGGAAACTGCTGAGAAAGGGCCAGAGTTTGGAGATATTTGGGAGGTAGAAGAGCAGGACTTGCTGGTGAAGGAGAGCTGGGGGGTGAGCAAGAGGAAAGCTGAGGACAACCCCCAGGCTTCTGGCTGGAAAAGCCAAAGGATGAATGGTGGAGGTGGGTGAAGACAGGGGAAGGTCAGGGGGCAAGGAGGCAGGGAGGGGGAGACCTCCTTTGGACGTGTTAAGTCAAGGATCCCGGAGCAGACGCTCAGGAGGCGGCGGAGGGCAGCCGGGGGTGGTATTTGGGAGTCGTCAGGGCGGGTGGTTTCTAAAGCCGTGGCCCTGGCTGGCAGGGCCTAGAGCGAGAGAAGAGGTGGGGACCACGCGCGCCTGGGCTCGTGGTCAGGGAGGTAAGGAGTGCAGCGGGACAGAGGAGGAGCAGGGAGCGGGAGAGTGTGAGGCCAGGAGGCCAGGCGAGGGTGGGTGTGGTCAGGTATGGTGGGGACCCAGAGCAGTGTCCCGGAGCTACGAGCTGACCAGAGCCATTTCCACAGCAGGGTGGGGCCGGAAGCCACACTGGCTGGGTGGCCAGGCAAGTGGGAGGGGAAGGCATGCGCAGAGAGGAGTTTGGAGAAGTCCGAATGAAGAATTTGGAGAAGTTTCCCCGTGAAGGGAGGCAGAGAAGAGAAGTGGCCTCTGGAAAGAGGTGTGACATCAAGGGAGGTTTTTTTGGTTATGGAGTATTTGACTAGTAGAGAGAAGAGTAAAAGAAACTGCCATCTACCCATCTCCCAAATCCAGCAGGTCTCAAGACACGACCATGTGCACTTCATTATCGCCCTTTCTCAGTTCCCCTTGTTGAGCATTTGAAAGCACCTCCCAGACATGACGTCATTTCACCAAAGGCAGATTCTAAGGCTGGGAGGTGGTGATGCCGAAATATAGGAGCGCAACGACACAGAGCCAGGGCGACCCTCCTGTGTGATGCTGGGTGAGGGTGGGAACGTGGTGCGCGGATCGAGCATGTGGGGCACCCTGAGCGAAGGTGACGGTGACAAGTTCCCTGTGTGACCCTGTGAGCATGCGCTGCCTGGTGAAGTGTGACACTGTGACATGATTGTGTGTTCCTGAGGATGTGGGCCTGTGGCTGTGTGTTGTCCTGGGGTGGTGAGCGTGACACAGGGTGGGAGAGAGCGGGAGCGAGGGTGTGCTGTGGGTGAGGGTGTGGACCAAGTGGGGTCAGAGGGAGGAGGGACCTTGTAGGGTGGATGGGTGGGAACACCCAAAGGGGACAGAAATGGTGGGCCCAGGCATGAGCTGGCATGAGAGCTCCTCCTTCCCTGAACAACCCGGGAAGGCTTCCTGGAGGCAGAACGGGGGCATGTCATCGGGTTGTGGTGTCAGACAGCCCTGAGTTGGAATGTAGGCTCTGACATCTAGCGAGTCATTTTCTCTCTTTTTTTTAAAAGATTTATTTTATTTATTTCTCTCCCCTTCCCCTCCATTGTCTGCTTTCGGTGTCCATTCGCTGTGTGTTCTTCTGCGTCCACTTGCATTATCTGGCAGAACTGGGAATCTGTGTCTCTTTTTTTGGGTCATCTTGCTGTGTCAGCTCTCCGTGTGTGTGGCACCACTCCTGGGTGGACTGCGCTTTCTTTGCATGGAGTGGCTCTCCTTATAGGGTGCACCCCCTGCACGTGGGGCTCCCCTATGCAAGGGTGCCCCTGTGTGGCACGGCACTCCTTGTGTGCAGCAAGCAGCACTGTGCATGGGCCAGCTCGTCACATGGGTCAGGAGGCCCGGGGTTTGAACCCTGAACCCTCCATATGGTAGGCGGACGCCCTATCAGTCGAGACACATCTGCTTCCCTCACTTTATCTCTCGAGCCTTGATTTCCTCAGCTATAAAATAGGGCTCTTGGGAGGCCTACAAATGGAGTGACCCCAGAACCTGGCATTTGGGGCAGCACCCACCCTCAGGGCCCTGTGCCTCGCCACCCGGCACGAGCACTGGTGGGTGCACAGTGAGAGGCTGCTGAAAGGGTGGCGTCATGCTTTCCCAGACCCCCTGTCCTTCTCTCTTGCTCTCTCTGCCCCCTTCTGGCCCTGGCTCAATATGGCTGGTGGCCCCGGCTTGCTCCTGCCTCACTTGTGGTCAGCCTCCAGCCCAGCCTCATTCAATTAGGCCGATGCCTAATTTGGTTAATCACACCAGCAGGGGATCAGGCCCAGGCAGGGAGGGTGGGCCGGGTAGGAGGTCCACCCCAACAGCCGAGGGTGCTGGTCTTGCAGTTTCTGCCCCCTGGGAAACCCCAGTCACTCCCTTGGGCTCCATTCAGGAGTCACCAGAGGCTGGAGCTGGTGGGTCCCTGGACCCCGCCACAGAGGCCTGAGTTAGGAGGCTGGACTGCCCAGGCTACCCTGTGTCCCCGGGAGGGTCCCTGTCCCTCTCGTCCTCATCTGCCTGTCTGACAGTAGGAGCTGGGCTGGGGGTCTCTGAGCCTCTGGCCAGCCTTGCTGTTCTCTGCACCCCTTCCTGGCTTCTATACCTTCTCCTGGGCCTTGCTGGGGGGAGGGGGCAGAGGGCTGGCCAAGGAGACAACCCAGAGGAAGTTAGGAGGGGGTGGTGTCCCCACGGCAGTTCCAGGGCCAGGGACCCTTGTGCTTCTACACCGCGCACCTGGAGGGCAGGAGGGAGCCACCATTTCTCGGTCTCCTGCAGGGCCACTGCCTCTAACCATTCGGGATGTGCCTTGCACAGCAGCTCAGGCAGAGCAGTAGGGGCCCTGAAGCCCAGCCCACCTGCCCTCACTAAGCCTCGACCCTCCAGCGCTGCCACTGCCTGGAAGGTGGGGGCACACCTTTCCAACTTGCACAAAGGTGGCCTGGGCGTCAGCTCGGGCAGGACCTGTACGGCTCCCGCTAAATCTTCTCAGCAGCTCTGGGGTGGAGGTACGATTTTACGGAAAAGGAAACTGAGCCCAGCAAGGTTTAAATTCTTGTCTGGTGCCATACAGATTGTGTGGCAGGGCAGGGACGTGAGCCCAGGTGTGGGTGAGGCTATGGGGCGGGCGATGGGGGTGCAAGGGGAGGAGAACCGGAGCGCCCTGTGCTGACACCAGCGCTCAGCCGCATGCTCATTCACTCATTTGGAGACAAGACAGCCATGTGCTCGCGGCACGCTCCAGGCTCGCACAGACACCGAGGACCCATCATGCGTGGGCACGGGTCACGGCGGTCACCTGTACGTGCAAAGGGCACCACGCAGACATGGACACAGCGCAGTGCTCGGTCGCAGACGCGCGCTCACATTCTCCCACAGACCCACAGACTTCCACCTACGGGCCCAAGGGGCATATTCTGGCATGGTCACATGGTGGCCGATAGGGACATGCTCTTAGGGACCGCTAAGCGGCAGGCCACACACGGGCTGAGGTCACCAGCAGAGGGGATCTCCCAGCAAAGTGAGAGGAAGGGTTGGTTCTGATGAGCAGAGCTAGAATTTTGCAATGTTCATTTTCACTTCAAAAGATAAAAACTTATTTTGAATTGTGTATACAGTCTAGTTGGGGAGTGGAAATCGTCATCTCTTCAGGGCTTTGGTCCTCTAAAGGACCTGCACAGAGTCACAGGCATAACAATCCGTTGTGGCCTCCCGGCACACGTGTTTACCCAGCCTGTGCATGTGTGCACGCATGCGTGTGTGTGCATGTGTGTTGGCTCCTGGATCCCTGAGGTGTGAGGAGGGGAGCAGGAGTGGTTGCAGTGTCTCCGGATGTTTGTCCACTGGCTTCCTGGGCCCTCCAAAGGCAAATAACTTAGGATGCCAGCCTGCCTGCCTGGGCCGGGCGGGTGGGGTGGTGGGTGGGGTTAGGGGCCCAGCTGACTGGGATCCTGTGTGATGACACAGCGCTGCCTGTGGGCTCCTCTCTGGGGGGCTCAGTTCTCCCATCTGCAAAATGGGGGCAGGGAGGAGGGGGAACTCCTGGGACTGAAATAGGGAGCAGCAGAGATGCATCAGGTCCAGGGGCCAGAAGAGAAAAACAAATCCGGGGAGGGGAGGTGGAGGGGGTCAAGGAGAGTCAAGGCCCAGGGCAGGGCATGGGGCCCCGGGGCCTGCAGCGTCCCCCACCAACCCTCTCCTTTCTTGGAGAAGGACTCTGCAGCCTGAGTGCCCACATCTGCCCGGTCTAAGGACAGGAGCAGGGGAGGGAGAAGGTGGGGCTGGGAGTAGCAGTGACCCTGTGGAAGAGAGACGGAGAGGAGAATCAGCAGCCAGGGCAGGAGTGCTGGAGCACCGAGCAGGGCGGGCAGGAGTACTGGAGCACTGAGCAGGGCGGGAGTGCTGGAGCACCGAGCAGGGCGGGCAGGAGTACTGGAGCACTGAGCAGGGCGGGCAGGAGTACTGGAGCACTGAGCAGGGCGGGAGTGCTGGAGCACCGAGCAGGGCGGGCAGGAGTACTGGAGCACTGAGCAGGGCGGGAGTGCTGGAGCACCGAGCAGGGCGGGCAGGAGTACTGGAGCACTGAGCAGGGTGGGAGTGCTGGAGCACCGAGCAGGGTGGGCGGGAGTGCTGGAGCACCGAGCAGGGTGGGTGGGAGAGCTGGAGCACTAAGCAGGGTGGGAGAGCTGGAGCACTGAGCAGGGTGGGAGTGCTGGAGCAGTGACAGGACGGGTTGGAGAACTGGAGCAGGCCTGGGGGTTTCCCAGAGGCCTGGACACACTGACGAGGAGAAGAGAGGGTATCCAGGTGCAGGAGAAGAAAGGGCATCCACGTGCAGGAGATGGTGGGAGCCAAGGCCCCGGGCAGGGAGGGATGGCGGGGTTGGGGAGGTAGGGGGAGAATGAGGCTGGAGAGTTGGGAGGAGGCCAGAGTGGGCAGAGCCGGGCCTGTGTGACCGGGTGGGGGAGCAGCAGTCCATTTGGGTGCGTGTGCGCTGTGCCAGGTGCTGTCCTGAGTGCTTTACAAGCTGCTCCCAGCAAGCCTGTGAGCACCGGGCCTACGAGGGGTGCTGGGGAGCCAGGGATGTTTTATGCAAGGGAGGGATAGAGTCACACTTAGGTTCTAAAAAGCACTGCAGGTGGGAGCAGGCTCAGCTCGGAGAGGCCCCTGCTCTGGGGAAGGTGGAGAGGACGGAGCTGGGGGACAGAGGACAGAGGAGGTGAACCCCGCCCCGAAGATTCCTCCTCTCAACCCCCAATCAAGGGGGCTATTTTTAGGAACCATAAAAGTGCTCACACATTCCTTCAGGCTGGGAGAAGGAAGGGGAGCCGGAGCGGAGGCGCAGGGAGAGGGTGAGCCCCCAGCCCCCACCTCTGGCTTCGTCCTCAGGGTCCTCCCCTCGGGCTGCGCTGCGGAGGGTTCAAGAATCCAGCCGGGCACGCCCCGCCCCCGTTCACGCCCCGCCCCCAGCCCCACCACGCCCCGCCCCGTCCACGCCCCCGCCACGCCCCCGCCATGCCACGCCCCCAGGGGCCAGTCCTCTCAGGCCTGTGTCTGTCTCTGAATCCGTCCTGGTCTCTGTCCCTGTCTCTTTC
The DNA here is from genome assembly GCF_030445035.2 of Dasypus novemcinctus. Lineage (NCBI taxonomy): Eukaryota > Metazoa > Chordata > Mammalia > Cingulata > Dasypodidae > Dasypus > Dasypus novemcinctus. The sequence continues at coordinate 103,127,391 of NC_080682.1, read as the reverse complement.
TGACACACCCATCCCCCCGCTGGGCCCCCACGCCCCCTGGGATTTGGGGAACGGCCGGGATGGGCCAAGCCCGGTGGATAAAGCCCAATACAGTCCCGGGACAAGGCAGTGTGAGGCTGTGGGAGAGACTCAGCAGGCCCTCCCCGAGGGCGCAGGGAGACCCGGAACAAAGGGAGCTCGAGACAGAGTCGGGAGCCCGGAGGAAGGGTCATCCCAGCCACGCTGTGCCCTGCTCCCCTACCTTGTCCCTCGGGACACCAGGCATCGCCAGGCTCCGCCCTCCTGCGCCCTAACCGCCCCCTCCCCGGCGGGACCCCTCCCGCCTCTCACGGCCGCACTAACCGGCTGGCAGGTTCCACTCGCCGCTTGCCTCCTGCTGGGGGCAAGGTGTCTGGCACCCTGGCCTGGAGGGAGACACCCGGCCCCACTCCTTATCTGAGAGGGGCTCAGCTCAACCTGCTGCCGAGGCAAGGAATGAGAGGGGGGCCCAGGCCCGAATCGTGCGCAGAAGGGAGGTGGCTAGGAAGCCTGAAGTGCCCCGGGCCTGGGTCTCTGAGACCCTGGGAAGTCCCCCCCTGCCTCCTCAGGGCCTTAGTCTACCCCCATCAGGCCGGGGACTGGACTCCATGCGGCCTGGGGCCCTACAGACTTGGTCCTGTGGGAATCCTCAGGGGGCCTGGGAGGGGAACCAGTGACCCAGGAAGGCTTCCTGGAGGGGGTGATCTCGCTTACAAAGAAGGTGACCACAACAGTGCTCCTCTCAGGGAAGACCCCAAGCCCTCCGGGCCCGTGCTGTCCTCAGCCCCATCTGCCCTGGGAGATCTTCCTGAAGCCCAAAGGGCCTCCTGGCCTGCAAAGATGCCTTGGAAAGCTTGCCCGAAGCATCAGCACAGGCACCTCGTTCCTCAGGCTTCTTGCCTAAGCCATTCACGGTGCCAGATTTGAGAGCCATCTCTCCTGTGGGGGCCTCCAGGGGTGAAGGGGTCCACCCCTCTGCTCCCCGGTAGCATGCATCCCTCCGGCCCAACAGCCCTGGGCACTCAAAGGCGCAGCCACTCATGTTAGACCTCAGCAAACAGCTCCTAACCCCTGGAGGGCCTGGAGGAGAAGAGGACACCACCTCTGCCTTCGCAGAGCTCTGGTCTGATGGGGGGGCACGCTGGTGCTTCCTTGCCATGACGGGGATGCACAGGGCTGCCGGGAGCACCAAGCGGGAGGGTCGGATTGCCTGGGAGAGGAAGCAATAACGAAATCTTCCTGGAGGGAGGCCCGGAGAAGGAAGTTGGCACATTCTCTCGTTTATCCATCCAAGCGCTCCTTTGGCCATCATTGCCCAAGGGACATGAACTCTCTTCACTGTCATTCGCCCAGGCCGGACCACTCTGTCTGCTTCCCAGAGGCTCCTGGACTTGCTTTGTCCAGCTACCACCCACCATGAAGGCCAAGCGAGGGAGAGAGGCTGGTGGGGGGAGGTGCTCAGACATTCAGGGTCATGGAACCCAGAGCTGGAGCCCAGCCACGCTCACCAAGGCCCTTTGCTCAGGCCTCTCTGGCGAGGCCCCAGTCCTTGCTTGCATACCCCTGGGGACAAGGAGCTCACCCCTCCCTTCTGCACAGACTTCTCTCTTGTGGCGAGACTCTGACTCACGGTGAGCTTACATCTGCCTCCTTGTGACTCCCCATTGTGCCCAGCTCTGCCCTGTTGGACCCCAGGCCAGGAGCACAGGCGAGTGGAGGCGCGGGGTGACCGAGATGATGGGACGGCAGCGGTGAGGGGGATTCTGGCGATGTGCTCGGGAGGAAGGCTGTTGTGTCGAGGGGCATGGAGACGGCGAGGGTAGAGGCACTGTGGGTCCTGCTAGACAGCCGAGGCGGCCGAAGGCGGGGCCGCGGGCGGGAGCCCCGTGCTGGACTGGCCTCTCTCCACCTGATGGCAGCCTCCAGGGCCAGCTTTCCCCCTTCCCAGACCTGTGCTAGGGACCGAGGGGGTCCCACTGAGTCAGGCCCCCGGCCCATGGACTGTTCACATAACTCCCACCATCTCCCGGCTCCTGCTCCCTTCTCGTCCTTCACCCAGGCCCTCGCCGTGCTCCCAAGTGGTTCCTGGGGCCTGGGGACAATCGGGAGGGCTTTCTGGAGGAGGCAGGAGCTGGCTTAGAAAGAGCGAGGGCCTGGGAGGGCTGGTTGTGAGGGGCCAGCAATTTGGGGCTCTCACTGGTCAGGGGGGGCGCCAGGACAGGCTCAGGTGTATTCTACAGTGCACGTGTCTCCAGTGTGGCTCGGAGGCTGGAGACGCGGCCCTGTTGGAGTAACAACTGAAGCCAGAGTCTGCAAAGGGTGGGAGGCAGGGACAGGGGCCAGAGGGGAAAGCATAGGAGGGAGGGGGATGGAAGGCGGAGGAAAGGCCTCCTTTTGCTCGAGACCATCCCTGTGCAGCCACGTTGCTCTCCTTCCAGCACCCCAGCCTCTCCCCTGCTGCAGCTCCTTCCCAGAGGAATCCCCCTCCTGCGGGGGAATTAGCGTGGACTTGCCTGGGAGGAATGGGCCCGGCTCCGCCTTCGTCAGCTCTTCCCTCCTGAACACAGCCCCTCCCCCTCTCCTTGGTCTCCTCGCCTGGAAAATCCACCCAGGCGCCTCTGACTCACAGGTTGGAGGGAGTGGGGATCAGTTTTCTCAGGGTGTCATTCCTGCACCAGCCTCATCAGCTTCATCGAGGAATGTGCAGGGCGTGCAAATTCTGGGGCCCCAGACTTCCCATACCAGAAACTCGGGAGGTGGTTCTGGGGTGCACGGGTGCTTGAAAAGCACTGGTGGAAAAGGCTGCTAGTGCACGTGGTTGCTTGAGGAAGGTGCATTCCCTGCCCAAAGCCTGATGGCCTGCTCAAGTAGGGATTCCTGTGCGCTGCCACTTGAGCCAGCCTCACGGTAGCTGCCTCCTGCAGATCAGGGCTCCCATGGTCACCAGGTCTCTCTGTGCTCCTACCCCCGGTTCAGCTCACCCTTACTGTGGGGGGGGGGGGCCCTGGGGTGCAGGATCAGTGCTCTCAGCAGCTTTCTCTTGAGTATTTAAGGCACGGTGGCTGTTGGAGGCAGCTCCTGGCGCAGGCGGCAGTGGTGGGCGGGCTCCTCTGCCTGCTTCCCGTCTCCTGCCTCTGCTCCTCCTTCCTTCAGGCCGGAGCCCCAGGGTAAGCCTGAGGTGCTGGGGTCCAGGCTGGCCTGCACCCCCAGGAGGCCCCCTTTGGGGTCCTGTCTCACCCTGAATGAGCAGCTGTCTTGTCAGGTCCAGGCACACACTGAGCCGGGCGGGCTCTCCTTGCTTTTGGAGGGTCCGGCTCTCGGGTAAGAGAAGAGCCGGTGCACGTTGCCCGCCAGGGGATATGAGGAGGTAGTGGAGGAGGGCCGCGGTGTCTGCCCCGCATCCCCGATGTCTCCCCCCGGCCCTCTTCTGGGTTCCCCCATTCTGGGCCAGGCACTTTCTTCCCAAGTTCTCAAGGTGGCTGCTTGGAGGGTTGGGGGAGGAGTGGGCAGGAGGGACAGGAGCGAGTGGCAGCAGGGGGCATGTGGACACGGAGTGAGGATGTGCAGGGAGCAGGGGATGGAGAGAGTCCTGGAGAGGAGGCGGGAGAGCCTGTGATGGCGAGAGGGGCGTCAGCGGAGGGATGTGGGGAGGGGCAGGGCTGAGCCCCGGAGAAAGACAGCCGTGAGGGAGGGAAGGAGAGAGGGGCAGAGAGGGAGAGGAGCCCAAGGCCCTTCGGGACCTTGAAGGACCCCTCTTTGTGGGGGGGGAGAAAGAGGGGGAGAAGGAGGGGGAGGAGGAGGAGGGGGAGGGGAAGGGGAGGAGGGGGAGGGGAGGGAGGGGGAGAGAGAGGAGGAAGGGGAGGGGGAGGAGGAGGAAGGAGGGGAGGAGGGGAGAGGGGAGGGGGAGGAGGGGGAAGGAGGAAGGGGGAGAGAGAGAGGAAGAGAGAGCTCCCTGCCCGCCGGCCAGGCCGGGCGCTGCACTATGAATGGCCAGTCCCTGGAACTCAGCTCGACTCTGGGGGCTTCTTGACTGCTGGGTGGATGTAATTACCTTCTAGGCCACCGCGAGGGACACAGTGGGCCTTCACTCCAGAGTGGGTGGGGTGGGGTCTAAGTCTAGGCAGAGGGAGAGCAGTAGAAAGGGTGGTGGAGGTGGGAAGAGACACAGGGCCTCATGGAGACAAGACGGAGAAGCAGCTTGTGACAGAGCCCCCCCCCTCCGAGGGCCCATGCTGCTGGCCGCAGGGGGGCTAAGGCCAAGGTTGCCGATTTCTTAGGCTTTAAGGAGGAGCAGGAAGTAATTTATTCCAGACCCTCTCCCCTCCCCAAGCTAGTGCAGAAAGGCTGATCCATCCCGGGCTGAGCCCCGGCCATGGCTGCAGAGGGTTCCTGGCTCAGTTTCCCTTTCTGGGTACCTGGGTGAGGGACAGCTGGGGGGGGGGGGTGGCGCTGTCCGTGGTGCTGACTGGCCCTACCTGCAACCGCAGAGCTCGTTGGCCAGGACTGGGGAGAGCAGAAGTCCCCTTCCCTTGGCCCACCCTCGCTCCCTGTTTCCTTCTGCCTGCCCCACCCCCATCCATCCTCATTGAATGAAAGCACAAAATCATAGAACCGTGTGCTGCAGAGCTGGAAGATCATTCCATTTTATTGGCAACTGAGGCTCGGGAGAGGAAAGGGGCTTCCTAACGGCCACACGCAGCTTCTGAAGTCAGTCTGAGATTGGGAGTGGAAACTGCTGCTCTTTCTCTGTACACAAACTCTCCCCTGGGGTCTGCGAGATTGCGGGGTTGTTACGCTGATATTTATACTGATAGGGCAGGAAATGTAACCTTTTTCCCTCCACTCCATGCCTGGACTGTGTGTGTCTGTGTGTGTGCCTAAGTGCATACTTGTGCGTGCATTGCACAGGTGGTCGCGTTTCTCACTTCGTGAGGGCATGTCTGTGTGCGGGCATGTGCGTATTTGTGCACAGAGATGTGCACATGGCAGTGTGTGCACACGCCGTGGAGAGGAGCATGCGAGTAGGCGAGGCTATGTTTATATTCTTCCTTGGTTTTCCTTCTCCATTCCTGGGGCTCTGGCCCCTGACTTGAGCCTCAGTCCCCGCCGGAGCCTTTAATTTGGGAATTTCCCCCCCTTCCTACCCTCAGCGGCTCCCACTGATTCTCTCCACCCTCCTCACAGAGGCAGCCGTTCCCCTCTCTGAGCCCCCACCGCTCGGGCTCTGGAATTTGAGCTCCAGCCTCCCCTGAGTGGGTGCAGTCGAGGTGAAGGCACTGGAGAAGATTCATGGAAGAGGCGGCATTTGAGCAAGCCTTGAAGGCCTCTCTGAGTGCAATACAGGAAGCCCCCTCCCCGGCTGCAGTCGCTGCACCCCTGGGGCAGGCCGGGCAGAGTCAGCATGCCCGGACGAGTGCCCTGGGCCCCATCGGTCACGTCCGCATCCAGCCCACTCTGGCCGAGGACATGAAGCCCCCTCCCTGCTGCTGCCTCAGGGCTCCCCCCATTTCCTTTCCCACTCTCCCCTCGCCACCGCTGCCCTGTCTCGGCCCAAAGAGTCCCAGGAAACTAACCAACCAGAACAAAGGCCAGACAGGACCCGCCAATTCCAGTAAAGGACAGGTCAGGGCTTCTCCCAATGGAAGCAGAGGGCAGGGCAGGGAGCCCACCAATCCCAGCAAAGGACAGCCTGCTCTCGCTAAGCCCCCTGGCAGCGAGCCCGGAGGGGGGTGCAGGGCGGGAGGCAGACCTGGGCTGGCAGCCACAGGCGGGCTGTGCACCTGGCTCTGTGCTGACTTGCCGGCTGACCACGGATGGGTCACTGCTTTTCTCCGAGCCTCAGTTTCCTCATCTATCAAATGGGGACACTTTGCTGTGCCAAGCCTGTGGCTTGGAAAGGATCTCTCCCCACATCCAAGCTCATGCCCTCAGTTTGGGCCCTCTTCCCCACCTTCCACACCACATATGTATCGACTCCAGAGGAGGCCAGAACCCTTCCGGGCTCAGCTCAGGCCTTCCCCGGCCTCCAGGCTAAGCCAGCCTCACCTTGGCACCCTGCCCTTGCCGCAGCTTGGGTCCCATTATTTTGAGATTGTCTGGGAGGTCAACTCTTCCCCTCTCCCTTAGTCTGAGGAATTGCGGTTGAAAGGTTGTGGTAGTATGCAGGTACAGCTGGAGCCCTGGACCCCGAATCCACAAGGACGTAGCTGCACCTTGAGCACTGGGGCCGGGGGCCTGGGGGGTGTCTGAAGGTATGCTGGGTGTGGCTTCAAGGATGTAGGGTCTATGGCTGTGCACACGCGGCACTGAGATGAGAACTGGGATTAGGGGCACCTAAGGGTCAAAGGACATGGGATCGAGTTTGGGGATTGTGTTGTGTAGAATCAGCAGCCTCCCATGTCCAAGGGCAGAGAGCTCCCTATGACCAGGAAGTGTCTTCATCCTGGAGCAGTGGGTGGGATCAAAGGGAGCATATGGGGAGAAAGCTCCCTGGGAGGAAAGGATTGGGGGGGGGCAGGCAGAACTGCAGCCAAGAACAGCTAAGGGTGAAATCTGGGGCTGAAGTCTAGACTCCAATACGGTACTGCCCTCTGAAGCCTTTCTGACAAATGGCATTCGGCCCATCCTTGCACACTCTCAGAGATGGGGAGCTCACTTCCTGCCTCTCTCGTGGTGGCCTCTGCCTTCGGAGGATGGTGTCCCTGGAAGAAGGTCCTTCAGCCCAGTGGACAAGGCCAGCCTCCTGTGAAATGCTAGCAGCCCCCAAGCTGTCCCTGGGGCCGCAGAGTCCAGTACCCTGCCCAGGAGGGTCTGAGAGATTGGAGTGGGAGACCGAGACCCCTGGCTCTGCCCTGCTTTAGGCTGGGCATCTCCAGGCTCTCCAGATTGAGTCACAGGCAGGACTTGGTTTCCAATTCCCACCTTACCCTGGTCACCTCCTCTAGATGTGTCTCATCTTGTCCTCTCCTGGGATACAAGGCAAGGGGGCTTGTCTGACCAGACTAGAGAATTGGGGGGGTGGGCATCATCTTCATGCAGGTTAACAGATCTCTATTAATATGGCCTGAAGTTTTGCCATTTTAATTTTTTTTACCAGCCACGCTTATCCTGTGGGCTTGTGCTGAGCTTGTGGTCTGCTAAGCCCCTTGACCTCAGATCATTTTCACACGAGTGGGGGGCTGCCACGCCTCCTTCATCCTAGAATTAGTCACTTTGCTTTTTGAGCCCAGACCCAGCCATCCACAGGGAGGACACAAGAAAGGGCTTCCACATGCTGGGAGGGAGGGTATGGCCGAGAAACAGTGTGTGTCACGAGCCTGCCTTGGCTCTGGAGCCCCCATTCCGTTACCTCTCTCTTTGATCCCATGGCTCTCTCCAAATTAATAGAGCAAGAAGCAGCGACCTTTGCTCTCTCCGTTCTGGTCTTCAAGGTCAAGGCTGCTCCCGGGACAGGAGGCTGCTGAGGCGGTCAAGGCTGAGTTCTTTCCCTTCCTGGACCAGGGCCTGCCCTGCTGTGCTCCTCCCGTCCCCTGGGCTCTCTTGAACCGCTCCCCTCTTGCTGCCCGCAGCCCAGCTCTTCGCTAGGCTGGGAGCCGAGACTGGGTGAGACCCCTTCCCTCTGGGGGAAAGTGAGCGGGTCCCAGCTTCGGTGAACACCCGGCTGAGCACCTGCTCGGGGCTGGGCACCCTCTGAGGCGCTTTCAGTGCTGTTTCATTTGTCTTCATGCCAGCCCATGTGGGGAGATGGCCACAGTTGCCCCCAGTTTACAGATAAGAAGACTGAGGCTCGGACAAGTAGAGTGACTTGCCCAAGACACACAGTGCTAATGAAGAGTGGAGCTAGGGTTCAGATTTGCGTTTTTTGTTTCTGTTCTTTTCTGTTTTGGGCTGGAGGCTTGTCCTGTGTTGTCCTCTGCTGAAGGACCGAAGCCCTGAGGTCCAGTCTCCTGTGAGGTCTAGGGACCTCTTGACTCACTGTGAGGCCTTCGCCAACCCCTGGCCCCTCCCTGCACCTCAGCTTTCCCACCTGTAAGTTGAGGGGACAGTAATGGCCACCTCGGGCCTTCTGTGGATTTCAGACTGTTGGATTCTGAGGTCCCGAGGTCACAGGACTCGAGTGCCCGAGAGCCTCGGGCTGTGGGTCTAACTGCGGGGTTCCTGCGCACGGCCCCCTGCGGCCAAGCCCTCACTGCCCTCTTCTCTCTTCCAGGACGCTTTGCTGAGCCTGGGCTCGGTCATCGATGCCGCCGGCCTGCAGCGGGTTGTCAGGGAGGCCCTCTCCGCTGTGCTCCCCAGAGTGGTAGGTGCCCGCCCCCCGCCCCACACGCCCTCCCCCAAGCTTTGCCCACCCTTACGCTATGCCTCCCCACACGGGCACCGGGAGGAAGGAGGGGGCAAGGTCCCTGCCCAGGGGACTCTGATGGAAAGTGAAGGGTCTGTATGGGTGTTCTGAGAGGGCTTCCTGGAGGAGGAGGGCTGAAACTAAGCCCACAGAACGAATTTACACAGGAATCCTGGAATGCGTGAGCCAGAAGGGGGCCTAGAGATTAATCTGGAAAAGCATGTCTCAAACGATGGAAGGGATTTGCCTGGGATAACAACAGCTGGGATGTGGTAGAGTTAGGTGGGTTTTGGAATCTGTGAAGCAGGAAGGCTTGAGGAGAGACATGCAGAAGAACTTCCTGGATGCCAGGTCTGGGGGCCTTGGAATGGGGCTCAGCCTTGATGAGTGTGCCTGTGCTGTGTTAAAGTATCCTTTCTGGAGTCAGGAGGCTGGATAAGATGACCTCCAGCAAACTTTTCAGCTTCTGCGTGACCGTTCCCAACACCCTGGATGAGGTTGCAGATTTGGGGCCAGTGGAAGGTGATGACCACGGTCTCCTAACTCCAGAGTGCCAAAATGGGGGGCCCTCAGCTGCCCCCGGCCACTCCCCACCCTGGCTCCATTGGCCTCTATTAATTTTGGCCGGAGGATGGACGGATTGCCCCTCGAGCCCCAAAGCAGTCGTTTCAGCCGTGCCTGCGAGAAGCCGGGGACTGTGGGAGCCTGGGTAGGGGGTCTGACTCAGCCCAAGGGACCTGGAAGAGTGCCTGGAGGGGAGATGCCCAAACGGAGTCCCCATGGCCTGGAAAGTTCTCTCCCCTGCTCTAGACACTGGCGGAGGGCAGCATTGCTCCAGGAAATGCCATCAATTCAAAATGTGGCCCTTCTCTTTGTCTGGGCCCCTTGTCCCTGAATCTGCTTGATGGATATACCACGGGAGGCCCAGAGAGGGAGGGTACTTCCCTCAAGGTCACATAGCATGACGGGGACAAACGAGCAGCCCCATTGGCTCTACCCAGCTCTGCCTTCCCCCAAACCTCCTAGAAGTTCAGAGTCCGGGAGGACGGCTAATGAGTGAGCTTTATTGAGCGTGAAATTGGTAGGAAGTGGGTGGTTGTGTTGGCACCCAAAAATAAATCCTCCCGGAGAGAGATGGCACTGAGGCAACATCTGGTCCGGGGCAGGGGCACATCTGGAAAGGGGCGGTCGGGAGGCCGTCGGGTCGCTGCTGGCCCTTCTCTGGCCACTGAGGCTGCCCTGGGAGGGAGGCCGAGGAGGGGACTGGCCCGGCGGTTGTGCCGGCACAGATGGCTGCATCAGGTCAGCTGTACCCCACGCTGGGGGCAGAGATGGGGAAGACAGGGGTGGTCAAGGCAAGTGGGCTCCTGGGACGTGGGAAATGTCTACCCTGGCCCGCCCAACGCACCTGTTTGAGGTAATGAAACCCTGATCTTGGGGAGCCCTGGTTTAACTGCGTGGAAGGGCTCAACCCCCCCCCCACCCCGCCCTGCCCCACGTTGGTGAGGGGCTGGGAGGCTGCTTGCCCCCAGGGAGGGGTGGGAGGAGGGGGAGTCTGCCCTGCCCACAGGGGGGCTTGAGATGGGAGGGGCGGGAGAGGGGGAGTCAGCTCTGCCCCCAGGGAGGGATGAGGAGGGGGCTCTGCTCTGCCCACATGGAGGGGTGGGGGGGGCGTCTGCTCTGCCCCTGGGGAGGGGTGGGAAGGGGGGTTCTGCTGCTCTCCAAGGAAGGCGAGCCGCTGGCACCTGGCTCCCTCATCAGCACCCATTGTGGCAGGCAGCCCCGAATGCAGATGGTGCTGATGTGTCTGAAACGTTCCCTCCTCTCTCCACTGAACTCGGCTAATTTTAACCCGGAGGACTGAGAGAGGGGGAGACAGACGGACATCCCGGAAGTGAGGCTCTGTCCCCCACTCTGCACCCGCCTCCAGGCCGGGGTAGGACTCTGCCTCTCAGGGCGCCCCACCAGGCAGCCGAAAGGGTCCGACGACTCGAGGGGGCGGGGCAGCCGGGCAGCCTCTTCCCAGGGCTTTCCTGGCCCCTGATTCCCGCCTGCACTGACCCCGGGAGGGCCAGGGGCCTGCGGGGAAGCCCGCGTTTGCCCCTCTGTCTCCCCTCAGGCCCTACGCCCCTGCTGCGCCTGGCCTGGTGTCTCTGGAAGTGGGGCCAGGGCGTCTCCCGGGGGCTGGGGCAGCTGGGGGGGGGGGCGTAGCCGAGAGCTGCGGGAAGGATCGTGGTGGATGCCAGCAATCGCTCAAGGCAACCGCGTCCGCTGAGAAGGATTCCAGGCTCACCAGAGCGGGCCTCTAGCACCCAGCTCCAGCGTCACCTCTTCCCGAAGCCCACCCTGATACCCTCAGCAGAAAGGAGAGCCTCCTCTGGCCTCCCCCAGAGGAGAACTAAGCCCCTTCGAGCTGCTTGGCAGGGCCTGGCACTGCCTCCCTCTCTGGAGCGTGGCTTCTCCCGGCGGGCCCCGGGGTCCCCACTTGACTGCCTCCTATACCGCGCTGGAGACGCTCCTTTGGCACGGCTGCGCCGCGTGGGGTTGGGAGTGGACTCTAAGGGTATGAGAGCATGTGGATTTTTGCCTGTGGGTCGGTGGAGACAACTACTTTTGCCAAGACAAGGTCTGGAAAGGAGGCCTGAGACTGCTCTGGGCCCCTGGGGAGGGCAGATTGACAAGCTTGGAACAGAACTTTGATCTCACGCTGGAGACTGATCGTTCCCAAATACAAATCTGCTCACGTCCCTCCCGGCTCACCATCTGTCAGCAGCGCCCCATCCTCGCCCAGCCCAGTGTATGAGGCCCTTCCAGCTCGGCCCCTGCGGAACCCCCAGACCTGCCTCCCATGTCCCCTCCCCCCACTGCCAGTTCCAAAATTGCCCCCTGCCCTCTTCACCTCTCGAGCTACAGACATGCTGTTCGGCCTAGAAGTCATTCTTCTGCCCACTCGCCCACTCCCTGAGTGTGGCTGATTCCCACTCCGGGTATGGCTGAAAGGTCGCTTCCTCCAGGAAGCCCTCCCGGGGCTGTCCCCGAGGCGGCTGTGGGCCCCGCTCTGTGCTCCTGTCCTGGTCGTGGGTGTGTGGTTTGTGGTCCAGGGGCCTGTTTCAGTTTCCTGGGGCGTTCAGGTCCCCTCCCGCGGTACTGGCCCAGAGTGGATGCTCGGCTGTTAGCTGAACGCCTGAGGCTGGAGTCCCAGCAGGGAAAAACCCCAGGGGTGGGGGTGATTTGTCTGTCCCTTCAGCCCTTCAAAGCCTCTCCCCAGCATCTTGGATTTGGGGTTCTAGGCAAGGGAAGCCAGCAGGTTCATGGATCACTGCCTGCCCGGAACCCTGTCCAGGAGGAGAAGTTGAGGTGCTCAGTTCATAAGGTGCTGGTCCACCCTGGCTCTCGTTGGAATCACCTGGAGACTGAAGACAAGCCAGTGGCTGAGCCCCACGCGCCGAGGCTCTGGGGCCCTCGCGTTATGGACACCTGTGCACAGGGCGGGCCGGGGAGCCCGGACGGCCCCTCCGCAGCGGCTCACGAGCGCCTTCTGTCCTAGGAGACCGTCTACACCTACCTGCTGGACAGGGCGTCCCGGCTGGTGTGTGAGGACCCCCCGCATGAGCTGCCCCAGGAGGGGAAAGTCCGGTGAGCCTTTCTCCCCCCCCCCCACCCCCACCACCTCCTTTGCCCTCTCCTATGGCCAAGGATCCTCCGACTGGGGCACCAAAGTCAAGAGGTCTGACCTTCCCCATCCACCCTTGACCCCAGCGCCCCTGCCATGGGGCCTGTTCCTTGGCCTGCTGCTGACCCGCCGTGGGGTAGGTTTTCTCCTCACCGAGCTCTAAATTGCTCCTCTGCAGAGCAGAGCCTCAGAAGGTTGGGGCGGCAGCGTTTATCAGTTAGGACCAGCATGCTGCGAGGCCTGCGCAAGGGCAGGGCTGGGCTCGGCACCCCGAGGGCCGGACCTGCGGGAGCAGTGAGAGGAGAGCTGGGTCCCCCGTGTTCCCAAACCTGATGGCTCATGTGCCAGCCCCCCTCTGCTAGCTGTTAAGCCCTGGGCAAGTTACTTCACCTCTCTGTGCCTTTTCTTGTTTGTAAATCCTATCTTGCAGGGTTCTTGGGAGGTGTATAAAGGAGTTGAACACGCTTAAAACGGGGCTTGAGCCATGTAGTCAGGGCTCTTGGAGTGTGTGGGATTGGGATCACGATGGCAGAAGTCGGAATCTCTGACGTCAGCGCCCTGTGGCCCTCTGGGACCTCGGAGCCCATCGAGGGCAGCCTCCTCATTTTCCAGATGGGCAGACATCGTGAGATGTGTCCAAGGCCACCTGGCTGGTGGGAGGCAGAGCCAGGCCTGGGACGCGGGTCTCCCGGCCCCTGGCCGTCCATGGGACAGGGAGGGGAAGTGAACCACGGCAGATGAGAATGTGTTGCAGGGCACGGTGCTGGTCGGAAGGCGCAGTGGGCACGGGGAGCGGGGCGTGTGGGGCTGAGGGCACAGCGGGGAAAATACCATAATGCGCGCCCCCCCAAGCTGGTGCCCCCAACGCCTAATTCTAAAGACCTTTGCTTAACCTGCGCTGGCCTCCTGTGGGAAGGTCCTGGAAGCTGCTGCCCGAGGGCCCGTTGGGGGAGGGATGCGGGGGACTGGCACAGAGGGCAGGAGGGTCTGCAGCGCCCCCTGAGCCCGCAGGGGCTCCTCCCAGGCTGGCTGCTGGCAGGCAGGGCGAAGGGTGCAGCTCGGGCCCTTGGAGGGGGTTCTGAGCCTCTGCATCAGCAGCGCTTTCAGCCTCTCTCTCCCACCCCTCCCCAACCACTTCAGACTTGGTAAAGCCTTTGGAAAAGGTACAAAAAAGGCAATTTAAAGTGAATGTTCAAATGCAATTAGCCCCGAGCTCAATGGAGATGGAGAGACTGAATGCCTGCTGGGAAAGAGGACTCAGCGGTTCCAGGAGGCTGAGGAAGGCAAGGGGGACGAGAGGAGGAGAAGGGTGAGGGTGGCAGCGGACATTTCATGGGGCATGGGGGGCAAAGTGCACTCAGGCCGGCGAGCCCTGGGGGTGGGGATTCAGATCAGTCAGCCTGCCCATCCCCCAGTCTGGTGCTGAGCCCCCCTCCACAGCTAGGGCGGAGAGGCCCCGGGGAGGGGGAGTGGGGGGGGGGGGCGCTGGGCTCTGCTTGCAGGAGCTCCCGGCAGCATCCCCCGGCGGGCTAGGGGCTTGAGACCTAGGTATGTGGAAGAGGGAGGCGCACTGAAGCGCGAGTCAGACAGGCCAGCTCCATCTTTGCCTCACTGGGTCTCCTCCCTGGACTTGTTTCCTTTCCTGCCAAATGGAGCAGACAATAGGGCCCATCTCTTGGCTTGCTGTGAGGGTTTAATGAGATAATACATGTCAAGTGCTTAGCGGGCGCCCAGCACACAGCAGGCGCTCAGTGATTGCTAGCTGCTCCCCACCCCCCTGTTTCCACACGTTCCCCCTACGCTGAGCCCCAGGATGATGAGCGGCCTGGAGAAAATTACTTCCCTTCTGGCCTCAGTTTCTTTTCCTGGAACGTGGGTGGGGTTAGGTCCAGGGTCCTTCCCTTCGGGAAGCTCGGGTCTGCCAGGAGGTGGAGGCGAGTGGCCACCGGCTGAAGCGGGGCCCGGGGCAGGGTGGGGGACGTGCTCCTCCAGGAAACCCTGGAGGGCCCGAGTCCGGACAAACAGCAGGTGTGAAGTGGAGGCTGCATCATAAAGACCGATAAGGCCCAAGGGAAGGCAGAACACCGGCTCAGGGTGGTGCGGGGGAGGCAGGGTGGGGATGGGCCTGGGGTGTGCGTGCGTGCGTGCGCCCTTGCGCATGCTCCCCAGGCTGGCAGCTGCCTCGGTTCATCCCGCCCCTGCCTCCTCCCCATCCACCTCCTCCCCCAGTCCGCACTCTCCTTCCCCCTCCTGGCCAGCCAGAGGCCCTCTTCAGGCAGCGCGGCCTGGTCCCCAGGTGGAAAGCCTGCCCCCTTCCCTCCCAGGGAGGGCCCAGTTTTCAGAACAAGTGTCTGGGCCGAGGGTGGGGCTGTCCACCAGTGGCCGTGGAGCAGCAGAGACTGTTGGACCCAAACGGAACAAGAACCCTGGGCTGGGAGGGGGTGCACCAGGATCCAGGATGCCTCTACCCAGTCCCAACCCCGGGAGGTCTCTGGGTCCCTGTCTACCTGTTGAGGTTGGATATTCTGATGTCTGAGGGCTGGTCCTGCTCTGAATTCTAAGGGCCAAGGGGACCTCAGGGCCTGAGAGGAAGGGAGAGTCCTGGAAGGCTGCCTGGAGGAAGGTTTCCCTGGAAGGCTTCATCACCCTCCTGTTGGTGCCCCACCCCCACCCACCCCACCCATTTCAGGCCTAGTCCTTCCGCCTTCCAGTTCTCACCGTGTCTCCTGCTTTTTAGAGCCTCTGATTACCCACAGACAAGAGCAGCCAAATCTAAGGCTTTTCGGCTGAGACGCCCCCGCCTGCCTGGGCTGGTTGTCTCCCTGGGCTACCCTTTGGGGGTCCCAGAGCTCAACCTTCTGAAATGTTTTCCTCAGAGATGACCTGGTCCCCTCTCGCTGCAAAAATCTGTCCATCTGTTCCCATCCCTGGATTCTCACATTCTGGGAGAAGGAAAGGGAGGGGGAAGGGGGAGAGGGAGGAGGAAGGGGAGGGAGAGGGGGAGAGGCAGAGGGAGAGGGGGGTCCAGGGCCCCACTGGGATCAATATCTGTCTCCAGGAGACAGGAAAGGTCAGAGAGGGGTGGGGCTGGGGGGCTGGAGACGGAGAGGTGGGGGCTCAGGGAGGGGTGGGGCTGGGGGGCTGGAGACAGAGAGGTGGGGGCTCAGGGAGGGGTGGGGGCTGGCGAGGGTGGGGGCTGAGGGCTGGAGACTGAGCGGTGGGGGCTGGGGGAGGGGTGGAGGCTGGAGAGGGAGAGGTGGGGGCTGGGGAGTGGAGTTAGGGGTCTGCGCTCAGTGCAGGGGATGGGCTCAGCGAAGGGGGTGGGGCCTCACCTAGGGAAAGGCCGGGGCTTGGACGCTCCTTTCCTTCCAGGCCAATGACCCTACCCGCAGAGAGCCTTTCCCTCCACCCCTTTTCCACTAAGCAAATAGTTGTTAAAGGAATGGAATCACCATAAAATCCACGCCCGTTCCTCTCCCCTCCGTGCCCATCTGTCTTTATTTTCAGTGGGGCAGACCCTGGCCACCAGGGCGCCATGGGGGCTGCGTCACTGGCCTTTGGTCTGGACAGCTGGCCCTGGGGTGTGGAGCTCCCCCTCCCCGCCCCTCCTGGCTTCGACCTGGAAGGTGGGGGGTGGGGGTGGGGGATGAGGAGGGGAGGGACTGGGGAGGAGGGAGGGAGGCACTCAGCATGGAGGGGGGAGCCACCAGAGGGTGAGCAGGAGACAAGACCCCACCCCATCTCGTGTGGGAGGCTCAGCCTCAGCGCCCCCCCCCAATGGGGGCATCTTTGAAGGCTTCTGGAGCGCCTCAGTTCTGGGTGGGTGGGGCAGAGGCTCAGGGCTCCTGGTGGCGGCGGGGTGTGGAGAGCATAGCCTGGCACATTCTGCCCGGGGCTGTGGGAGGTGGCAGGGCCACGCCAGGGCAGACTGCAGAGCAAGGTGTCACGGGGAGCAGCTGCCTGAGCGTCGAGGAGCCTTGGAGGCCCCGGGCTTGGAGAGTGGCCGGGCCCCCGAGACGATGGAGGCCCCCCTGGTTTCCAGAACCAGGCTCTCCCTCCCTCGTGAGGGTTCCAGCCGGGCAGCTAGCCCGGTCAGCCTGAAACCTATCCTGACCATGACCTTCCCCTGCTCAAACCCTCCTGGGCTCCCAACGCCCTCCAGTCAAGCCCACCCCTCGGTCCCTGGCCTCTCTGCAGCTTTGTGCTCCCTGCCCAGCAGACACACTCTTTCCTCACTGCCCAGCAGACACTCTCTTTCCTCCTCTGAGCCTTTTCACAAGCAGCTCTGCCTTCACGTCCTCTTCTCTCTGCCTCGAGGTTCAACGCGGGCATCCCCCCTCCAGGGAGCCTTCTCTGCCCCCACTCGCTCCTGCACCTTGGTCAGCACCCGCGTGCCTGGCTCAGGTGTGTTTGTGTGTCAGTCGCCCCCACACTGGGGGTCCCCAAGTCAGGCTTCTCATCTCAGTCCTCAGCGCTGAACCCGATCCAGAAGGACGCCAAGTAAATGCTTTGTGGAATGGAGGCTTTTACGTGGAATGTCCCCATAAGGGTTTGTGTTTAGATGCCCCCCTTGCTCTGGTCTAGAGGAGGCAGTTGAGGGATCCAGGTGGGGTGGGGCAGGAGCCCAGGGGAGAGGCTGCGGCAGAGCCCAGGGGAGACGAGTCCGTGTTGAGCTCGGTTTGGGACTGGCAAGCAGGGAACAGTTCCGAGAGCTCCCTGGGAGGTAACTCCACCCACTGGGTGGGGCGGGGAGGAAGAGGCCCGTTTATGGACAAGACACAGGGGATCCGGGGATGGTTGTCCCTCTTTTGGGGGTGGAGGTGGGGGTGATGAATTCAGACTGGACGGGCTGCCTTTGCGCCCCTGAGGGACATCCAGGGAGGCCTATGGGAATCCTTGGGGACTCTGGGCTGGAGAGTCCTGAGCCCAGAGGAGCGAACTGTGTTCTGAGAAGAAAGGCCAAGGACAAATTCCTTTATCAGGCTCCTGGGGAAAGAGGCCAAGGCAGCTCCTGGTCGGGGAGGTGGAGAGAGGGAGTCAGTGGGATGAGGCTACCCGGCTCCCTGACAGCGGGGCGGGGGCCAGTGCCACCTTGTGGCCTCCCGGCACCCAGATTGTGGGTGACCGGGGGCTGGGTGGGTCCCTGAGAAGGCGGCTTGGCTGAGGGTCACCAAGACCAGCCATGGAACTCCAGTCTTCACTGATGTACTCATCAGGACATCTTGCCAACCTCGGTGCCTGCTCCTTCCTGGGTGACCAGAATGGTCGAGACAGCTCAGATCCTGAGCCCAGTGCTCCAGGGCCAGGGCGTGAGTGTTGACAGGCTGGGGGCACCACTGGTGCTTACAGATTCTGACCTGGTCCACGGGGCCAGGAGTGGACAGCTACGGCTCAGAATGCTGGCTGACCTTGACCAGATGCTCAACCCCTTTAGCCCACGATTTCTGTCGTGGCTGTGACCTCCTGGACACTTGCAGGTTGCTGCCTCCCTTTTCCTCGTCTGGTCTTTGCTGGACTCCTCTTAGTAACCCCACAGGCACACACCAGAGTCCCAGGCCCCCAAACTTCCCTTCTGTCCAGGCCAGGCAGATCCTACAAACCCAATTAAGTGGATGCAACATAAGGGATAAGGGACCTGGGACAGTTAATCATCAGGGAGTGACAGTCTGGTGAGAAATCAGGTGCATAATGAAGCAGGAAAGGCCAGAGGCCAGGGTGGGGACATGAGTGGTGGGAGTAGAAAGAAACTCACTCTTCCTACGCCAACCCACCCCGCCTCAATTCCTGCTTTCCCTCCCTGCCTGCAACACATGCCCGTTGCCGCCTCAACGCTCAGGCCATTCCCCTGCTCAACGCCCCTTTAGCTCTTGCGAAGGTTCAAGCTCAGCGCTTAAGAGAATGGGCTGTGGTGCCAAATGCCTGGTTCAAAGCCTGGCTCTGCCACTTAGTAGCAGGGTGACCTTGCATAGGCTACTTGACCTCTCTGTGCCTTAGCTTCCCCGTCTGGAAATGGAGATGACGAGCATATCTAATAGGGTTATTGGGACTTTTGAATTAATCCATGTAAGTTGCTGGGACAGGGCCCGGCTCGTAGAAAATGTCTAATAAAGTTTAGTTATGACGATTACCTCTGGAGGTCCCCCTCCAGGATTTAGCAGCAAAAGCTGCTCCACGGTTGTTCACCGAGGAGGGTGACAGTTGGGATTCCACTCTCCTCCATCCTAATTCTCCAGGAAAGGATCATTCCACTCTCCTCCATGCTAATTCTCCATGAGAGGATCCCGGAGGCTGGGTCTCTTGCCTCAGGTCAGGTAGCAGCAAAGGCAGGGTTGAGCTGCGAGCTACTTATCTGCTCTCCCTGTTGCCTGGGGGATCTGAGCTGGGCCCGCCTGGGACTTTCCCCATCTCTGTCGGCCAGAGGCACCGCAGGCCACGCCGGGCCACAAAAGTCAACGTGTGCAGGTCCTCCCAGGCGTGCAGGGTCCAGCCAAGCCCCGGCCAGTGCCTCCTTGACCCAGAGAGTGAGAGGTGGGCCACGTCTTCTTTTCAGAGAGGCGGTGATCTCCCGGAAGCGGCTGAGCTGCAATGGACTGGGCCCCTCAGACCTGCTGGGGAAGCCCCTGGCCAGGCTGGTGGCTCCACTGGCCGCCGATACCCAAGGTAAGGCCTGGTGGCGGGGCAGGGTGGGGAGGGACTGTGGCCCCGGCGGCCCGGATCACGTCTGTCTTCTCCCCCCCGTCTTCCTCTCCGTCTCCTTCCTCTTGCTCTGTCTCTAGCAATCCCTCCATTTAATGCTCTTTCTCTTGTGCTACTAATCTCTCTGTGCCTCAGTTTTCTCCTCTGTAAAATGGGGACAGTAGTAGCCACCTTGAGGGGGTATTGCAAGGAGGAACCAGATAACGCATGTGAAGGCGCTGGCACATGCTTGGGTTCGGTGGCCGGCGGCTGCAGCGACGCTGCACTCGTGCCGGCTGCCACGTGGGGTTGCGGTGGTCCTGCCCTCGCTCCACTGTCTCTCTTCCTCTCCCTGCCCCCTGTCCGCCATGTCTCTTTCTGCCTCATGTCTCAGTCTCTCTAGGTCTCTGTCTTCTGTCTCGATGTGGAAAGTACACAAGACTGGTGGGAGTCAGGAGACCTGACTTGCTGTGTGATCTTGGGCAAGTCACTTCCCCTTTCTGGACTTCAGCTTCCTAATCTGTAAAATAAGGGGTGCTCAGCCTCACGTGCCTCCCTCCCTCCCTCCCAGGGTTGCTGGGAGGATCACGAGAGCGTTGCCAAGTGAGGGGGTGTCCCTCTAGGCAGGAGGTGTTGCTGTGGTTGTGTGGCCGCTGCCTCAGGACCCCTCTCTCTGGGTCTCTGGGTCTGTCTATGTCTGTCCCTCTGTCTGCGTCTTTGTCTCCCTCCCTGGGTCCTGGCTCGGTTGCTCTGAGCCTCGCTGGCCCCGCAGGACCACCTCATTGCCCTCTCCCCCTCAGTGCTGGTCGTACCCCTGGTGGACAAGGAGGCTGGGGCGGTGGCCGCTGTCGTCTTGGTAAGAGCCTGCCCGGGCCCTTGTGGGGGGTCGGGGGGAGTGCGGAGAGGAGAGCGGGACAGGGCGCCAGCCTGGCCTGTGTGTGACAGCAGTGCAGAGGGCGGTGGGGGCGAGGGCGGCTGGGATGGCCGACGGAAGGTGCCCTGGGCTACTCCCGGACTGGACTGAGAAGCCACAGCCCAGGCGACAACCTGCTGAGGGGTGTGCGGGGCCGTGCAAGCCCCGTGTGGACTCAAAGGCCGGCCTTGGCCCAGCCCTGGCGTTGCCTTCTCTTTGGGGTCTTTCCCGTGGGTCGTGGTGGGTTGGGAGGTGGGAAGTGCCCGAGGGACGGTCGACCTGCGGCGCCGACTAATAGAGAGAGGGTGGGAACCGCGCCCGGAGATCGGAGAGCCGGGCAGCCGGAGCCAGGGCCGGGGGAGAGAAGGCCCGCGGGCAGCGGCTGCGTGGGCAGGCATCGCGCCCCGTGGGGTCAGGGCTGCTTCGTGAGGGGTGGGCCAGCGGGAGGGCACGGGGCGCGGGTGGGCAGGGGTGGCTCCGCTGCCCTCGGCCGCCCCCTGCTGGAGCTCCCGGGAGGGGCTTCTGCCTCCTGCAGTCGCCCCTCTGGGTGCAGGCAAGGGCTCAAAATCTCTGTCAGGTCCTAGGGCTGGAGGGTTAGCGCCCCCAGTCGTCATCACGGGGAGTCTGTTTCCGCCAAGGTGGCCTCCACCCCATAGGGGGCATGCTTGGGGCGCACAACGAGAGATGAGCCGGCCTCGGCCTTCCCGGGGGGAATCCTCCTGGGCTCATTAAAAGAGAATTAAAGGCTTGCGAGGCCTGACCTTTCTGAGCGGCTGGCAGGGGGTGAGATGGGAGGCAAGGGCGCCCGGCCGTTGAGAGGAAAGGAGGGTCAGGTGGTGGCCCTTGGCTTGGTCTCCTCCCCTCCCCATCTGCCTGACAGAGACGCGGCCCCTCCTCGGTTTCTCCTGCAAGCTGCGCCCCCTCCAACCCACCCCCAGCTTCTGTTCCTGCAGGGAACAGATCTGCTGTTGGCACCGAGTTCTCGGCGTGGCGGCCCCCGCCTCCTCTGGTCCCGTCTGTCTCAGAGCTGGTCTGCTTCGAGGAGGGCCGGGCTAGGGGCGGTGTGCAGGGGCTGAGCTGCCCACCTCCCTCTCTGTTAGGGGAGAAGGGTCTGGGGGTGCGAGGTTCCCTGGGACCTCCCAGGATGAGGCCCTGAGGTCTGGGTCGAAAGGGAAACAACTCCTGCCAAGGGAAGGGGCAGGGGGCAGAGCATGGCTGCTGTGACTGCGCCACCTTCTCCTGGGGGAGGAAAGGCCTGTGTGTGCGTGTGTGTGTGTGCACGCGTGTGTCCAGGACAGGCAGGGGGTCCAGTCCCTTCAGTTCAACCACCTTGGCAGAACCTGGCTGGGCTGCACCCCGGCTGGGTGCTGGCGCAGAGAGGAGAGTCAGGCCCACTTCTGCCATCCTGGCGCTCTTAGTTGGGGGAAGGCAGAGGCGCCCTCAGGCCACCACAGGTCACATGACATCAGTGCTGCCGCCAGGTGCTCTGGGGGCGAGGCTGGAGCAGCAGGAAGGGCCTCCAGGGGAGACGAAGGGGCGTGAGGGGAGCTTTGGGGCGTGGGTAGGAGGTCAACAAGCAGAGGACTCTGGGAAAGGGTATTCCAGGTGGAGGGAACCACGGAGCAAATGCAGGGTGGGGGGGAGGGTGCTGGTGTCCTGGGGAGAGGGTGGGACCTCGTGTGGAGCGCATGCTGCAGAGGAGGTGCTGTGTGGGGCTTTGGCTTCTGGAGAAGTCCTGGCTCGCCTCAGTCCCTCGAATACCCTGGGCAGTTAGGAGCCCTTGAGTGATGTTTGGATTATCCAGAGCTCTGCGCTCATGTGGAAATACACTTCCCAGGACCCCTCCTTCTCTGCAATGTACATACCTGACAGGTCCTGTCGTTTGCCCCACCCAGGGCTTCCTGGGCCACGGGATCTCACATTCCCCCCAAGCCAGCCCAGGCAGCCTCGGACCTCCCAGCTACTACCATAAACTGAGGGCAGAGGGTGCAGAGGGCAGAGGCGGAGCCACAGGCAGATCTTTTGGGAGGTCAGAGTCACCTTCCTCAACAAACCCCATTCCCCTCTCTGGGCCTCTGCTCTTGGTATTCAGCCATCCATCCATTTGTCCATCCATCCATCCATCCACCCAAACACCCACCCACCCATAGCAGAAATATTTCTTGGGCACCACTGTGTGCCAGGCACTGTGTGCCAGGGAACACAAGACAGACCAGGCGTATCGTGTGGAGGGGTGGAGGAAACACACGCATCACACCAGTGAACAAAATAAGGATAGAACTGAAAATGACGGCAAATGATGCTAGCAAGGAAGAGACCAGGGAGCCCTGCAAGGAACATTGGGCCCTGACGGAGGTATAGCCAGTGCTCCGAGGAATATGCTGCCCAGGTGCAGAGCTGCGTGGCTGAGTCCTGGCCTCTGCAGCTCTCAGCTCAAGGCGCCTCGATGGCAGGTTCTTTGTGTGGAATGAGTCTTTGGCTCTCTTCTTTAATTCTGGGATAATAAGTCTCTTTGAGGAGCAGGCAGCCCTTGCTCTCTGGCAGTTGATGCCTATTTGTGCCCACTCTTCCCTCCAGCTGTGCCAGCCACACTAGCTCCTTGCTCGGGGATGGGGTGCCGACGCGATTGGCCACATCGAATAAACCTGATGAGGGAAGAACTGTGCTGGGCTCTCAGCCCCCCTACAGCCCCTGCGCCCACTGCCAAGCGCTCCAGAGGCCTTAGGAGATGCCCCCTGATTAGTGAGAGGGGTGCAAGTGTGTGTTCCTGTTGGTGAGCCAAAAGCTGTGCAGGAGGGATTGCGTGTGCTTGTGTGGGGAAGGTAGAAGTGTGTGCCTGGCTCTGTGAACTCGTTTCCCTTGCAGAGGTAGGATGTGCACGTGGGGCTGGGTGGAGAGCCGAGTGTCGGCGTGTGGGCGTCTTTGACTGTGACGGCGCCGTGTGTGTGTGCCTGAGTGTCTCCACGGAGTAGTGAGTGTGTGTGTGTGTCGGGAGGGCTGAGGTCTTTATGACAGTGTGTGTTGGTGCACATGCTCGGTGGTGGGTCGAGGCAGACCAGGAGTGTGAAGTGGGGCTGGGGAGGCCCAGCGGGTGTAGACAAGGACTCCATGCTTACTCTCTTTCCCTGCTGCGGTTCTCGTCTCCCCACGCAGGACCTGGGCCTGGGCTGTTTAGGCAGCCCAAATCCGGTAGCCCCCACAGCCCTGGGGAACTCCAATCTTCCCTTTTCCCGAGAGGTGCATCCAGGTGGAAGGAACAGGAAGGATGTTCTCGCCATCTAGGGCTCAACTTTCCATGCCGAGGGGCCCAGGCCTCCTCCGGGTCTTCCCATCTCTAGTCCTGCCCCCTCCAAGGGGCCCTGTACCGCATAGACACTGCTCCTCAGCCGTCGGAGTCTGCTGTCGGCTGAAGCTGAGTCCCTTCCCTCTGTGGCACCTTGGCCCTCACACCACCTCACTCCAGCCCCGTCAGGACACCCTCCTGTCTGCAGGTTCCCCTCTCTTCAAGCTCTACTTGACCTCCCCATGCTTCAGTGTCCAGCTCAGGAAGCCACCCGGAGGCCCTCCCTCCCTGAGCTCCCTGATCTCCCCTAGCCTTTAGGGCCCCACCCACCCAGCCTACCCCCTCCTTCCTCCTCAGGTAGGAGGCTCCCCCCACCGGGCCCCCCCACCTCCATTCCGCCCAAGCTAGACCATGAGTTTCCCAAGAACCTGCTGGTCTCCTCCTCTCCATATGCTCCTGGCAGGGGACCCAGAGCAGAGGCGGCAGGGGCTGCTGAGCGGTGAGGGAGGGTGAGGGAGGGCCTGTCGCAGGCACTGTGGGGGGCCCTGCAGGTGGCGAGAAGCTCTGAGTAGGCGTTGGAAGCCTGTGACGCAGGTGGGGAGCTTTGCTGGCAGGGCCCGCGGTGGGGCCCCAGACGGCCACCCCCCTTTCTCTCTCCCTCATGGGGGAAGGGACTTCACAGAGTATGTAAGATGGGCTGGGGGACCTCTGGGGACTGGCACAGGGAACTTGGAGAGGGACCAGGATGATGGGGGTGGTGGTGAGGGTGGGTGTAGGGGAGGGGAAGGTATAGGCAGAGAAGGCGAAGGGAGCCGGTGGCATTGACCCAGGGCTGCCGCTTTCTGCTGTGTGACATTGTGAGGGTTACTCAAACTTTCTGGGCCGTGGTTCATCTGCAGAGTGGAGGCTTGCCTCACAAGTTATGAGACCCCCATGTAAGGCAAGCATTATCACTCCACACATTCATTCATTCATTCATCATTCATTCATTCATTCATTCCTCTCCAGTTCTGCAGGCACAGTGGATGTTTCGTAAATGGTGGACCTCTTCCCTCACCCTAGACTTAGGAGCTGCTCAAGCTCTGACTCATGGAGCTGGGAAGCTGAGGCTAATGCCACCAGTCCCATAGCCGGAGCCTGCAGGAGAGGCTCCCTGGGCTGGGAGACAGAGTGGGGTCTAAGGTTCTCCCCCTCCCACCCCCGGCACACACACCCGCTGAAGGCCCGGCTGTGGCTTGTGCCATTGATGGGCCAATGACCGTAAAGGCAGAGTTCTTTGGATCAGCCCTAGAAGACTTCCCGGGAGGGGTCTTCTGAACTCTCTGTTTGGCCAGGAGGATGGGCTGGCAGGCTGGAGGGGTGGGCTAGGCCTGGGGATGGTACTCTGGCAGAGGCAGGAAGCTGGGGGAGGTCACAGCTGCTCTCACCTCCCCACCCCTCCAGGTGCACTGTGGCCAGCTGAGTGACAGCGAGGAGTGGAGCCTGCAGGCTGTGGAGAAGCATGTGAGTGCGGCAGGCTGGGGCAGGGTGGGGCCACGGCAGATCCTCACCAGGGCTGGTGGGAAGATGATCTGGCCAGGGAGCTGGACAGACCTGGTTTCCAGTTCCAGCTCTACTACTTGTGGGCTGTGTGACCCTGAGCAAGTCACCTAACCTCCCTGAGCCTCAGTTTCATTTTGGAAAATGGGCGTAATGGTAGCCCTGACTCTAGGGTTGTGGCGAGAGAATGCAGGTCAAATACCTTGTAAAATACTAAAGGAAGGTACTTATGGGTAAGATTTTCATCAACGATATTGAGGTTCTTTAATGGTTTTGTGACTTTAATAAAGACTTCCCGATGCCCCTTGGGTGCTTAAGACAGAAAGCTCTGGCCCCGTCCAGGCTTGGCAGAGTCTGGGGTTAGGGGGTGGAAGCAAACCTGGCACTCACCTGTTGGAGGACCCAGGGACGCTCCAGGCTTAATGGGAGCCCTCGGAAGGGTGGAACGGAATCTGCTAAGGGGCGCGAGCCTTCCCGCGGGAGCGCAGCCCTGAGGGGTGGGTGGTTTGGGCTGGGGACCCGTGGGAAAGGGGTGGCGCCGCGACGCGGCGAGCGCGGGGAGCGCGGGGCTGAGGGCACGCGTCGCTGACCTCTCGTCCCGCCCCAGGCCCTGGTGGCTCTGCGGAGGGTGCAGGCCCTGCAGCAGCGCGGGCCCGGCGCGGCCCCCGGCGCCGTCCAGAAGCCCCCGGTGGGGACCGGCGGGGACCAGAAGGGCGGGGCTGTGCACCCGGACCAGGACCGCAAGATCCTGCAACTGTGCGGTGAGGCCTGAGGGCGGGGCGAACCCGGGGTGGGGGGCTCCACCCGGGCGAGCGGGGCCGAGGGACTGCCCCAGCGGCGGGATCCGGGCAGAAATTGGCCGGGAGGTCCCCGGGCAGGGCGGTGGGTGGGGCCGGGGGCGGGGCCTAAAGGGAGTGCGCCTTGGACGCGGGGGGCCTCCCGCTGACCCGCGCCCCGCCCTTGCAGGGGAACTCTACGACTTAGACGCTTCTTCCCTGCAGCTCAAAGTCCTCCAATACGTGAGTCCAGCTGCCTTCCCACCCCACACCCCCAGCCCCTGCCCTGTCTCCCTCCGGGCACCAGCCTCCCAGCGAGCCCCCATCTCAGCTCAGAGTCCTCCGGCGCAAAGTCCTGCCCCTTCCCTCTCCTCCACCTGCCTGAAGGGCCTCAGAGAGGTGGGAAGGCAGAGAGCGCGGGTGGCCGCAGGCCCGCGCTCAGCCCCTCGTTCCCTCCCCCTCTCAGCTGCAGCAGGAGACCCGGGCGTCCCGGTGCTGCCTCCTGCTGGTGTCCGAGGACAACCTCCAGCTTTCCTGCAAGGTGAGGGCCAGACCGCCCGCGGCGCGCGGCGGGGTGGGGGGCGAGGGGCTGGGCAAGGGACCGGGATCTCCCAGGGGGCGAAAAAACACCTCTCCTCTTCCTTTAACCCGCCCCTGCCCCTCCGCCCCTCAGGTCATGGGAGACAAAGTGTTGGAGGAAGAGATCAGCTTTCCGGTGAGTCCCACATCCCTCCCTATTCAGGCATCAGTCTGTGGAGCTGGGATTCGCTGGAATCTCTTGGAATCTGATAGAATTATCTGGATCTTGGGACGTGCTTAGACTTTTGACAAGAGACCACAACCTCGCATGATCCCGAGACAGATCAGGCTCCACTAGGAGAAATCTCTTAAGAGCTCTAGAAAGGTGTCAAACCATTATGCTTACTTGGGGCTGGCTCACCTCTGGATTTGGATTTCTTAGAATCTGTGGCAATCAGCAGGAATCCTTGGAGTCTGCTTGTCTTTCTTCTGATTAGGGAAGACCTCAGAGTCTGTTGTGGGGGAATTCTGATCAGGGCAGAGCCCCCTCCCCCTCCTCGCACCCCAAAGTTGATCGCATCTGCCATTTGGACTGACTGAAGAGGCCAGATGTGGGGGGAGTGTGTGTAAATTGAGATGCCCTGTCCCTGGGGAGAGCTGGGCTGCGACTTGACCTTGTCCCATTTCCCAGCTGACAACAGGACGCCTGGGCCAGGTAGTGGAAGACAAGAAGTGCATCCAGCTGAAGGACCTCACTTCTGTGAGTCACACTCTGGCTAAGCCAGGGAGGGGCGAGGGGTGAGACCACTGTCCAGCCTTCTGAGCCAGAGTCTCTGGGACAGTGCAGTTTAGGAAGGTGGAAACAAGGTCTGGGGACTTTCTACCATTCCGCCCTCATGTCACAGCACTTCCGCTCCTGCCTGAGTCCCTCAAAACTGCCCACTGCAGAGTGTGGTGGAGAGATAGAGGAGGGAAGCTTACTTCCTTTCTCCCTCCTGCCTTGACTCACCTCCCTTTTGCCTCCCCTTTGCAGGAGGATGTGCAACACCTGCAAAGTATGCTAGGCTGCGAGCTGCAGGCCATGCTTTGTGTCCCTGTGATCAGCCGGGCCACTGACCAGGTGGTGGCCTTGGCTTGCGCCTTCAACAAGCAGGGAGGAGACTTGTGAGTCTGGGGTTGGGTGGGTGGGTGATGAGGGTGGGGAGCCAGACCTGAGAGGCTGGGCGGGGCTCTGCGGGAGTAATGGTGTGGGAAAGGTGCTGGGCAGAGGGTCTTATCCCAGTGAGGTAGCCGGTGGCACGGTGGAGCACAGGGATCAGAGGGACAAACTGTCAATGCAAGAGACTCTGGGGTAATGGGGGCTGCTAGGCCCTCGCAGCTGCTGCTGGCTGAGGCCCAGGTAGTCATTACCCTCCACCACCCATCTGCTTATTCAGAGTCATGCTGAGCTCCAAACCAGTTTCCCTTCTCTTTTCCCACTTCCCACAGTTTGGGTTATCCTCTGTTAGGGCCGTCCCCCCATTTGCCACCTCCTTTTATGGTGCTATTGCTGGGAATTTTCCAGTGCAAGGATAGGTGAACTTTGGGATGGCCAAACTCTCGGGGACCCAAAGAGCCTCACTGTTATAGCAGACAGTGGCTAAAGGGGGCAGGCCTGGGGATTGAGAATCACTGACAAGTCTAAGAATCATAGAGGGCATGGCATCCAGGTAAACAGACCTGGCCACTTAGTCAGGAATTATATTAAAGGACCTGAGGTCAGATCTGGGGTCTAGAATAGGTATCTTAAGTAGAGCTCATGTCCTGCGCATTAGTTGGTACTAACTGCCTGAATCACTGAGCTGCGATCAGAAATAGTGCTGTGATCAATCCTTGTCTGTCCTGGGGGGAGGTTCAGGACCTGAGTGCCTTGGGGCTACCAAACTTGGTCCAGCTGTTTGTGCCTAGTCATGCAGGTGGGGAAGGGAAGGCAGGAGAGGGATGGAGCTGAGAGGACAGGACGTGGAGCGATGGCAACTAGGGGGAGGAACTCACTGGAGTCCAGCAAGCAGGCCTGGAGTTCCTGCGGAAGTGCGGTGTGTGCATGTGCGCATGTATTGGTGTGTATGACTGCATGCTGGGACTGGAGTGGCGTCAGAAGGCCTGGGATGGGTCTGCAGGGGTGGGGTAGAGGCCTAGGAGTCACGGGTCTGAGCCTCAGGACCTGCCAGCATGGAGCTTGGTGGGCAGTTGGGTGGGCCTGGGGAAATGAAGACATGGGGATAAGGCAGGTCCCTGGCAGAGCCAGCTGAGGCAGGCAGGACGCAGGGACTGTGGCATTTGGGATTGGTGGGCTCCCTGAATTGGGAGGGCACCTTGGATTCTGTGGAGGCACCAAATCTGGGCCAGCAGAGTCCAGGGAGATGGGGGCAGTGACAGGAACTGGACAAGACAGGGGCAAGACCTCACCCTGAGGCAGGGCCACTGCCCTTCCCTGAGGCTTGGGGGGGGCCTGGGGAAGAGTAAGGAGAACACCTCACTCTGGCCTGGACGGGTCGCTAATCTGAGGGAGGAGACCCAGCTGTGATCTGGGTAAATCCCAAGTCAGAGGAGGGAGACATGGCTCTGGCTTGAAGGGGCAATAGTCTGGGGAGGTCTTTTCATTTCGGTCTGCGGGGTAGGGGGTGGTGGCCCAAGCCACCCATGCAGTGGAGCAGCCCCGGGAGAGGAGGGTCATAGTGAGCGGGTGGATTTCCCAATGGGCTTCCCGGCGGAATGGGAGTAGGGAGACATACAAGAGGAGTGAGGGGTCATTCAGGCTCGGCCATCGCCTCCCTCTGCCGTGACCCCGCCTGCCTCCCCAGGTTCACGGACCAGGATGAGCGCGTGACCCAGCACTGCTTCCACTACACCAGCACCGTGCTCACCAGCACCCTGGCCTTCCAGAAGGAGCAGAAGCTCAAGTGTGAGTGCCAGGTGAGTGGCCCACCTCGACCTCTCTCGGGATCCGATTGCCCAGCCCTCCCAGGGCCGTTCAGGAGGAACAGCCCGAGGCTCCAGGCTGATGGCAGCCCCGCCCTGTGGCCGGGAGATTACCTCTTGACCCAGAGGCCTCTTCCAGACGGAGGTCAGTTTCTCTGGCGCACCCTCTGCAGGCACTGTGTGTGATCGCCCTCTAGTGTCTGATAAGGGCACCGTACCTACTTCTGGGCCGCTAGCCCATCTGAGAGACAGGGGTTCCTAAGCACCTTGGCTGGGGCTAGACCCAGACCGAGTAGCCAGTTTCCAGTCTGTCCTGGGCGCCTGAGGGCAGTGGGAGGCAGGGGGCTGGATAGGGTGACCTCGGCAACCTGAACCCTCTGTGATCTCCACGTGCTCCCTTCCAGGCTCTTCTCCAAGTGGCAAAGAACCTCTTCACCCACCTGGGTGAGTGCCTGGCTGTGGGGTGGGAGTGGTGGCCTGGGCACTCCAGCCTGGTCTCACCACTGCCCCCTGTTGCCCCCCTCTTCCAGATGACGTCTCTGTCCTGCTCCAGGAGATCATCACAGAGGCCAGAAACCTCAGTAACGCGGAGATGTGAGTGAATGGACCCTGGGCGGGGAGAGCGCCCCCTCCCCCCTGCCAAGCCCGCCTGGTGACCGTTTGTGGGATCCTTTGTCTCGTGTCTGTCTCCCTCGGGTGAAGTTAAGCTTCAGGACAGCAGGGGCTGGGCAGGCTTTGCTCTCCACAGCACGTCAGCCTCCAACACAGCGCCTGGCAGAGCTCTCCTTGGGGCCCTGAGCCACTGAGAGGCGAGGAGGCCCGGGGAACAGCCCCCTCCTCTCCCCACAGCTGCTCCGTGTTCCTGCTGGACCAGAACGAGCTGGTGGCCAAGGTGTTCGACGGGGGCGTGGTGGATGACGAGGTGAGGCGGGGCCACGTGCGCGCGTGCGGTGCCGGCCCGTGGTCCCCTCCCGGGCAGCTCCTAACCTCTTCCGCCGCCCCGCTCCCGCCCTGCTCCGCAGAGTTACGAGATCCGCATCCCGGCCGACCAGGGCATCGCGGGCCACGTGGCCACCACGGGCCAGATCCTGAACATCCCGGACGCGTACGCGCACCCGCTTTTCTACCGCGGCGTGGACGACAGCACCGGCTTCCGCACGCGCAACATCCTGTGCTTCCCGATCAAGAACGAGAACCAGGGTGCGGGCTCGCCTGGGCGCCCGGGTCGCGGCTGCGGCGCGGGGCGAGGCGGGGCCCGGCGGGGCGGGGTCTGCGGAGCAGGAGAGGGGCGGGGTCTCCCCAGCAGGGGACCGACCGAGAGGACGCCAGGGGGAGCCGGGTCCCCGCCAGGCCCCGCGTCCCGCGGGTCCCAGCCGCTCTGCCGCCCGCAGAGGTCATCGGTGTGGCCGAGCTGGTGAACAAGATCAACGGGCCATGGTTCAGCAAGTTCGACGAGGACCTGGCTACCGCCTTCTCCATCTACTGCGGCATCAGCATCGCCCACGTGAGCGGCGCCCCCGGCGCGCGGGCGGGACCCCCCTTCCCCCCTTCTCCTGGGGTCTGGCTCTTCTTCTCTGGCCCCAGGTGGGTCCATTCCTGGCCCGGGACTCTGCGCCCGGCTGCTGGGTGGCTGCACGCCCTGGCCATCTCTGGCCTCTGCCCCATCTGTGTTGGGATATTATTTCCTGCTGTGTCTAGTCAGTGTCCCAGGACCATGGGAGGGAGAGAAAGGAAACGAAAGAACGCTTCGAAACCCTAGTTGTCACTAGCTTCCCCTTTCTCTGGAAGCAACCTCAGCCCGAGCCTCTGGTCGGCTCCTTTTTGGGTCTCGTTGTCTGGACCCTATTGGCATGTGGCACCACTGGTCTGGAATCCAGTCCCTGCAGCTCTAATGCTATTCCTCCCCTCCCCCTTGCTTATCTTTCCCCGCCATGGGCCTAGGGTCCCATCATTGAAGACTGGGAGGGGCAGGGGACGGCACAAAGTGCTAGATCAGAGGCTAAGAGGGTCTAGGGAGGAGAGGGGGAGCCTGGATGACAAAAGACGGGGGGCGGCGGGGGGGGCTCCATAATCTGGGTTGGAGCCTGAAGGCTGGGACCAGAGTCAGAGCAAGATAGGAAGGGGGCTTTCTATCTGGCCACTTCTCCCCAGTTCCGGGCATTTCTCACGGCCGCCTTTCTTGAGCGCCACCTCTCCTTCTCTCCCCCAGTCCCTCTTGTACAAAAAGGTGAATGAGGCTCAGTATCGCAGCCACCTGGCCAATGAGATGATGATGTACCACATGAAGGTGAGGCCTGCAGGGAGCTTGCTTCCTCCTCAGGGCCCCAGGGCCCCCCTGCTCCTCTCTGCTCCTTCCCTGCCTCCCAGAATCCCCAGGGGGCCCTGGACTAGGCTGCGCTTTCTCCTTGCCCTGTCCTGAAGATACGAAGGTAGCTCCAGGGGAATGCCTGGCCTGCTGCTCTCCTGGTCACACCTTAGCGCAGCCTCCCTCTGCCCCACTGCTTGGAGACCCCTCTTCCAAGCACTTTCTGGGTGCAGCCCTCAGGCTGGACGTGGACTCTGCCCAGGGAAGAATTTGGTACAGCCAGTTCCCACGTGCAGGGAGTAGTTCCCGTTCTGGGGCTTTCAGGCTGGGCGGCCCGCCCAGGGCTGTCTCCCAGCTGCCCTGGGAAGGTGCTGACACGCCTTCCCGTTCTCCCACCCTCTGCCAGGGATGCTTCCCAGGCTTTCGTTCAGACCAAGTGGTGGTCATTTCCTCTCAGTCATGTCCAAACCCAGGCTTTGTGGGTAGGCTCACAGCTGCAGCAGGAAGAATTGGGGCTGGACCATTGGAACAGTTAGTGCCTACAAAAGGTTGCCGTGGTTTGGGTGTCACCGAGGGGTGTTCTCTGTCTTTGCCGAGAGTAGGCCAGTACGCATGAGGGTGGCCACTGGCAGGGAGGCACCGTAGACGGGCTGCAGGGCTGGGAAGGCAAGGGTGGGCGATCTGCTGCCTAGTGACAAGCGTGCACAGCCCGAGTGTGGTGCATTCTGGGTAAAGAACCCCCCACCCCGCAGTGGGAATTTGGGGGTGAGGACACTCGATGGTGAACGGTGGGCTTCTGATGGACCCTCCAGGTCTCTGACGATGAGTACACCAAGCTTCTCCACGACGGGATCCCGTCCGTGGCTGCCATTGACTCCAACTTTGCAAGCTTCACCTACACGCCTCGCTCTCTGCCCGAGGACGACACGTCCATGGTGAGCTGGCCCTTGCCAGGCTCGGCTGGGCGTGCAGCCGGGGGTTTACATTAGGCCCCGCAAGACAGGGGTCGCTGAGGAAGGCTGTGAGGTCTTCCTCAGAGACGGAGTGGGTGTAGGGTCTGTCCTCCGGGGGCTGTGGCCCTGCCCAGGGACCTGGGGCAACCCCGGCCCCGGTGACCGCAAGGGCTGCTGCTGAGCCAGCAATGCCCGGGGCCCGTGTCCTCGGGCTTGGCGTCTCCCTCCCTGTTTTCTAAGATTTTACCTGAGCCTGGTTCCAAGAGTCCTTAGTTCTCAGAGCCCATGTTCCTGAAAGCTCAGGGCTCTGAGAATGCTTGGCTCCATTGCTTTATGGCTTTCTAGTTCTAATCTGAGGTTCTAAGACTCCGCGGTTTTGAGTGGAGCCTCGTCTTGATGTTGCCCCGCCCTGGCCCCCCTTCTGCCCCCTCCAGGCCGTCCTGAGCATGCTGCAGGACATGAATTTCATCAACAACTACAAAATCGACTGCCCGACGCTGGCCCGGTGTGTGCCCCAGCCCAGCTCCCCCCGTGCAGACAGCCCCACCCTCTGCCTCCCTCTGTCCTTTACCCCCGGGTTTGGGGGAGGGAGGCCTCTGAAGGTGGGGAGAGCCAGGCCTGTGGAGGTGGGAGGATCCGTGAACGAGAGGCAATTCCTCGACACCGGCCCGGCGGAGGGAGGAAAGGGAAGGAACGGGGCAAGGCAGAGCCCGGCCGGCTTCCCAGAGGAGGAGAGGCTCAGGCGCCTCTGCTCCTCTCCCCTCCACTAGGTTCTGCCTGATGGTGAAGAAGGGCTACCGGGATCCCCCCTACCACAACTGGATGCACGCCTTTTCTGTGTCCCACTTCTGCTACCTGCTCTACAAGAACCTGGAGCTTTCCAACTACCTCGAGTGAGTGACTCTGCCTCCGCCCCCATCTGGCAGCCCCCGGGGGGCCCTCCTGCGTGCGTCACTGAACCTCTTAACAGCCAAGCGGGGAAGCGGACTTTGGCCCAGTGGTTAGGGCATCCGCCTACCACATGGGAGGTCCGCGGTTCAAACCCCGGGCCTCCTTGACCCGTGTGGAGCTGGCCCATGCGCAGTGCTGATGCGCGCAAGGAGTGCCCTGCCACACAGGGGTGTCCCCTGCGTAGGGGAGCCCCACGCGCAAGGAATGAGCCCAGTAAGGAGAGCCGCCCAGCGTGAAAAAAGTGCAGCCTGCCCAGGAATGGTGCCGCGCACACGGAGAGCTGACACAAGATGACACAACAAAAAGAGACACAGAGTCCCGGTGCCACTGATAAGGATAGAAGCGGTCACAGAGGAACACACAGCGAATGGACAGAGAGAGCAGCTACTGGGCGGGGGGAGAGAAATAAATCTTAAAAAAAACCAAACAGCCAAGTGAGGGCTGCACAGTCCTCTTTCCCAGGAGGGAACAGACTCCGCGACTCGCTTACATCACGTGACCAGGCAGTGATGGGTCGGGGGAACTCCCAAGCCAGGGCTTCTCCCCAGGAAGGGGCCTAGGGGCCCTTGACCCCATGCCCGGTCGGCTCCCGGATGTCTCATTCACCCAGACCCTCCTGCGGGCCCTGGGAGGGGGGCCGCGGCTGACGTCGCTTCTCTCTGCCTCCCACGCAGGGACATCGAGATCTTCGCTTTGTTTGTGTCCTGCATGTGTCATGACCTGGACCACCGGGGCACCAACAACTCCTTCCAGGTGGCCTCGGTGAGACCCTGCCTCCTCGCGGCGGGCGCCCTTCCTGGGGTCTGAGAAGGGGTGGGAGCTGGCAGGACGGTGGGGGCACCGAGCTCCGATTTGGCCGCAGGCTCTGCCAGGGTGGGTGCTGGGCTCCGAGCCGGGCTCCGAGCAGGCCTGGTGTGAGGCTGACGGGATGCCTCCCCGGCTTTTGCAGAAGTCTGTGCTGGCCGCGCTCTACAGCTCCGAGGGCTCTGTCATGGAGGTACTGCCGGCCCGCCTGGCCCCCGCCCCTCGTCCCACTGAGCCCCTGCTGCTCCCCTTCCCCACCGTGCTCCCCAGGAGGCTGCGGGAGCTGCAGCCCCTCCCAGGGCAGGCCTTGCTTGCTGTGCTGACTGGGGCTGGGGGCCGTGCGGGTGGGGATGGGACTCCAGGCAGGAAAGAGAGCGCTGGTGTGTCCCTGCGGCTGCCCGGGACCACCCGTGCAGCCCCCCGGCCCTGGGACGGCTCCGCTCTGCTCACACCCAGCCTGGCTGTGGGTTGGCATGGCCCCTGCCCGGGGCACCCCGAGCTCCCTGCTCTGGCCCTCCGAGGTCGGCTCTGTGCTGCCTCCCACAGCTCCCCCCCAGAGGCTGCTCCCGCTTGCACCCTGAGGCGAGGGGCTCTCCCTCTCCCAGGAGGCCTGGTGGCAGCCGTGGCTCTGCCCTCCGGTTCTTCCTCCTGGTGACAGCCCTTCAGCGCCAGGAGACAGGGGCCTGCCCTCTCCTCATCACCGCCTTTCCTTGTCAGCAAACACATGTCTCCTGCATGAGTTAGCGTCTGGGACCCCAAGGGATCATGCGCGAATGTTTCCTACTCGAGGTGTCGGGTGCCTCCACTTGACAGCTGAGGAATCCGAGACTTAGGGTGGACCAGGGACGTGCCCGAGGTCCCACGGGCCTGAAGCGGCTCAGAAAGGGACCTGGGGCCCTTGGCGCCCCGCTTCTGCCTGCTCTGCTTAGCTGGGGGGCAGGGCTGGGCCAGACCAGTCTCGTGGGGGCCGTGTGGTGGGAGCTCCCCACGCCCCTGCCGGCCCCCCATCCCCCCTCTCCCCCCAGAGGCACCACTTTGCTCAGGCCATCGCCATCCTCAACACCCACGGTTGCAACATCTTTGACCACTTCTCCCGGAAGGTGCCTGGGCCTGGGGCTGGGGCTGGGGCTGGGGCGGGGGCGGGTGGGAGCGGGGGGCTGGCCGGGGGCAGGGGCGGGAGCGGAGGGCTGGGGGTGGGAGCTCCGGCAGGAGGCCGAGACGCCCCCTGGCCCGCCCCAGGACTATCAGCGCATGCTGGACCTGATGCGGGACATCATCCTGGCCACGGACCTGGCCCACCACCTGCGCATCTTCAAGGACCTCCAGAGGATGGCCGAAGGTGCCCGGCGCAGGGCTGTGGGAGGAGAGCGTCAGGCCCAAAGCAGCCCCCTTCCGGCTGCACGGCCTCCCCAGGGGGCCAAGTTCCCTGGACCCGGGACCCAGGGAGAGGGCGCGGCAGGCCGGGCTCCCTCCCTGACGCCCTCCTTCCCCGTCAGTGGGCTACGACCGGACCAACAGGCAGCACCACAGCCTCCTCCTCTGCCTCCTCATGACCTCCTGCGACCTCTCTGACCAGACCAAGGGCTGGAAGACCACGAGGAAGATCGCAGTAAGTGCCCCCTCCCCAAGGCTCAGGCTGCACGCCCTGCCCGGTGGGCGTGGCCCCCGAGCTCAGCCTAGCTGCATTTGGGAGACTCAGAGAGGGACACGGACTCACCTGGGGTTGCACAGCAAGGCAGTGGCCGGTAGAAAGGGGGCTGGAACCCAGTCACCCGTTCCCGTAGGGGGCCTGTCCCGCTGCCAGGCAGGGGGCGGTGAGGACGGGCCCTGAGGTGGGACTGGGGGATGCAGCTCAGGGCCCTGAGTCCCGGAGCCTAAATTCACCCTTGTGGGACCGAGCCATGGAGGAGGTGCGGAGCCTGGCTCCCCCTCCCAGGAAGTGAGCAGAGTGTTGGCCTTTCAGGAGCTGATCTACAAAGAGTTTTTCTCCCAGGGAGACTTGGTATGTGTGCCGGGACCTCAGGTTGGGGGAGGGGGTCCGGCCTGGGGCTGGGAGGGGCTGGGTGGCCTTGACCCTGGTACCCGATGGAGGAACGGGGAGGGGGGGCAGGCCTGATGGCCGGTGACCTTGGTGTCGGCAGGAGAAGGCCATGGGCAACAGGCCCATGGAGATGATGGACCGAGAGAAGGCCTACATCCCTGAGCTGCAGATCAGCTTCATGGAGCACATAGCGATGCCCATCTACAAGTGAGCGAACTCGCGGGGACCCTGCAGGGAGAGGAGGTTGGGGGCGGGCCCGGCGGCACCCCTGCCCAGCCCGGCTCCCCCCACCCATCGCCCTGCCTCTGGGCACGGCCGTCTCCCGCTGTCCCACTCGGTGGGCCCTTCCTTCCTCCTGGGTCTCCCACGGAAAGACGGGAGTCCGCTCTCCTTGAGCGTCCAGGCCTGTGCCGCCTCCGCCGGCCGAGTTCTCCCTGTGGTCCAGCCCCGGTCTTTCTGGCCAGCCGGGGCTGGACTTCTGACCCCGGAGGCCCACCCGTCTTGGCCCGCAGGCTGCTGCAGGACCTGTTCCCGCGGGCAGCAGAGCTGTATGAGCGCGTGGCCTCCAACCGCGAGCACTGGACCAAGGTGTCGCACAAGTTCACCATCCGCGGCCTCCCGAGCAACAACTCGCTCGACTTCCTGGACGAGGAGTACGAGGTGCCCGAGCTGGACGGCGCCGGGGCCCCGCTCAACGGCTGCTGCAGCCTCGACGCGGAGTGAGCCCCGCCCCGCCCCTGCCCCGCCCAGGCCTTCTCCCGCAGCCCCCCAGCAGCCTGGCTGGACGCCCTGGGCACCAGAGCCCGGGCTCCTGGGGTCTGCACCCTGGGCAAGCCCCGGCTGGCCTGGGCCTTGGTTTCCTCGTCTGTGTGGCGGAAGCGAGGCTTCTGGCTCATCGAGGCGTGGTGATCGGCCTCCCGGCGCTCGGGGGAGACCAGTGCGCGGCTGCTGCCGCTCTGACCGCACTCCTCAAGTCCTCTGAAGCGGCCTGGCTGGTGTTCCCCGTACCCTACCCCCACCCACCAGATCTGGGCGCAATCCTGGGTCTCCGGGATCCTCGTGGAAGGGGAAGGTGGGACGGCTGAGCGAGCAGAGGGTGGAGTCTTAGAAACAGTCATCCTCCTGCAGGAGAACTAGAAACAGTCCTGGGGCTGCCGGTGCCTCTGAGGAGGCTGCTCTGCTCACCTGGGGCTGGGGACAGGCGGAGAGATGCAGGGGTCCCAGGGAGGAGCTGCCAGGGGGTGCCGCTCAGTGCTCTGGGAAAGGAGGGAGCTCAGAAGAGAGCAGGAGGCTGGACAGGCAGCCTCCCCCAGGCTCCAGCCAGCAGTGCTCCCTGCTGGTGGCGTGACCCTGGGCAAGTCCCTTCCCCTGCCTGGGCAGAGGGAGAAGACCATCCTTGCTCCAAGACCCCTTTCAGATCCAAGTCTCTCTAGCCGTGTGTGGTCCCAGGATAGCCGTGTCATGTCCCTGCCACCCTGGGGCACAGAGAGCCAAACCCCGGGTCCCTCAGCGGCTCCCTGGTCCCCCGACTACCCCCTCCCCCGGCTTGAGGCCCTCTCCCATTCCTGCAGCCAGAGAGGGCCCTGGCCTCAGC
Source organism: Dasypus novemcinctus (assembly GCF_030445035.2). Classification (NCBI taxonomy): domain Eukaryota; kingdom Metazoa; phylum Chordata; class Mammalia; order Cingulata; family Dasypodidae; genus Dasypus; species Dasypus novemcinctus. The sequence goes on along the minus strand of NC_080682.1, from coordinate 103,090,045 downwards.
CCTGCGGGCTGCTCTCCTCTTCAAGGCCATATCCGCCTGTGCCCCAGGGCTCGGGGGACCTCTGGGGCCAGGCCTCTTGGGCCAGCCGGCCACGGGCTTCTCTCTTCTCTGTTTCGTTCTGTCCGTGTGGTGGGGTGGGGGGAGGGGGGCCACCTGCCTTACCTATTCTGAGTTGCCTTTAGAGAGATGCGTTTTTCTAGGACTCTGTGCAGCTGTTGTATATGGTCCCGTGGGCTGACTGCTTTGTACATGAGAATAAATCTATTTCTTTCTACCAACCCTCCCCTGCGGGGCTGTGTGTCGCCTTTGTGCATGGGGTGGGAAGCAGGAGTGGGGGAGCCGAAGCCCTTCAGGACTCCCCGGTTTTCAGAGTTCCTCTCCCCTGCTGCCTAGTGCTCCGTCTGGATGAGCTCGTAGACCTGTTGGCATACTCCCTGGGCCAGCCCAGGTCCAGATGTTGGAGGCCTAGGGGTGGATGCCAAACAGGAGGCCTGGAGCAGGGAGAAGACATGCTGGCTAGCGGTCACTGTGGCCCGGAAAGGGAGACCAGAAAGGCTGAAGCCATCAAGGAGACTGCTTGGAGGAGGTGGCCTATCGCTCCACTTAGACTGACTGCTGACCTGCCCTGGGCACTAGTGCCCACACAGCCAGGCCTGGGCCTCTGAACTCCCTCCTAGCTGCAGGTATGCCTGTCTGCATCCCCATAAGTCCCAAATTCCAGTTTCTTTGAGTCCTGCCAAAGAGGGATCCCTGACTCCGACTCTGCGCTCGATGAGACCCTGAGTTGTGTCTGTGGGGCTGACCCACTGTGAGAGGCTTTGCCCTGCCCGGAGAGGGGGCAGGTCCGGGCTGGGGGCACGAGGCACTGACCTGCACGGCCCGCCTCCCTCCACCCCTCCCTGCTCCTCTTCCAGACCAGTAAGGGTTGATGTGTTGCGGCCCCGGGCACTGGGGCCTCCGTTCTCTGGACGGCCACAGACAACCTTTCCTGGGACAGCGAGGGAGAAGATGGGCAGAGCTTTCCTGCAACCACACTCAGCGCTGCTGGCCTTGCCCTTGGGGCCAAGAGCTCCCCTGGGCCTCCAGCTTTCCCTTGGGACAAGGGGCTCCGGGCCCCTCCTCTGCTTGGCCCCCGCTTTGGGCTCCCCCATTCTGTGTCTGCTTCTCACAACACCAGCCCCAGGCCAGCGGAGCCCTGCCTCTATCTGCTGCGTGTCCCCAGGCCAACTTCCCTTGAGGACGTTTAATCCCTTTCGAGGACTTGGCTGTGACACATCCCTTCTCATCGCCAAACTGGGGGTGCAAGACCCTGTGTTAAGACCCAGAGCTAACTGCCCTTGACCCTGGTCTAACGGCCTGGTGGGGGAGACAGGTGCAGATGCAGGCGTGACACCAACGGGACGCCTGGCCACGGGGCCTCGGCAGGATCATGATTCTAAGGAGATCCACGGTGAGATTTGGAAAGAGGAACAGGTATTTTCCTGCCGGCAAGGGGGACGGACACTCCTGGTAGAAGAAACTGTGTGTGCAAACTCAGATAAAGAGTGACGGGCATGTCGGGGGAGTAGAGAGATGTCAGGGGAGATAAGGCCAGAAAAGTCAACCAGGCCAGATCACGAGGCCTTGGTGCCAGCTGGGCAGTTTGACTTTATTCTGTCCCCAGTGAGGAGCCAGGGAAAGGTCTTTGGTAGGGCACTCGGGCCCTGCTGGCGGGCGGAGAAGGGCTGCAGGGAGGCCTGGGCAGGGCTCGTTCTAGGGATGGCGCTTTCTGCCCCAGGCTGGGCGAGAGGAGCGATTCAGGGGTGTTGGACTAGCAAGGCTGGTGACTAATTGCATGTGGGGGCAGAGGGAGGCGCCCCAGAAGGGGGGGTGGCAGTTCACGTGGGCCTCTGAGCCGCCCAGCCCGGGGTGGCACCTGCTGCCGGCTGTTGGGTCGAGCTGCTGGCAGAAGGTGAGCTCCCCGGGAAGAGGGAGGCCGAAGGAGGAGGGGTGGCAGGAGGGCGGGAGGGGAGCCGTGTCTGCACAGAGCCCGCGGGGGCCCTCCCGGGGTCAGACGCACGCACCTTGGCCCTCCTGGCTTCTTACAGCTGCTCTCTGTCCCAGCTCCCTGCAGTCATTTTCCATTTGACTTAAATCTCATAATGCTTCCGTGGAGCCGATGCGGACATTCTCATTCTGCAGCCGAAGAAGCTGAGGTTCAGAGAGGTTACAGGTCATCTGTTCAAGATCCGCGTGTGAGCCTGGCCTGCCTGACCTCCCACCAAGGGAAAGAGGATGGAGATTCTGGGGGGCAGGGTCTCAGCCTGTGCAGGACTCTCCTGGGGTGTGTGTGTGGGGGGCAGGGCTAGCAAGCAGGAGGTTTGGCGCCTCTGAGAGAGCTGCTGGGCTCAGCTCTCCTGGGGTAGGGAGTGGACGGTGGCATGTAGTGCAGCCCGTGGCCACCAGGTGGCGCCCGACCTATGCTGGCCTCACCTCAGAGGTCAGAGGGGCCCAGAGCTGCTGCCTGGACCACCCCTCGGTGACCCCAGGCCAGGACAACGGGGGCACAGAGGCATGGACAGCCCCCTCTACACAGAACTCACTTGCAGGCTGATTCTGGGCCGTCACTGAGACCTTGGGTGTAAGTAAAACTCAGCTAGTCAATAAAGCGTAACTGAGTACCTGCAAATGAGGCCAACCTGGAGGACCCCCCAGTCTGGGGAACAAATGAGGGGGAAGAGACAGGCACAGATAGATACTCTACAGAGGGAGGTGCTGGGACACCTTGGGGGGCACGGAGAGCTCTCCTGGGCACGTCGGGGTGCGGCGGCGGGTGCTGACCTCGCTCCTGTCTGCTCGTATACGCCCCTCCTGTATCACTAACACACAGGCATTCTCACGTGACACGTGCACACACAGACTTGCACACTCGTTCTCTCTTACACACTGACACGCTCACTTGCATCCCTACAGGCTCCTTAAAGAAAATGGGAAATGTTTCTTGGGGTCCTCCGGCTCCTTTAGCTGCTCTCTAAACAGGACTGAGGTCCAGCAGCTCTACCTGAGTGAGACCCCAAGTCCTTTTGGGGTGACTGTCAGCTGGGCAGTCTCCTCTGCAGTCAAGGATCTAGACCAGAACGGATGCCTGTGCCCCGCAAGCCAGCTCTCCTCCGTGCCTGAAATAACCCAGGAGAGCATTGCCAGTCTCGATCAGATGCTGATTCTGTGGGACAGCCAGCCTGAGCCAGGCAGCCCTGGAACTCAAGTTACCCTCCGACCTCCTAACGCAACAATGGATCCAAGAAGACAGCGGAGCAAGAGTTTCAAGACATTGAAGGAAAATAAGGAAAGCCCAGAATTTGTCAGCCAAATCGTTAATAAAATGTGAGGGCATAATAAAAATACTCTAGGGCATCCAAAGCCTTAGAAAGTCTGCCACATAAAACAGACATGGAAAACACTCTTGGAGGAAGTCTCCGCAGAAGGTAAACAAGTCCAGAAGATGAAAGAGTTATGGGAAGAGCGGGCAAATAGTTGTAAACTATTGTTTAGGAAAAATAAAACATCTACACCTATTAGAATGGCTAAAAAAACCCATAAAACCTCATAATATGAGCTGCTGGTGAGAATGTGGAGTAACAGTAGCTCTCATTCATTGCTGGTGGAAATGCAAAATTGTGTAGCCACTTTGGAAGATAGTGTGGCAGTTTCTTATAAAGTTAAACATAGTCTTACCTTATGATCCAGCAACCACACTCCTAGGTTTTTACCCAATTTTTACCCACAAAACCTGTACCAAAGGTTTACAAGAGCTTCATTAATAACGATCAAAAAAGGGAAACTAAGATATCCTTCAGTAGACTGAACGCATAACCGAACTGTGGTGCATCTGACCAATGGGATATTAATCAGCAATAAAAACAAATACTCTATCAAGCCCTGAAAAGACATGGATGAATCTTAAATGCATAATGTTAAGTGAAGGAAGCCTATCTGAAAGGGCCACAAACTGTATGATTCCAATTTTATTACATCCTGGAAAAGGCAAAATTATAGTGACAATAAAAAGATGAGTGCTTGCCCAGGGGTTGGAGAAGGGTTGAATGGGTGAATCACAGGGGATCTTTTGGGGTACTGAAACTATTTTTTTTTTAAGATTTATTTATTTTTAAAATTTCTCCCCCCACCCCTTAGTTGTCTGCTGTCTGTGTCCATTTGCTGTGTCCATTTGGATTCTTGTCAGTGGTTCAGGGAATCTGTGTCTCTTTTTGTTGCGTCATCTTGCTTTGTCAGTTCTGTGTGTGTGCAGTGCCACTCCTGGGCAGAGTGCACTTTTATCGCGCAGGACGGCTCTCCTTATGGGGTGCACTCCTTGTGTGTGGGGCTCCCCTACGCAGGGGACACCCCTGCATGGCACAGCACTCCTGGCGTGCATCAGCACTGCGCATGGGCCAGCTCCACACGGGTCAGGAGGCCCTGGGTTTGAACCCTGGACCTCCCATATGGTAGGCGGATGCTCTATCAGTTGAGCCACATCTGCTTCCCCACTGAAACTATTTTGAATGATACTGTAATGTTGGGTACAGGACAGTAAGCATTTGTTGAAATCTATACGACTTCTCAGCACAAAAGTGGATCTTAATGTATGCAAATCTTAAAAATTACCTAGGGGTTTGGAGAATCCCAGTTTGGAATGCAGATATGATGAAACAATCTAACTGTATTACAAATATATTAAACAACCTCACTGAAGGGTGTTGGAAGGGGAAAGGTGCTGACCTACAAAACTTTGGAAACAAATGCTGTCTTTAAGACTAAAGGCAAAAGAACAACACCTGTACTCTAATTGATAAAGATGTTTCCCACAGGGGTACAGGTTAACTGTTCTGATATAACTATACATGTATAATGGAATGGAATAATTAAGTTAATAGACAGCAGATGGTGGGAGCCAGGTTTCTCACTGTTGGAGGTTACCAATAAGAAAGGGGAAGACAACAGAAGGAGCCATGTGATCATAGATGAGAGCTGGAGACATCAGTCGGTATGAATTTGTTTAGCTTGTTGCAGATGGTTATATATAGAAATATTTGTAGATATGTGTAAATACACAGGTAGGTATACACATCTATAAGATCTTGCTCTGTCAGCTGAAAGGGCTTAGAAAAAAATAACTCGACAGTAGCAAGGAGCACACCTTGTGCCCAGTTCTTGGTAGGATTCTTCAACGGAAGGCGAAATGGCTGATTCTAGGACTGGGGCAACAAGTGTACGAGATGAACCCAGAGCACCTTGTAGTGCCAGAGGTGAGGAGGTGCTCCAGAGCAAACACCCCTGGCGCAAGGTGCGGGCAGTGGGGGTGATTAACGGCCCCGAGGAGGTCGGAGGGGCGCAGGGGGTGAGGCTGTCTGGAAGGGAGCGGGTCACGGTAGCCACGGGCCTGTGGGGGTGGAGGAGGAAGGGAGCTTCCCCTCCTGGGGGGCTGTGTGCCAGGCGTTGTGAGTTTGGCCCAGTTAAAGACTGAGGTGATGGGGCCAGTCCCAGATGGCCTGGCAGAGGCACCCCTTCTCCCTCTGACCTTGATCCTTTCTCTGAGCTTCTCACCCAGGGCCCAGGTCACCTGGCCACGGCCAGGTCCTGACGGGAAAACCACTTCCGTGGCTCCTCGGGCCCCCAAGGGCTGACCGCGCGTGAGTGTGTGCTCATCTGCGTGTGCACGGGTGTGCATGTGTGTGCATGTGTGTGCACCTGGCAGAACGGAGCAGAGGGCTCGCGTCAGAGCGGGGACCCCTCAGGAAGTTCCCAGAACAAGTCCGGTGTTCAGCGCTCCAGCTCCCTCGGAGAAATGTAGTTCTCCTTCCTCCGAATTCTACCCGTCCCTTGGGCGCCTTCCTCTATGAAGCCCTCCTCTTTGTTCAACAGTGTTTACTGAGCGCCTGCTCTGGCAAAAATGAGACAAGGTCCCCGGCCTTGCCCCTAGCCACTGCTGTACTCCCAGCCCCCAGCCCAGCTCCTGGCCCTTGGCAGGTGCATGATAATCCTGGGAAGGAAGGGGGGTCATGTCTGTCCCCACGGACCATCCAGTCTAGTGGAGGAGGCAAACCCTAGCAAGAAAGCAAACACACATGTATTCACAAACAAAGAGCAGCACCGGAAAAGGGGGGTAAAAACAGGGTGAAGCGAGCGGGACTATCAGGGAGGAGCCTACTGTAGGCAGAAACCAGGGCCGGGAGGAGGCTGAGGCGGAAGAGGAGGCAAGGGTGAGCAAGGGGAACGTTGCAGGCAGAGGGCTGGAGGCAGGTGGGAGGGCACCTTGAACGCCCCGGATGCTGTCCACCCGTCTGTCTGTCTGTCCTCCAGGTATCCTTTACCTGTCCCAGACCCACTTTTCCTTGAGGGCAAGAACGTGTTGGAGTCTGGATGACGGGGCAGGGACAGGGCAGGGAAGGGACCCCTCAGCCCGGCGGCTCCTCCAGGGCTCAGGCCGTGCCTGGACTGCACGGCTAACCCCACGCCTCACCTGCCAGCCCTCGGAGCCCGCACTCCCAGGGCTCTGACGCCCCCGCACGCCCCCGCGTCTCTGCCACGGGCTCTCCCTGGGCCCTCTTGCTTGCTTGAGGCTCCCACTACCACCCACGCAGGCCGTCTCTTCTGAGATCCAGCCTCCTAGTCACCCAAACCAGCCTCAGAGCTGCCTTCCACTCCTTCCTTCCTCTCACACCTCCTGTCCGCTCACTGACCTTTGGGCTGAGAAGCCCTCTCGCCCACTCAGAAGCTCAGACGAGCCCAGGCCTGCTATCACACGCTTGGCCCTGTTCTGTTGACCTGTTTCCTCTCCTGATGCCACTGCCCCCTCTCTCGATTACTATGGCTTGAAAGTCTTGAAGAAAGATAGTCCAAGACCTCCAACTTTCTTCTTTTTCAAAGTTGTTTTGGCAATTTTAAGTCCTTCACATTTCTAAATGTGTTGCTGCCTTTCTCCGCCCCTCCTCCCCTTCCAGCCCCCGCCACCCTTCCCGCCAGTCCCGCCCATATTACCAACCTACAGTCTGCCCTCTTCCCCAGTAACTGCTTACGGCGTATTACCAGAGGTCTGCCCCCCCAGTTTTAGCCAATCCGCAGCCACCCCTCCGCCCTGCTCTCCCCTTCATACTCCACCCCCTTCCCTGCCTATATAACCAAGTGTACTTCCACAATAAAGCAGACCTGTTCTTGCGCTCAAGTGGTCTCTGTGGTTTTTCCTCAACCGTGCGTCCCCCACGCCTGGAGAACCGGTGCTCCCTCCTGGAGCACCCCCCGCCAGCTGCTAGGCAGGAGCAAGCCCCCCCGACTCTTGGGCCTGAGCGAGGTCGAAATCCTCACGCTCAGCCACATAAATGAATTTCAGAATCAGCTTGCCAATTTCCATGAAAAGCTTGCTAGGATTTTTATTGGTATTGCCCTGACTCTATAGATCAACTGGGGGAAAACTGACATCTTAACAACATTGAGTCCTCTGGTTCATGAACATGGTATTTCTCTTCATTTATTTAGGTTGTCTTTAATTTCTCTCAGCAATGTTTTGTGGTGTATAAGTCTTACTTATCTTTTGTCGTATTAATCTCAGAGAATTTTTTTATGCTGTTATAGATGCTATATATATATATATATATTTTTTTTTTAGACTTATTTTTCATTTATTTCTCTCTCCTCCGCCCCCCCCAGTTGTCTGCTCTCTGTATCCACTCACTGTTTGTTCTTCTGTGACTGATTCTACACTTATCAGTGGCACCGGTAATCTGTGTTTCTTTTAGTTGCGTCACCTTGTTGTGTCAGTTCTCTGTGTGTGCGGCGCCATTCTTGGGTAGGCTGCACTTTCTTTCACGCTGGGCGGCTCTCCTTATGGGGCACACTCCTTGCACGTGGGGCTCCCCTACGCGGGGGACACCCCTGCGTGGCAGGGCACTCCTTGCGCGCATCAGCACTGCGCATGGGCCAGCTGCACACGGGTCAAGGAGGCCCAGAGTTTGAACCGTGGACCTCCCATGTGGTAGGCGGGCGCCCTTCCATTGGCCACTTATATTTTTTAATGTAACATTTTGTGTGATTTATGTATCTTTAAAAAAAAGAAATGCTATTGTGTTTTAAATTTCAATTTCCAGTTATTCACTGATAATATGTAGAAAACAATTGATTATTGTGTATTGATTTTGCACCCTTAATAAACTCACTTACTAGTTCTAGTAGTTTTTTTTGTAGATTTCATAGGATTTTCTACATAGGTGATTCGGGTCATCTGTGAATGAAGGCAATTTGCCTCTTCCTTTTTAATCTAGATGCTCTTTATTTCTTTTTTCTTGCCTGAAAGCAGTTGTTAGACCCTCTGGTATAATATTAAACAGAAGTGATGAGATTGGACATCCTCATCTTGTTCCTTATCTCAGGGAGAAAGCTCTCAACCTTTCAACCATTAAGTACGGTGTTAGCTGAAGGCTTTTCGTAGATGTCATTAACAGATGGAGGAAGTTCCCCTCTGTTCTCCATTTGCAGAGAGTTTTTAGCAGGAATGGATACTGGATCTTGTTAAATGCTTTTTCTGCACCTATTGAGATAATCACGGCAAATCGCATTGATCGATTGTCAAACGTTATACCAACTTTGTGTTCCTTTAGATTTTTTTTTTTTTGAGGTACCCAAGGCCAGGGATTGAACCTGGGACCTTGTCTGTGGGAAGTCGGCACCCAACCACTGAGCCACACTGGCTTCCCTGAGTTGTTTTTATTGTTTGTTTTGCTTGTTGTTTGTTTTTATTTTTTAGGTGGCCCTGGGAACAGAACCTGGAACCTCCCATGTGGGAGGTGGGTGCCCATCTTTCTTAGGCATCCTTCTTACATATTGTATTTGAGTTGGTAATATTTTAAGATTTTTTGCATCTATGCTCATTGGGGAAATTGGTCTGTCATTTTTTTTCTTGTAATGTCTTTGTCAGGTTTGCTCTCAGAGTAACACTGATACAATTATAATCATATAATCATATTGAGAAGCAGAGAAAGGTCATAAAATCAGGTGGCATGTAGGCTTGTGATATTCTTTGTAGAAAAGGGCTTTTTTAAACTTTTTATTTCAAAATAATTATAGACTCATGGGAAGTTGCATATTAGCATAAATGTTCATACTGTTCCTTTATTATTCTTCAAAAATTTTTTAAAATTTTTTTAAAAAGATACATAAATCACACAAAATATTTTTCTTTTAATATCTGTAGATTCTTTACTGATTTCACCTCTCGTATTCCTAATATTGGTAATTTGTGTGTTGTCTCATTTTTTTCCTAATAAGTCTGGCTAGAGGCTTATCAATTTTATTGGTTTTCTTAAAAACGAGATTTAAAATATTGTTTATTTCTTTTCTATTTCACCAATTTTCGATTTGATCTTGTTATTTTCTTTCTTCTACTTACTTTGATTTGCATTTGCTCTTCTTTTCCTAGTTCCCTACAGCGGAAACTGAGGTAATCAATTTGAAACTCTTTTTTCTTTTCTAACATAGACACAAATGTTATAAATTTCCTCCTAGGTACCACTTTATATGCTTCCCACAAATTTTGGTATGTTGTGTTTTCTTCTCCATTCAGTTTAAAATACTGTCTCTTTTTCCTTTGAGTTCTTCCTTGATCCATGGGTTATTTAGAAGTATATAATTTAGTTTTCAGCTATTTTGAGATTTTTCCATAGTTTCCATAGTTTTCCATAGTTTCTAATTGAATTACATTTTAGTTAGAGAACATACTTTGTATGGCTTGAATTCCTTTAAATTTATTGAGACTGTTTCATGGTCTACTCTAGATATTTCATATAAGTGGAATCACACAATATTTGTCCCTTTGGAACTGGCTTATTTCATTTAATACTGTATAATATTTTCAAAGTTCACCCATGTTGTAGGATGCATTAGAAGTTCATTCCTTCTTATGGGTGAATAATATTCCATTGTATGTATAGACACATTTTACTAATTCATTCACCTGTTGGTGGACACTTAAGTTGTTTCCATCTTTTGCTTATTGCGAATAATGCTGCTATGAGCCTTTGTATACACGTATCTTATTAAGTACCTGCTTTCATTTCCATGCGTATCTAGCAGTGAAGTGCCGTCATGTAGTAATTTTATGCTTTTTTGAGGAATCTCCCAACAGTTTTCCACAGAGGCTGCAACATTTTGCATTCCCACCACCAGTGTATGAGGGTTCTAATTTCTCCACATCCTCAACAACACTTAGTTTCTGATTTTTTAAATTATAGTCATCTAGTAGGTGTGAAGTGGAATCTCTTTGTGGTTTTGATTTGCATTTTTCTAATGGCTAATGATTTTGAACATCTTTTCATGTTCTTATTGGCCATTTGAATATCTTCTTTGGAGAAATAAATTCCTTTGGCTATTTTTAAATTGGATTGTTTGGCGTCTGGGGGCCTCGTGGGGGATGGAATGGCGCAGCTATGGCGCTGGTGGAGGGGCCATTCCTTGCAGCTGCTCTTTCCCAGAGTTTGAAGCAGCTGAGACACTTCAAAATTCAGAAGTTCATGTGCTTCTGGAGTGTGGCAGGCAGCAGAATGAGAGCACAGAGGATGAAGAGGAGCTCTCAGAGGTCTGCACGGAGAACTTAAACCACACAGCCTGTTTTCGTCGGTTCAGAAATAGACCGTCACCAGTGTCCCTAGCTTGTATTCCAGAGAAAGCTCCCAAAGTTTGAGTTGGCCTGTTTGGCCACCCCTTTGCCCAGAGACTGCTGAGGAGTCGAAGGCTCTGATCCCAAACCTGGAGGTGCTGTTTGAAGATGAGCTGCCACAGATTCTTGATAGTATCCAGACGAGGTGTAGCTTTCAATAGCAATCTCCAAACCTTACGGTAGCTGAGGGGAGGATGAGCCCAGCACAGGGGCTGGGGCAGAAACTCTATTCCAGAAAACACACGGGTTTCCTGCTGACAGAATGCCACAGCTTGGTCTTGGTTTCAATTGCCATTTCGTACTTGACTCTTGGATACCCGTGTAGTCTTGGAGGGGCCTTGCAGGGGCTGCCTGTGGCTTACTGACGGCCACTAATCTCCAGCCTCTGAGAAGGCCGAGGTGGGAGGATTTGACTGTAAGGTAGTTATTGACTACCTCCTATTTTCACTGTGTTGATAGTTTTGAAAATAGGCTAGGACATATACAACCAGTATGGGAAGAAGAACAGCTTAGCTAGATGCAAGAGGGAAAATTAAACCAGACTGGTATGTTGTTTGAAAATCTTAAAGAAAAGATGATGGTTAATGGCTGTGAGAACAGCTTGGCACCCTTGGGCCTCAGGCAGGAGACGAGAGGGAGCTTGCCCATGGAAAGCAGTTCCACCTAGAGACGTTGGTGCTGCAGGTCTTGTGGTAGGCAGGGTCTTTGTCTTTCTCTTGAACTGTGTGGAAGAATGTGAATTTGGAGTAAGTGGTCCTGATGCACTCATTTTGTTATCCCAAATTAAGATTTTCTTTCCTTCACAGCCCAGACTTTGAAGTTCTGAACGCTCCCTCATCTCTTCCTTGTGTGGCGGGGCATCCAGTCCAAACGCTGGGCTTGCAGTTAGCAACAGGGGTTCTTCAGTGGGGGTGATTCGGTGTCCTTTCCTGCACCATTACGGTGAAGGCTCTTGATGCGAGGCTAGTTGGGGGGAACACTGAGAGCTATACATTCTAGCTTTGGTTTTTCTGAAGGGGAATTCGGCCCATTTTCTTCACAATTAAGGATTTTCCTTAGAGCACTTGCTAGCTATATGAATTCACCATTCAAAGAAAAGGCTGGGGGAAGGAAAACAGTTGTCTTTAAAAGTCATGGTAGGGGAAGCGGACTTGCCCAATGGATAAGGCGTCCGCCTACCACATGGGAGGCCCACGGTTCAAACCCCCGGCCTCCTTGACCCGTGTGGAGCTGGCCCATGCGCAGTGCTGATGCGCGCAAGGAGTGCCCTGCCACACAGGGGCCCCTGCGTGGGGGAGCCCCATGCGCAAGGAGTGCGCCCCGTAAGGAAAGCCACCCAGTGCCAAAGAAAGTGCAGCCTGCCCAAGAATGGCGCCATATGCACGGAGAGCTGACACAACAAGATGATGCAAGAAAAAGAAACACAGATTCCTGGTGCCGCTGATAAGGATAGAAGAGGTCACAGAAGAACACACAGCGAATGGACACAGAGAGCAGACAACTGGGGGGAGGGGGAGGGGAAGAGGAGAGAAATTAAAAAAATAAAAAGTCAAGGGGAGTCAAGGTAACTCAAGTGGCTGAGTGTCTGCTTCCCACGTACAAGGTCCTGGGTTCAATAAAAAAAAGGCATGATAGACAGGACTGGGTGCCCAAAGGAAAATCCTGAGTCAGGCCTGGCCAATCTCATTGCAGGGCCTGTGATGTTGGGAAGGACAGAGGGGGTGTGGAGCCAGGGGCAGTGGCCCATGACCCACAAAAGGACACATCCAACATGTCATTTGAGGAGCTATTGGAATTGCAGAGCCAAGTGGGGTGTAAGACATACAAACATTTGGCAGCTGGAAACAGCATTAAGAAGCAAGGTTCTAGGGAAGCAGATGTGGGTCAAGCGACTGGGCTCCCATTTACCATATGGGAGGTCCAGGATTCACTATCCAGGACCTCCTGGTAAAGGCAAACTGGCCCTCGTGGCAGGCTGGCTGGTGTGGAGTGCTGGCCCACACAGGAGTGCTGGCTCAGCAAGATGACGCAACAAAAAGAGACACAGAGGAGAGACAATAAGGATGCAACAGATCAGGGAGCTGAGGTGGCACAAGTGATCAAACACCTCTCTCCCACTCCAAAAGGTCCCAGGATGGGTTCCTGGAGCTGCCTAATGAGAATACAAGCAGACACAGAAGAACACACAGTGAATGGACACAGAGAGCAGACAATGGTGGGGAGGGGGCAGGGAAGGGAGAAATAAATAAATCTTAAAAAAAAAGAAAAAGCAAGGTTCTAGGTCACCTGTCCAAAATATATGAGCTAGGAAGTGGACTTGGCCCAATGGATAGAGTGTCCATCTACCACATAGGAGGTCCATGGTTCAAACCCTGGGCCTCCTTGACCCGTGTGGAGCTGGCCCATGCGCAGTGCTGATGCGCACAAGGAGTGCCCTGCCACAGAGGGGTGTCCCTTGCGTAGGGGAGCCCCACGTGCAAGCAGTGCGCCCCATGGGAAGAGCCGCCCAGCGCGAAGAAAGTGCAGCCTGCCCAAGAATGGCACCGCACACACAGAGAGCTGGCACAACAAAATGACACAACAAAAAGAGACACAGATTCCCGGTGCCACTGATAAGGACAGAAGCGGTCACAGAAGAACATACAGCGAATGGACACAGAAAGCAGACAACTGGGGGGGCGGGTGGACAGGGAAGGGAAGAGAAATAAATAAAAAATAAATTAAAAAATAAAAAACAACAGAAAACAAAATAAATGTGCTGCAGATAAGCATAGACCTCTGGAAATGTCAGCCAAGGTCTGGGGGCCAGTTTTGCCTCAGGCTATCCCCATTAGTAGAAAGATGGCCTGAGACCCCTGCTTTGATGATCTGTCAGGAATATAATCTTCAAGTGTTTGACAAAACACATCAGTTCCTGAATGACATCTAAGCCAAAGAGAAAGAGATTGTGAAAAAGCAATTGAAGGAGCACGGGGCAGGGGAGGAGCTGCTGCTTCAGCGCATGGAACAGCAAGAACTGGCACAGCAGCAGCGAAAGCGGTGGCAGGAGCTGCGCCTGGCCTGAAGCAGAAGGCTTCCGGCCAGCAGGGCCCTCGGCCACACTTCCTGAAGAAACCTGAGCAGCGCCAGTTGGCCCTAGCTGAGAAGTTCAAGGAGCTGAAATGCAGCAAGAAGCTGGAGAGTTTCTTGAGTCAAAAGAGGTGCTAAAATGCCAGCAAGGACAGGAGACATCTCCCTTTGGGCATAGAGTAACAAGATCCTGTCCTCAGCTCTGCCACAGCCCCAGTGAGACGTGGATCTGTGGGCCTTGGACTTGGCCTGCCCTCCTGGTTCTTTCCCCTTGGAAGACCAGAGGCTCCTGGACTGCCCATTGGCCTGGACGAGAAGAGCAGCTCAGCCCCTTCCCATGCCCCACCGCCTCTGCGGATCTGCTTTATCACAGCCTCATGTCCTTCTCATACCCTTGCCGTAAACCACTGACTCTGGCACAGAAGACCAGAAGCCAGTGAGTGACCTTGACCCAGTAAAGGCACAGAGCGTGTGGAGGACTACCAGGGCTGGGACTTTATGTGGGTCCCTCTTCACAAGCATTCTTGTCACTCTTCTTCTTATGACACCATCGTTTAAAGTGGGGACCGATCCCGCCGAGGAAAACTCACCCACTTCACTTTGGTTTTGGAAGCAAGGGGAGGTAGGAGTGGAGATGGAAAGCTGCTCCAATAACGTGTAACCACAGCTGGCCCTCAGCCTGTCTGGGACTAGCATTCTTACCTCCCCCAGGCCTGGAAACTCCCCGAGCTGATAATCTAGTCCAAAGCAGTGCCTCCAGGCACCTGGCAAAGGCAAATGTAATCCTCTGTTGAAAAGTGTATTTTCAGCTGGGTCCTCAAGGAATCCCTTCAGATAAAATTTCAAAAAACGTGAGTTTACCATAAAAACAAAGCACCCAGGGAAAGGAAACACCATGAACAAGAATCATTAGGGACAATAGCCAATAGTCAGGCGGAGATGAGTGTTGAAATTATATAATAAAAACTAGAAAACATTTTACTTAGGGTTAAGGAAAAAGTATGACTAGTGAAAAGAATATCCAAATGGTCAAACTGGGCTGAGAAAAGTAAGTAAAACTTGTGAAAATGAAAAATATGCTGTTTGAAATGAGCAATTTCATGGTTAAATAGCAGATTAGACATACCTGAGGGAAGAATGAACTGAAAGTAGGTCTGAAGAAATTACACAGATGGAGTATAGAGACACAGAGAGGAGAAGTTTAAAGAAGTTTAAAATATGGAATTTGGAGTGAGAAGATTTGATACATATAATCAGAGTTCCTGAAGGAGAGAATATTTCAAAAAAAACTGAGAATTTTTGCGAACTGATGAAATTTATATACCCTAAGAGTCAGGAGACCCAGTTAATTCGAAACAGGACACACACAGAAAAGCCAGATAAATCATAAGAAATTGCAGAACATTAGAAAGACCAAGATCTTAAAAGCAGTCATAAAGAAAAGACCATACCTGCAAAAGAAGACAAGTAGAATTAAAAGCTAGAAAATCAATAGCTTGGTGCTTCAGGGATGGGGGAAAGATGTAGTTCTGAGGATAGAATGAAGCGGCAGTCTGACGTGAGCTGGGTAGAGGGCTCCTCTACCAGGGATGGTCAGCCTAGGGTTGGAGCTACTGGGAGGCTTTGCCTTGCCAGAAGCCACCCCATGCCACAGGGTCCCAGTGACACGTATCAGTCTTACTTTAAAACCAAAGAAAATAATTCTGGCTGATAAAAAGAAGAGACTATTTTTAATTTTTTTTCCTTAAAGATTTATTTATTATTTATCTCCCCCTGGCCCCCCTGCCCCCCCTTGTCTGCTCTCTGTGTCCATTCGCTATGTGGGGATTCGCTATCTGTGTAGGGATCTTGTTTCTTTTTGTTGTGTCATCTTGCTGTGTCAGCTCTCCGTGTGTGTGTCACCTCTCCTGGGCGGGCTGTAGTTTCTCGTGAGGCAGCTCTTCTTGGGCAGGGGCCACTCCTTGCGCGGGGGGCACCCTTATGCGGGGACATCCCTGTGTGGGCCGGCGCTCCTTGCGCATGGCAGCACTGTGCGTGGGCCAGCTCGCCACACGGGCCAGAAGGCCCTGGGTTTGAACCCTGGACCTCCTGTATGGTAGGCGGAAGCTCTATCAGTTGAGCCTCATCTGCTTCCCAGCAGGAGACAATTGAACTGCGGGGCTCACAGAACCACTAGGCTGGAGAGAAGCTCCAAAGGCGGTTTTGGATGGGGGCGAGGTGGAGCGGTGAGAGTTAAAGTCTGGGCAGTCAGCACGCTGATCCCACCTCAGAACACAGTGCTGAGGTGGAGATGCCACTGCTGGCACCAGAAAGCACTTTCCACATGCCCTTCTGCGTTGCTCTAGAGCAGGGGTTCTTAACCAGGGATCCAGGAGCTTGAATATAAATTAAAAAAAAAACATTATTCTTGTGGAGATGTGTTGGTGCAGTTGTGATATATTTATTAAATAATACACAGTATAGTGTGGCCTTAGTAAGGGGTCTGTGGTGTCACCCGACTGGCAAAGGGGTCTGTGGAACAAAAAGGTTCAGAACCCTTGCTCTAGATTGAGAAATTCAAGGCAGAGGCATCCGCTCCTTGGTCACATGGCCGCACGGGGGTAAAGCTGGGAGCAGGCGTCTAGTGGGAGGGGGACTCTTGTCCATCCAGATTTGTGATGGGGAGTTTCCCAAGCATTGGGAGGGGATTCAGATGGTGGGTGGTCAGAAAACATTATATATATCCGCTACCAGGCTGTTTTGGAAACCCCAAACTGTTACTTTCCCTCCTCAACCAGGACCTAAATGGAAGCTCTAGGCTTCAGCTGTGATTTTCTTTTTCTTTTTTCCCTCCCTCCCGCCCTTTTAGGATACAATTCATGTATCATCCAATTCATCCATTTAAAGAGTACAATACAGAGGTTCCTTGCATACTCAGAGTTGTGCAACCATCACTACTATCTAATTCCAGAGCATTTTCATCATCCCAAAAAGAAACCCTATTCCTTTTAGCAATGAAGCCCTAGGCAATCAGTAATTCTGTCTCTCTATAGTTGTCTGTTTTGGACATTTAATATAAATGGAATTGTAGCAGTTTGATATTTTTTATGAATTCCAAAAAAGGTATTTGATTATGTTTGTAAACTGGTCTGTTACTCAGGGCATGAGCCCCTTTGATTGTATTAGATTCAGCTGAGATGTCTGCTTAAATTATATTAAGATTAGGGCTCTAATTCAACCTCGTCATTAGAGTGCGACTCAGCACTGAGTCCCAGCCCCCTTGGTGGGCTGATAAAACAGACTCTCACACTGAGATAGAAAAACAGAGAAGAACACAGAAAAAGACAAGGCAGAGGAGAGAACTTGGTTTTGATGCTGGAGCCCCAGGGAGAGTTGAACCATTCACCCAACAGTTTACAGCTGACCTTGTGAAGAGACCAAAGCAGCTAAGCCCAGAAAGAAATAAGCCCTGGGAAGAGAGACAAGCCCTAAGCCAGCCTACAACTAAGATCAGAAGAAGCTGGACCCATGGAGCCTTAAGAGAAAAGAGGAAGGCTGAGCCTTCACAGATGTTGCCCGCCATCTTTGGTCAACAAGTGGCAACAGACTTTGAGTGAGGAAGTACCTTTTATGGTAGCTTGAGCTGGACTCTTTAGGGCCTTGTAACTGTAAGCTACTACCCCCAAAAATACCCTTTATAAAAGCGAAAAGATTTCTGGTACTTTACATCAGCCACCCTTTTGGCTGACTAATATAGGAATGAATATGTGAAAAAAGTCATGATAGTTTTATGTCAGCTGCTGGCTAAGGCAAAAATAAAATGTTCTGTTTTTGTAAGTTCTTGCTCTTTCTGAAATAATATGGTTCCTGAGTTACCAATATTCTTGATCAATGTTTAGAAGAAATCATCTTTTTCCCTTTGGGCAACTTCGCTTCTTGACCCTCAGTGTTCTCAATTGTAAAACGTGGATAATAATAGTACCTACTGACACCACGGAGTTTTTGAGAAAATTTAATGAGAAAATTACTATAAAGAGCCCAGTGGTGCCTGTTACATAGTATGCCTTCAGCTAAAGTTAGCTGTTATTTCAGTCAGATGATCAAGTAGATATGGATGGTAAGTCAGCTTGCTTCTCTAGAAATTGCTGCAGAAATTTGGTAGTAGGGCAACTGATACTGGTACCAGAATATGAAAACAAACCAAGCAGCTTCCTTCTTAAGTCTCCAGAAAATGTTTTTTCTAATTAAGAGTATCCTTGAGGAAGCGGGTGTGGCTCAAACGATTGGGCTTCCATCTACCATGTGGGAGGACCCAGGTTTGATCCCTGGGACCTCCTGGTAAGGGCAAGCCTGCATGGGCAAGGCAGGCCTGCATGGCGATGACAACACAACAAGAGAGACGCAGGGGAGAGTCAAGGCAAGGGGGCAGAAACCAGGAACTGAGGTGGCTCAAGCAACAGGGAACCTCTCTCTCACATCAGAGGTCCCCAGGATCAAATCCTGGTGAAGCCTAGAGGAGAAAATGAGAAGAGAAGATGAAAAGAAACAGATAGAAGATTCTACAGTGAATGGACACAGACAGCAAAAAAGGCGGGGGGACAAGGGAGGAGGAAGGAGAAGAGAAAGGGGAGGGAAAAAAAGACTGTCCTTGATGGAGAGGTAAGAATTGTTATTTTCATTTAAAAAATTATTGAAGGGATATGGATGTGGCCCAACCAATTGGGTCTCCATCTACCATATAGGAAGTCCAGGGTTTGATGCCCAGGGCCTCCTGGTGAGGGCAAGCTGGCCCATGCAATGAGCTAGCCCACGTGGAGTGCTGCCTTGCATGGGAAAAAACTGCCCCGTGCACAAGTGCTGGCTGATGCAGAGAGCTGGCACAGCAAGATGACACAACAAGAGACACAGAGGAGAGAAAATAAGAAGACGTAGCAGAACAGGGAGCTGAGGTGGTGCAAAAGAGGAATCGCCTCTCTCTCTGGAAGTTCCCTGGATAAGCTCCCGGAGCCACCGGAGAATACGAGCAGACACAGAAGAACACACAGTGAATGGACACAGGGAGCAGACAACTGGGGGAACAGGGGTGGGGGTGGGGGAAAATAAATTAAATAAATGTTTTAAAAGATTATTGAAGAAAAACACACATGAAAGTGCTCATATCATACTCTATAGCACTTTAAACTACTGTATAAAGTACAAAAATGGGCTAAATTAATATCTAATGGTTACCCTTTTTAGAAGTAGTGTATGGAAAGAGATGCAAAGGGGACTTGGGGAATTGGTTAAGTGCTGTTTACACATGTACATTCAGTTTGAGAGGATTCGAATAAGAATTGTTCATTGTTATTACATCTTAAATCTTGACCTTGAGTACATTGCCTTTTTCCTCTGACATTAATTACTTAATTAATTTTAACTTTTTGTTGTAGTACCAAAGAGCTTGGAGTTTCCCATTTTGGCCACTTTCAAGTATACAATTCGGTAGTACTGAATACTTTCACAGTGTTTTGCTACCATCACCAATATCCATTTCCCCAACTTTTTTTATCAGCTCCATAAAAAGCTCTGCACCCATTATAAAAAAATTGGTTTGTCTTTTTGTTGAATTTCAGGAGTTTGTATATATTCTGAATATTAAAGGTGTCAATTGTCTATTGAAGAGATTTAATATTAGGAAACAAAAATGAGAAAAAATCATCTTATATTTATGTTTATATATTTATCTTTTCCTGGGCCCTTCATTTCTTTGTGCAAACTGGAAGTTTCACTTTCTTTCTACCTAAAGGACTTTCTTTTAGTTTTCGGTGCTCAAGATGTTCATGAATTCTTTCAGCTTTTGTATGTTTGAAAAACACGTGAAGATATTTTTGCTGGGCGTAGGATTCTGAGTTGACAGCTTTTTTTTTTCCTTTCAGTACTTAAAGATGTTGCCCTGGCTTTCATTGTTTCCCATTTGATGTCTGCTTTCATTCTTATTTTAGTTCCTCGGTACACAATGTGTCCTTTCACTCCAGCTGCTTTTGTTCATTATTTTTTTAATTAGAAAAATTGTAGGTTTACAGAAAAAGTATGCAGAAAGTATGGCGTTTCCATAAGACCCCATCACACACGGTTTTCCCTATTTATAAATTAAAGGTATCTATTAGTGAGGTACCTTTGTTACAATTAATGAAACAATATTATGGTAATTGTTCTGTTAACTATAGCCTATAGTTTGCATTAGGATACACTATTTGTGTTGTATAGCTCTATAAATTTGTAAAAAATTTTTTCTGGTAACATATGTACAACCTAAAATTTCCCATCTGAATCACTTACAAATATACAATATAGTTGTGCTACCATAACCACCATCCATTACCAAAACTTTTCCATCACCTCAAACAGAAAATCAAATTTTAATTAAGCATTAACTCCCCATTCCCTACCCCCACCATGGCCCCTTATAACTTGTATTCTAATTTCTGAATCTGTGGATTTGTATATATATATTTTTAAAGATTTATTTTTTATTTATTTCTCTCCCCTTCCCCCGCCCCAGTTGTCTGTTCTCTGTGTCTATTTGCTGCGTGTTCTTCTTTGTCTGCTTCTGTTGTTGTCAGCGGCATGGGAATCTGTGTTTCTTTTTGTTGCATCATCTTGTTGTGTCAGCTCTCCGTGTGTGCGGCGCCATTCTTGGGCAGGCTGTACTTTCTTTCACACTGGGCGGATCTCTTTACGGGGCGTACTCCTTGTGCTTGGGGCTCCCCTATGTGGGGGACACCCCTGTGTGGCACGGCACTCCTTGTGCACATCAGCACTGCACGTGGCCAGCTCCACACGGGTCAAGGGGGTCCGGGGTTTGAACCATGGACCTCCCATGTGGTAGACAGACGCCCTAATCACTGGGCCAAGTCCGCTGCCCTGTATGTTATAATTATTTCATATTAGTGAGCTCATGCAACAGTAGCCCTTTTGTGTCTGGCTTATTTCACTCAGCACAATGTCTTCAGGGTTCATCCACGTTGTCACACGTATTGGAACTTCATTCTTCTTTACAGGTGAATGATATTTCATTGTATGTATATACTGCATTTTGTTAATCCCTTCACTGGTTGATGGGGCCTTGAGTAGCTTCCACCTTTTGACAAGTGTGAATAATGCCACTATGAATATTGGTGTGCAAATATCTGTTTAAGTCTCTGCTTCTAATTCTTTTGGGCATATACTAGAAGTAGGATTGTACTCTGGCTCCTTTTAAGATTTTCTCTTCAACCTGGAAGAGAAAGTTTTAAGCAATTTGATTATAATGTACCTCGGTGAAGTTTTCTTCATGTTTTTTGTTCCTGGGGTTTGTTGAGATTCTTGCATTTGTAGGTTTATAGTTTTTCTCAGTTGGGGGAAGCTTTCAGCCATCATTTCTATAAATATTTTCCCCTACTCTTTCCCTTTCAAGAACTCTAATTATATGATCTATTTAAGGTTCTTTGATCTAGTTAAGGTTCATTTTTTTTCCAGCCTTTTTTTCTCTATGTTCCATTTTGAACAGTTTCTATTACTCTATCTTCAATTTTTTCTTCTGCAATCTTTTCTTCTGCAATACCTAATCTGCTGTAAATTCAATGCAGTATATACACTTTGTCTCAGGCATTGCAGTTTTAATTCTAGAATCTCAATTTAGATCTTTTACTATCTTCCGTATCCCTGTTAAAATGTTCATTTTTTCCTTCAGCTTTTTTTTTTTAAAGATTATTATTTATTTAATCCCCCCCCCCCCCTCCCCCGGTTGCTGTTCTCTGTGTTCATTTGCTGCGTCTTGTTTCTTTTGTCCGCTTCTGTTGTCGGTCAGCGGCACAGGAAGTGTGGGCGGCGCCATTCCTGGGCAGGCTGCACATTCTTTCGCGCTGGGCGGCTCTCCTTACGGGTGCACTCCTTGCGCGTGGGGCTCCCCTACGCGGGGGACACCCCTGTGTGGCGTGGCACTCCTTGCGCGCATCAGCACTGCTCATGGGCCAGCTCCACATGGGTCAAGGAGGCCCGGGGTTTGAACCGGGGACCTCCCATGTGGTAGACGGACGCCCTAACCACTGGGCCAAGTCCGTTTCCTCCTTTAGCTTTTTAAGCATATTTGTAGTACTGGTTTAATGCTTTTGCTTACTCATTCTCTTTGACATTTTGGCATTGGATTCAATTGAGGGATTTATCTCATTATGGATCAAATTTTCCTGTTTCTTAGCAAGCCTGATAATTTTGTATTGGGTGCCAGACAATGTGAATTTTACTTTTTTGGTGCTAGAGTTGTCAGATATGGTGTCTAGATTCTTGGCTTCATTGTGAGAAAGAATTCAAGGATGAGCCACAAATTAATTAGGCAAGCAGAAAATTTTTTTTGGGGAAGAGCAAGAGAACAGAAATATGCCTTAAGAATGTAAGGCAGGCATTTTCAAGGCAGAAAATGCAAAGTTCTGCCCTGGGGACCTCTGTTTTACAGGGGACAAGGTTAGGTGCAGAACTCTAGGGTCTCAGCTGATTGCCATATTTGAGACAAAGTAGGGAAGTTCTATTGGTTGATTTGATACTTTTAGGGGATTAGTGGTTGCTGTATGGTGGTGATTGGCTCCTGGTTATTGCTCCTATGAGGGGCTTATGAAAATAGATGGGTAGCTGGGAATATCCTATTTTTCTCCTGCTTTCTACTGGGTGAACAGTGCAAGCTGCTTTCCCATGACTTCTTTATGCAGTCAGTGGGCACTTGCTGCTGGTGGTGTTTCCATAGTTGATAGGTGAATGGTATAAACTGCATTCCCACCACATCAGCAGGCATAAGCTATAACTTATTTGTGCATGTCAGCAGGTGCAAGCTGCCTTCTGATAAACTGCCTATGTGAGTCCAGCAGGATGCTGCTTTAGTTTTTTCTACTGGGAGGTATTTGTGTGGAAATTTTTTTTGCCCCTTCTCCATAGGTCCCTATTCTATCCTGCCTCACTAGATAATTTTGTATTCATATAGTATTCTTTTTTTTTTTCAAAGATGTGTTTTATTTCTATCCCCCCTCTCCACCCCGTTGTCTGCTCTCTTGTGTCCATTTGCTCTATGTTCTTCTGTGTCCACTTGCATTCTTGGTGGCACCAGAAATCTGTTCTCTTTTTGTTGCGTCATCTCTCCATGTGTGTGGCACCACTCCTGGGTGGGCTGTGCTTCCTTCGCGTGGGGGTGGCTCTCCTTGCGGGGCGCACTCCTTGTGCATGGGGCTACTCTATGCGGGGGACGCCCTGTGTGGCAGGCACTCCTTGAGCACAGCAGCACCGTGCGTGGGCCAGCTCACCACACGGGCGAGGAGGCCCTGGGTTTGAACCCTGAACCTCCTATATGGTAGGCAGATGCTCCATCAGTTGAGCCACCTCTGCTTCCCCATATAATATTCTTGATCTTTCTTCTGTTGTGTGATTGGATTACTTGTAAAGAGTCTGATTCTTTGGCGTATGTTTTTAATTTTTGTTATGTGGGACCAGAACTGCATTTAGGGTACAGAAAATTTTTCTCCACTACTAAGTCAAAACACTCCTGAGTATTCTATTTGATGTTCCATTTTGCACTCTGGCTCATGGGAGTAGGAACTATTCCCAGCCCTGTTTGAATTCCTGGAATTATTTTCTCTAGTTCTTTTGGGTGGTTCTTTCCCTGGCCTCAGGCAGTTTCCTCACACGCATGCATTGATCAGAACTCAGCTGAGGGCTTGAGGGAGGCCTCTGAAAATCTCCAGAATTCTTTTTCCTGCTGCTTTCTTGCCTCTGTTTCTCTGCCCTGTGAACTCTACCCTACTGGTTCTCCTCAGACTCACAACTCCATCTCCTCAACTCAGACTGCTGGGCCTCGCCTGGTTCCCTGTCCTTGCACAGTGGCTGCAAACTTTCTATCTATCCAGATAGCAATAAGCTGGATAACTGTAGGGCTTACCTTACTCACCTCCTACCTCTTAAGGATCATGTTTATTGCCTGATGTCTGGTGCCTTGACAAATCTTTATTTCGTATGTTTTGTCCATTTTTATGATTATTATTTCAGGCAGGATGGTAAATCCAGTCTCTGTCACTCCATCTTGGAGGGGAGTGTAAGTCTATTTTATTAGCTTTTATTTCTATATAGTACCCCATGTATGACTGTAGATAGACATTTGGATATTAAGATTTTGATGCTTAGGAACAACATTCATACGAATAGTCTTATATATGTATATGTTTTGAGTATTCCTTTGTGTTAATATATTTTAATTTATTTATCTATTTCTGTTGTTCATCTATGTCTTCAAGTTTCCACCTGGGACCATCTCTTTCTACCTAAAGAATAGCCCTTTAGTATTTCCTTTATTGTAGATTCACTGATGAGGAATTTTTCTGGTTTTGTTAATTTGAAAATGTCTTTGTCCTTTCTTCTTTTTTTTTTTTTTCAGGTTTCTTTCTTTCTTTCTCCTCCCCTACCCTTGTTGTTTTGTGCTCGCTGTCTGCTCTCTGTGTCCATTTGCTGTGTGTTCTTCTGTGCCCAATGTCTTTTCCTTTAGGCAGCACCAGGAACCAATCCTGGGACCTCCCAGAGTAGGAGAGAGGTGCTCAATCTCTTGCTCCACCCCAGCTCCCTGGTCTGTGGTGTCTCTTATTGTCTCTTCTCTGTGTCTCTTTTTTGTTGTTGTATCATCATCCTGTGCCAGCTCTCCACACGGGCCAGCTCTCCACATGGGCAAACTTGCCTGCACTCCTGGGCTAGCACTCCACATGGGCCAGCTTGCCAGGCAGGTCAGCTTGCTTTCACCAGGAGGCCCTGGGAATTGAACCCTGGACCTCTTATATGGTAGTGGGAGCCCAATCGCTTGAGACACATCCGCTTCCCTGTCCTTTATTCTTGAAGGATAGTTTTGCTGCTATTGGAGTCTAAGTTCAAGAGTGTTTTCTTTTAGCATCTTGCAAATAACATTCTATTATCTTTTGACTTATACTGTTTCTGATGAGAAGTCAGCTATCGGTCTTGTTTTTGTTCCTTTGAAAGTATTGTGTATCTTTCTCTGGCTGCTTTTAAGAACTTTCCCTTTGTTTGATTTTCAGCAGTTTTACCATATGTATTTGAGTATGGTCTTTTTTTGTATTTATTCTGCTTGAGATTCATAAATTGAAATTTCTTAAATCTATACTAATTTTCCCTTTCTTTGTTTCAATCTTCACCAAGTATTATAAGGGCATTTAACATAATTCTAAAAGCATGCTAATAGAGGCCTATGAAATTTTACTGACATCCTGGGATAAGAGATGAGAAATAATAATTCAGAGTTGGGGAGATTATTTTACACAGCCCACTTGACTGTTGTCTTTGGGTTCACACTCACACTCCTCCTGTACCGATGGCTCTCTCTCTCCTTAGCTCCTGACCTACAGATGTGTCCTTACCAGGCCTCCCTACCTGGAGTCTCTTCTCTGGTGCCTGGTGAGAAGGAAAAACTTTCCCTCTATTTTCCTAGTTTAAGGTCTGCCTCTCAAGTCAAGACTTAGATTTTAATACAGAGTAGATTAACATGTCATTGTTCAGAACGTCTCCATGTCAGAATTGGATTTTGGATTTACCATTGAATAATCAAAATGTCTATTAAAATGTTTTGCCCCAAACAATTGATCAGTCTGTCCCCAAAGATGGATTTTGCTTCCATCTATATTATAAAAAGAGAATAAGAGATTAAAAAGTTATAGAAGGTTTAATGTAGCAGTTCTCCTTCCTCCAACCCTACTTTTAGCCATCAATATTGAGATCCCCATCACAAATGATATTGGTCACTTTAAATTTATAACCTCTGGTTGTGGTGGGTTAAGGCCAAATTACTGTAGGCCTGACGCAGTGAGAGAGGGCACAGGAGGCGTCGCTGGCACATCAAGGAATCCCCTTTATGATAGTAAAAAGACGGATGAGCACTGATGGGCCCTTCTCTTAGCCCAACAGAATAAAGAATAGCTGGTCAGCCACCAGGTTTCCCCTGTCCTGGTGGCCTTCTCACCCTTTGCTTTGACCACTGGACTTCAAATGCACCTGTGTGAGGAGTTAGGGATGCACGAGGATACTATCTTCACACTCGTGAAGTGGGAGAAAACTTGAACCTGGTCTGAGTCACCGTTCTCACCATTATTTGTACCCGGGCGAACCCTCTGTGCTCTGGCTCATATGCAGTTCCTGAACTCCAGATACAAATAGCCAATTGTCTAATCCCTTTTAGATTACCTTTCTGTGTTACGGAGACTGGAAAACTAAAACTACATCCCCAGACTGTTCTGCAGCTTATTTTCACGTGACCTTGGTTCCATCAAGGAGATGCTCTGATAAGATGTGGAGGTGGCAGTACACAATGGGTGTTGGTGGCTGTGTGCAGGTAGGATCGTCTAGCAAACAGCAGTGAGGGAGGTGTCTGGGTGTTCTAGGGGCAGCTGTGGAGGGGTTTCTAATATCTAGCCCCCTAAATAGGTATCAAGCAGCAGGTGGCAGGGGAAGTTGTTTCTCTTAGAAAACCCCTGTGATGTGCCTGGGCATTTTGGCTGGTCACAGTATCCCTGCCTCATTCTCTGCCCCTTCTGCTTAAGCCTGTGTGGATTCTGGTGTATACAGTAAGAATTCTGACTGACACAGTGATCTCAAAGCACCAAGCCTACTGGTTGTAACTGTCTGCTGCCTTCCGTGCACCGTGAGCACTTTGAGGGACTAAATCTGGTTTGTTTCTATATCCTTAGTGCCCAACACAGAGCCTGAGACAGAATAGGCCATCAGCACAAATCCACTGAATGCTTAAATGAATTGCTAGCTGTTATTATTATAAATCCAGTCTGAGTGGCTGTCTCTAAGGAGTCCTGGAGTTGGTCTGCATAGGTTGAGGAGTATCTTTGTGGTGACCATGGCCATGCAAGAGTTACCTCATTCAACCGTGGAAAAGAGCCCGCTCAGTAAAGCCGTGCCTGCGTGATGAACAGGCAGGCTCCAGCAAATGAAATCACGTTCACGGTGGAATCATACTTGCAGGGCCAGCCCTGGACAGCCATCAGAACGAACTGGCTTCTAAGACAGGAAGGCTTGGGATGCAAAATGATATTCCTATTGAGTGGGGCATACAAAAGTAGGCCAGAGAAAGGTAACCGCATTTATGTTATGTTATCATCAAATCAAATTTAAAATCTCAGCAATGGAAAATTCCTCCCTAAAGAAATGTTACCCCTAACTGCCATCAGGCATCTGCTTTCATCTCAAGTGCTCTGTGATACCATATCCACAGGTCCTCCCAGGGACCAAAATGTAGACCCCAAAATGTGTGTATTTTCTTATCCTCTACACATTTTTCTGTAACACTCTTCTTAGTTGCTAGACGGGCTTTACATGCACCCTCATGACGGCTGGAAGATGTCCCACCAACGGCAGCATTTGGGCATTAGAGTGCAGTGGTCAAGGGCTTGGTCTGGTGTGAGATGGACCTGGTTCAAGTCCGAGCTTCTGTCACTTCTTTGCTGTGTGACTTTGTGTAAGGTGCTCAACATCCCTGAGCCTCAATTCTCTCATCTATAAATTGGGGGTGAACTGTCTTGAGGCTCTTGCGAGGGTAAAATGAGAAAAGGCTTGAGAGACACTGGTCACTATCAAAGCTGCCAGCTGTCTGAAATGCAGGGCAACAGGTGCATTTATGGAAACATGGGAGCAAACCTTCGTTCTTGGGCAAAGCGAAAAGGGTCAGAAGGGGAGTTCCAAGAGGAAGACTTTGGTCTTAGCATGAAAGAGGCTAGCATGGAAGAAGGGAGGGGAGGGGGCCCTTCAGGTCACGGGGCAGAGGGACCGGAGGGAGGAGGGGACAGCTGACCACCATCGCCCAGCTCTCGGGTCTTGGGT
This sequence comes from Dasypus novemcinctus, assembly GCF_030445035.2. Taxonomy (NCBI): domain Eukaryota; kingdom Metazoa; phylum Chordata; class Mammalia; order Cingulata; family Dasypodidae; genus Dasypus; species Dasypus novemcinctus. The sequence continues at coordinate 103,062,435 of NC_080682.1, read as the reverse complement.
CCGGTTGCCAGTGTGTGGCTCAGATCATCTGGGACTCGTGTACAAAAGCCTGGCCCCTTGCCTCAACGTGCACAACGCCCTGTTACAACTTATGACCCTGCTTCCCCATCAGGCCCAGGCTAGAGGGACCTTACACCACATTCTTCCTCAGCAGTTTCCCTTCTCCAGTTCTGCTTCCTCACTCCACGACAGGTTGTTTCTGCCACGCTCTCCTGTCCCTGCCAACCAGGTAGCCTTGGTCGTTGAGAGCCGTCTTGACACACTTCCCCAGGCCCAGCCCGGACTAGGGGGAGCCCGAGCTCCGAGACGGAGACCCTGCCCCGAGGGAGCGCCCGCAAACCTGGTGAGATGCTAATTAATTAAACATATATTTATTGGAAACAGACTATGTGCTAGCCCTGTCTGGGCTTTGGAAAGGCTGCAAAGATAAAACCAGAAGCAGGCTTACGGGCTGGCCTGAGGGATAGACTTTAATCATATAAACCCATAATCAAATGTGAACCCGGCAACGGGCCAACTGCACCATTAGGGAAAAGTAGGAGGTGCTGGAGGCACTTAGAAAAGGGCTGTTACGTCGCCATGGTAGCCACGGAGTCTTCCTAGAGGAAGCGGTGGCTGCGCCAAGACCTGAGGCGCGTTAAGAGAGAATTAGGCAAGAGGGAGGGGACAGCAGGAGGAAACACACAGGATGGAGGGACCCAAAGAAGACCTATGTGTGTGTGTATGTGTGTGTAGGACTGGGAGAGTACGAGAGAGGGGATTGTGGGTACGATGAAGCCGGCGAGGTAGCAGAGGCCAGGCCATGTCAGGAATTTGGTCTTTATCCTAAAAGAAATGAAAATCTAGTACTGGTTTAAGTAGGGGGGTAACTTGGCCAGAAACGGAGACAACCGCCTTGGCTGCAGCTGGAGAAGTGCCTGGAGGTGGGCGTGGTGCTATGAGCAGACCAGTTAGGAGGCCCTGGCAGCTCCACGTGAGAAGGAGAGTCACGGGGTCGTGGAGGAGGGAGAGAAACGCAGACTGAGGGTGGTGGTGGCTTGGGTATGATGCATGGCGGGAGTGCGGGCGCTGAGACGGACTCTTCCGCTTCTGGTTTGTGGGACTGGCTAGATGTTGGTGCTATTTGCTGAGAGCAGGAGCCTTGGAAGAGGACCAGGTTTGGGAGAAAAGATCCTGAGTTCAGGCAAAAGTTCTTTGTAAACCATAATGGTTACAGGAATGTCAACTATTACCATCTACTCATTAAAAATGTTTACTAAATATTTGTCACGGGCTGGGTCCTGGGCCCTGTGCTGGAGATGAAAGGAAAGATGTTAACATTTGATGCCAGGCTCTGGAGGCGGTGGGGAGGTTAGGGGGTGTGTCTTGGTGTCAGGCAGACTTGGGTCTGAGCTCTGACTCCACCGCTTACCAACGTTGTGACTTTGGATAAGTCACGTAACCTCGTTATGTGTCAGGAACATCGCTAAGATGGGATTTACACACCTGTCTCGTAGGATGTTTTATGGCTTTAGTGACACGATGTGTGTAACACCTTGAGCTCCGTGCTTTGCACACTTGCTAAGTGTTTATAGAAAGTTGCTCTTACTGGCTCTCTAAGCAAGTCCTGTCCAAAGTCATTTTGTCTAATCCTTGCAGCTAAACCACCCTGTTACGTGTCCACCCAGTAGACTTTCCCCTATTCCTCACTGTGGGAATGTAGGTTCTGTTTGGGGTTTCATTATTCCATGGTCAGGAAAGGTGGCCCCAACTCTAGCCTCAGGGTATAAATCTTTTATTTTATTTTCTATTAGAGAATTTGTGGGTTTACAGAGAAACCATGCATAAAACACAGGGTTCCCATATACCACCCTATTAGTAACAGCTTGGTGTGGTACATTTGTTATATTAGATGAAAGCCCATCTTTATCATTGCACTAGTGAGTCCAGCCCATGGGTTCACTGTTGGTATTGTGCTGTCCCATGGAAAGAATTTATTCTAGCAACATATATATAACCTAAAATTTCCCCTTGTAACTGCATTCAAAAATATATAACTCAGTGCTGTTAGTTACATTCACACTTTTGTGCTACTATCGTCACCGCCCATTAACAAAACTTTTCCATCCTCCCAAATCAGGGTGTAAATCTCGATTCGTCCAACCCATCATGGTTATTCCATTGCCCTGTTCAATGACTGAGTTAGGCAGAGCCTTGTGATCCATTCCTAGCAAGGTATCAACTTGTCACACTTGCCCAGGAATGCCCAAGTTCTAGCACTGGGAGTGTTGCATCCCAGGAAATCCCTTAGTCCTTGGAAGACAAGGATGGTTGGTCACCCTACCCGCCCCTGAGAACTGATGAGAAGACTGCAACGGGTGGCGGGAGTGGGCATCCAGATATTTTTTCTCGCTGAAGACAAAAGGTGAAGGCACGCATGGGAGGAAATGCCCATCTGCTTGCTCAATGTCTTTGTTTCTGTGTTGTGCTTGGAGCTGCTGTAGCCACCCTATGACCACGAGAAGAGATAAACAACGTGCTGAGGATGGCAGCATGCAGACATGGAAAGCACTGACCCTTGAGGGCAATGCCATGGCTTCACGCAGGAGTTCTTGTTTTAAGAGAAGTATATCATAATAGCAACCTTTATCTGTTACTTACAGCCGAAAGCATCCTAATGCAAAATGGTACCTAGCTGGCAAGAGGCAGAGCTTGGTCTGCGCTCATCTTCAGCCTGGTGAACACCACTGCTGAGATAAGTATAAAGTCTGGAAGCAATCCCATTTGCTTAGGACAGTATTTCTTAAAATGTATTGCTTCCAAGAGATGCTCTCTGCACAAATGAGTCCATGGTCAAATGGGTTCGGGAAACATGACATGCTATATTCTTAATACATATTAATTTGGTAAAGTCCTGCAGTAAGAGAATCTGCTTTTCTCGGTTTAACTCAGGGTTTCTCAAAAATCATTGCAATGTGGGAGTTTTAATTGGCTTTTTTTTTTCCAAACAGTGTCAATTTATTTATTTTTTCTACTTGCAAATCTTTTTTTCCCCTGTCTTTATTTTTTTTTAATTTCACATTAAAAAAAATATAAGTGGTCCCCATATACCCCCCACCTCCCCACCCCACTCCTCCCACATCAACAACCTCTTTCATCATCGTGGGACATCCATTGCATTTAGTGAATACATTTTGGAGCACTGCTGCACCACATGGATAATGGTTTACATTGTAGTTTACACTCTCCCCCAATCTACCCAGTGGGCCATGGCAGGACATACAATGTCCAGCATCTGTCCCTGCAGTACCACCCAGGACAATTCCAAGTCCTGAAAATGCCCCCACATCATATCTCTTATTCCCTTTCCCTACCCGCAGCAGTCACCGTGGCCACTTTCTCCACACCAATGCTACAATTTCTTCCATTACTAATCACAATAGTTCCATAGTAGAATATCAGTAAGTCCACTCTAATCCATACTCTATTCTTCCATCCTGTGGACCCTGAAATGGTGATGTCCACTCCACCTCTATATTGAGAAGGGGCTTAGATTCCACGTGGATGATGGATGCAATTCTCCTGATAGCAGCTGTAGGCACTCTTGGCTCCCTGGTGTGGTGGTTGACCTTCTTCACCTCCCTGTTAGCCAGCTGGGGTAAGTCCAATGAACCAGAGGGTAGGAGTTGCAAGTCTGCTGAGGCTCAGGGCCCGGCTGTCACATGGACAGTCAGAGATTCAGGTCTCCTGAGTATACACCAACCCCAGCGCCAACCACAGGTCCAGTAAAAGTGACAGAAGAGGCGTGTGTAGAAAGGTCACATCTGAGTCCAACTCCATCACACTCAGGAACACAAGCTCCAAAGTGGGGCCAACTGACATGGCCCTGAACTCTCGAGCCATCTGCCATGACCATAGAAACTGTGGGTCTCCGTAGCCATCAGGAGAACCAATCGCTGGGGTTGTATCTACTTTGGCTGTCTCTGGGACCTCGCTGAAGCGTGTATAAGCTCAACCCCTCTGATGACCTCCTGACTCTTTTTTGGAGACTCATAGCCGTATTTAATTTGCTTTTGTTTTTGTGAAGCCCCTATTAATGTCTCCCGATGTTCTACAGGACACAGTTTGGGAAAGGGTGACCAACAGACAAAGAGGCTGCCTGGGAGCTGTGACGTCAGAATTGGGCTCCTGGTAGGACACCACAGTCTTGGTTTGCCTTGGGCTGACATGGTTCTTACTAGGGTCCCCTTCCATGCTCCAGAGTGTCCTGGTTTGGCATGAACAAGTACCTGTGTGCTGAGGAGAGGCTGGTCCTCTGGGAGGAGGAGGACAGAAAGGGCCCTTCGGGATGAAGGAGTTTTGTCGGCCCTGGAATCAGGAGGAAGAGCAAGGCTAGAGTGCATTGCCGGGCAAGGAGGCTGCACTTGAGGAGAGACCCCTCGGGGCATACGCAGGCCTGCCGTGGCACAGGCTGTATGGGAGGCGAGGCCCAAAGTTGGGGTGGTGGGGTGGCAGGGATGCGCCTCGGTGGGCGGGGAGGCACGGGAGAGGCTCGCAGGCTGAGGAGACCGGGGCGGCCTGCGGTCCCCACGGCTCCACGGGGAGCCCTGCCCGGGCCACCACTGCCCATGTCCCCAGGGCGCAGTGCTGCCGACCCAGTGGCTTGGGCAATAGGGACCGAGATGTGAGAACTATCTGGGAAGACAGAGCTAAAAAAAAGGGAAGGAAGCTGCTGAGCTGCCCCTGCAGCCTCTGAGTCTCCCTTTCGTTTGTCATCTGTCCCCCTCATGAAGAGCGGGTCAGGGATTGCGCGTGTCTGCCCACGTGAGATCCGTAGCACCTGAGCAGTCCCTCACCCAGAGCAAAGGGTCAGTAATACTGGTTGAACCCGTGCACCTGCGAGGGGCACGGACACCCCACGAGCCTCCGCTGTGTGCAAGAGGCTGCCCTGGCGGCTCACCTGCTTCAGCCCCCGGCCCCTCCGGGGTCAAGTCGATCACTCCTGTTCCTCTTTTGGGGCCCTGTTCAAGCCCTCATCCTCCAGGAAGGCTTCCCCATGAAGGCGCCCCACCTCTGCTGAGCTCCCGCTCCTCCTCCGAGCTGTGCAAAAGCCGGCACTTAACTGCTCGCTGTTCGTCAGCCCTCCTCCCACTTGCTGTAAACACTTGAAGAACAGAGCCTGCATCTCCTGTTTCCAAGACTCCTCCACAGCACCAAGAGCCGAGCTGGGAGGGAAAAAAGTCTCTGTTCTGCTAACCGTTAGATTTATCTTTATAAGGCCGGATCCAGCGTGACCCCGGCTTGGAGCGCTCTGCTGGCGGTTAGTTCTGCTGTGTGTATTCCGTCTCACTTAGGAAAGCGTCCTGCTCCTGCACAGAACCCCTGACGAGCAGTGGCTTGAACAATCAGGACGTTTAATTATCCGACATAACGAGCAGCCTGGAGGCTGGCAGTCCAGGGTGGGTGCAGGGCTTCTGGAAGGCCATCAGACTCTCATTCGCTATGGCTTTCTGCTCTGCCAAACTTAGTGCGTTGGCTTGCTGCCTCCTGGTACGAAATGGCTGATGAAGTTTCACCCTTCACATCTGCATTCCAGGAAGATGCGAGAACGGGTTGGTGCCAGCTTGTGCCTTTTAATGAGAAAAGCACAAGCTTTCTGAGAAGCCGCCAGCAGAATGTGCTCCAGGTTTTTGGCCAGCCCTTTTCACGTGGGTACACAGTAACACAAGGGTGCCTGGGAAAATAGTTACTTAAACTTTTCAGCCTCTATAGCTAAGGTGGAGAAAGGAAAAGGGTTTTGAGAGTTAAGTTTGCTTTAGTCAATCCATGGTGATTGCTCTATACTCCATAGAGGGAAAAGAAAAAAAATCGAACTCATCATTAACCTAGCTGGAACCTTCTGAAATCTCCCCTTGTCAGCCAGGGCCCGGCTTGGAAGGAAACATTCTAAGCACTTGATTAAGCATAAATGCATATGCGTATAGGTATAAAAAGCACAGTCCCCGCCCTGTGGGACCTCATAGCTGGCCGGGAGGCTGTAAATGGCTGGCAGAGAGAAAGCCATGGTCCCGATGGTGTGTGCTCCGAAGGGTGTGCATGGGAAGATTTGGGAGGAGGAGAGCTAAGCTCCTTGAGGGCGATCAGGGAAGCCTGCCTGGGGATAGAGACATGAGATTTCCAAAGGCAGTTAAATAGATGAAGAATGGGCTGGGAAGGGCATGCCTGCCGGAAGAAAGTGTGTGGGCCACGGGATGGTGGTAGGAAGAAAACAGCACATTTGGGGAACACAAGAAAGTTAAATTGTTGCTGGAGTGTAGGGTGCCTCGTGGAGAGGATGAGGCTGGCGGGGCCAGTATGTGAAAGGCAAGATGTACGGGCTGCTACAGGCCCGTCTCCAGCTTGGGAGCCTGGGTAGATGGTGATGCCCTCACTGAGGGAGGAGTCATGGAGCCCTGTTGGGTTTGGGGGCTTCAAACTGTTCTCATCCTACAAGATTTCCCAGGGCAGTCTCGTCTTGACTTCAGTTACCACCTTGTGACTCCTAGAGCTATGTTCCCTGTTCAGATCTGCCTTCTAAATCCCCAATCTCCATTGCCATCTCTGTCGGTTAGTTTTTGCTGCGTGGCAGTCAGGACCAAAATTTAGTAACCATTGATTCACTTCCTGAAATGCAGGTAAGAAGTTTTAGGGGGGCTCAGAAGTTAATTTCAGCCTTAAAGCTAAAAAAAGGGTGTAAGGGTGGTGGCCCCCCATTGTATCATCCACCTAAGTCACCTCTATTTGTGTATGCAGTCACCTGGATCTTGTTGGATGATGTCATAGCCACCACGACCCGCCACGTGAGAGCCTCAAATGCTCATGCAGGGGAGTGTGTTTGTTGGGCCTAGGTCAGCACAGCTTCTGACACTCGGCTTCACCACTGCCATGGGTTCTCTTCAATACACATCACTAAGTGTGCAAGCGCAGATCACATTTATATGGGAAGAGCAGGAGTGCACACTCATGGTCATGCCCCAAGGCTATGCTACTTCTACTCTGTTATAATATTGTCTGTAGAGACCTTGATCACCTTGACATTCTGTGGAACGTCTCTTTGGTCTACTGTATTGGTAAACAGGAATATGGCATTTCTATGCATGTCCTAGTAAGACTCCACAATTTAGTCCCAGAAGGTGGGAGATAAACCTCACAAAGATTCAGGATCTTGCTTCCTAGGTGACAGTTTTAGGGGATCTGAGTCTACGACATGCTGGGATATTCTTTCTAAGTTAAAGAGCAAGTTATTGTACCTCATCCTCCTTTCCACTAAGGAAGGGACACAAGCTTGAGGGGTCCTTTGGATTTTGGAGGCCACACGTGCCACATCTAGAGGCACCGTATCCAATCCATTGTCAGGTAGTCAGATGTCTGACCATTGCAAGTGACCCACAGAGGAAGAACGGGCTCTGCTTCAGGGCCAGGTCACAGTGCCAGCTGCTCTGCCACCGGGTGTGGTGCTCAAGTGCTGGTGTGGAGCTAGACAGAGGTGCTGGGTAGAGTCTCCAGCAAGTCCCAGAAGAGATTCTGGGCACAGACCCGCTAGCTGGAACTGAGTGTTTGAAAACACCTCCGTATGCACGACTCGCTGCAGTAGAGACGGATCGCGGGACATCAAATCATTATGAGGCACGGGCTCCCTATCACGAGCTGGGTGTTGTCAGATCCTTCAAGTTATAAAAACACCAGGAAGGCACAGGACGATCCATCGTAAGATGTCAATGGTACATTCAGGCCCAAGGAGTCTAAAAGTCAAAAGTGAGTTCCACGAGCTGGTGACTCAGAGCCCCGCGTCACCTCTCCTGTTGCACCAGTGCCGCTCCAGCAGTGCACGCTTCTGGCCTGGTGGGGAGTGCCCTGTGACCAGGCGATGGGGAGGAAAACACCTGGGCCTGTGGGTGGGCGTATGGGTGGGCTCAGAGTGGACTGCTGTTATACGGCAGCCCTGGTCAGGAGTGGCCCTACAGGGCTGTGTAGAAGGGGAGCTTCACGTGGGCAGAGGTCTGAGCAGGACATTGGGTTAAAAGCATTGTTTGGAGTGAGAAGTGGCTTAAGGTAGAGGTACCCTAAGCGGTGGTGACTCACCGGCGGGGCAGGGGCCTGAAAGAAGCACCACTGGAAGATGGGGGAAGGGCATGGGGAGGGTCCTGGGGGGTGGGCACAGAGTGTGAAGGGCTTCATGCCTCCCAGCAGTGTTCACGAGAAGGCACCTGCCTTGGAGGAAGCTCTCAGCTGCCGGCGGGACAGGCGGACCTCACGGGTGAATGCCAGCCCGCCTCCGCCCTAGCCGCACCGACGCTTGAGCAATGCACCCGTGAGGTCATCGTGGCGGGGAGGGCGGCTATGCCCTGGGCCCCCAGCCTTGGCTGTCCCTCCCTGAGGCTGCTCTAGCTCCTGCCACTGCTGATTGTCCAACCGGCCAACAGTGCTGCCCCCAGCATGGCTCCCTCCCTTAGGAGAGCGAACGCGTTGGCTATGTCAGACCCTGCTAACCTGGAGGGCAGTGAGTAGCATCTGGGAACGTCAGGCAGCTCTGGGTACCTTCCTTACCTGCCGTGCCTCAGCAGCACCACCAGCGCGGAGCCTGCGCCGTGCCTCATTCCTGCATAGAACTGCGCCCCACATCGCCTCAGCCCAGGCTTCCATTTCCTGGTGAAGGAAGGACCTGGCCGGGAAGGCTTAGCGAAGGCACTAACCTGGGGGCGGCACCTTTTGAGATCCTGAGTTGTCCTGGAAGATGTGGGATACGCATTGCGCCAACAGCTGTCCCGCGTTGCTTGGGCCCCCTCAGTCAGGAGAGTGGTCCAGGAACCAAACGGTGGAAGGAGGGGCCCCTCTAGCCACAATTTCCATGACCCACTGGCAGGGTTTTGCTTTGCCTCCCTACGACTTCAGGTTCTGCTGGACGGAAGTCCTAATTCCCAGGAAATAATTCCCCAGAGGGAAACGGCTTCCCCTTAACCTGAAGCCGCCACTGCTCTCTGGTTGCTTTTTGGTCTCCAGACCAGTGGTTCAGAAGACAGAAATGGATCTGCGATGCTGGCAAGGCAATCAGCCCTGATTTTCATGAGGGACGGGGTTGCTGATACTTAACGGGGACAGAAAGCAGAGTGTCTGGAGCTCAGGGCACGCCCTGGGATTCCTCTTGGTGCTTCCATGTCCAGTGGTAACACTGAATGGGTGCCGGAGACCAGCCATGGCCTTATATCGGGATAAGAAGGACAGCCAGGGGCTCAGACCCCGCGGGGACAGTGGTCCGGGTCACCCCCGAGGCAGCCCAAGTGCCGGATAAGAGGGAGGAGAATTTAGAGTGGGCGGTGGCAGAGGGAAATGACAAGCATTAGTTAGAGAGATGTAAAATCAAATTACGCCCATCAAATTAGTAAAAATCCCAACATCTGACAATAATTTCTCCGGAAGAGGCTGTGAGGAAAAGGCACGCTCACACGTTGCCACGCTGCTGGTGGGAGTGCAGAGTGGTACAACCTCTACGGAGGGGAACTTGGCACTGTCTAGCACAATTACATATGCATTTATTCACTTCTAGGAATCCATCCCAAATATACACTGGCAAAAATCCTGAAGCGCCCTTGGCACAAGGCTGTTCACTGCAGTGCTATTTGTATTAGCAAAAGACCCAGAGAAATGTTATTAAGAGGGCGTACTTCTTTGTGGCAGCTGTTGGGAAGGGGTTGGAGTCTGGACCAAACACTGGGTGATTTATTTGTTTCTGACTAACGTGTACCAAGCGCCTGCTGTGCGCTTGGTACGTTACATATGTCATTCCACTTAAACCGTGCAACAACCCTGCAAACTTATTGGAAACAAATTCATGTGAGGCAACTTTAATACAGAAATTTTATCAATATATCATGAAAACATGATCCAAAATGGCAACAGTTCTTTATGCACAGAGATGTTTATTGCAGCATTATTTTTCAGAATTATCTTTTATCCAAGTTACACATGCACTTGGTAAAAAAATAAAGCAGTTCCTAAGAGCTTAAAATGCGATCAGTGGTCCGCAGTTCTACACCTTCCTGCCTCCTGCCTGGTGTCCAGAGGCAACCCCTTCAAGCCATTTCTGGTTTTATGTCTTCTGGTGGTTGCTACCATGTCTTTGAATGAGGTGTTTGTGTGTTTTGGCTTTACCAAGTTTAGGTATTGTGTACTGGCTTCCTGGTATAGATTAGACTGGGATCTCTTCAAGAGCAAGGGCTAGTTCTTATTTTTCTTTAGAGTCCCAGGACCTGGGCTTGGGACTGGAAGAGTGGCTGGTAAAAAAAAAAAAAAAAAATTGTCAAATTAATAAATAACTGGGCAGCCAAGGGAGGGGAGGGCATCTAAAGCAGAAGGAAAAGCATGGACAAAGGTGCAGAGGCCTGAAAAGGCCCTGTGGAGGGCACTGCTGGATGCCTACCTCACAGCCTCGCTTCCCTTCTTCTTTACTAACAGGATCCTGATTTTGTTCAGGGCAGCTATGTCCCTTGCTAAAATTACTCATGCCCCCAGCTAAAATTACTCATGCAGCAAATAGAGATCATGTGAGCCTGACCTAATAAGGGTGTAAGTAGAAGTTGTTAGGGAAAGCAGATGTGGGTCAAGTGATTGAGCTCTTGCCTACCACACGGGAGATCCTGGGTTCAGTTCCCAGTGCCTCCTAAAGATGACAAGCAACACAGAGAGCTGATGCAATGGTTTGGTACAGTGAGTTGACACAAGAGACACAAGGAGGAAAACATAATGAGAGTAACAGCAAAGCAAGGTGTGGAGGCGGCTCAAGCAATTAGGCCCCTCCCTCCCTCATGGGAGGTCCCAGGTTCTGTCCCCATTGCCTCCTAAAAGGAAGACAAGCATACAACGAACAGACACAGCAAATGCAAACAACGAGGGGTGGAGAGAAATAAATACATAAAATAAATCTTAAGGAAAAAAAGTTGTTGGGGTAGAGATTCCAGGAAAGGTTTCCAAAAGAAGCATGAGGTGGTTGGCATATCCTTTGATCTTTTTTGCTCTTCTTCATTCTTCCTTCCTGGAGCAAGGATGCAATCTCTGGAGGCTTAGCAGACATCTTGCAACTGCAGTCTAAGGACAGAGGAGCTGAATTTTTTAAGATGTTATTCAATTCTACAGCAGCACTGAACTGTCTATCTCTAGACTTTTTTTGTTATCTGAGACAAATAATGCTTTTATTTAAGATAAGATAATGAGATTTTCTGCTGCTTGCTGCTGCATACAGTCTCAACAGAGGGAAATGGGAAAAGAATGGCAGAAAGTTAATGGTTGTTGAAGCTGGGTAATGGGTATAAGGAAATTCATGGTGCTATTCTCTTTATTTTTATTCCAGAAAATGTTTCCATAACAAAAAGTTTAAAAGAATTATAAATACTTTATAAAAGTATAAACCATTTTTGCAAATAAGATTCCCAAAAAGGAATTCTCAAAATATCTGGGCCCAGAGGCTGTTGGGCAGAGGTTGATCCTATGACAGAAAGCCTTAACTCTAGATAATCTGTGATTTTGATTAGTTGACTTAGTTAATAATGTTTTATACTGGGGATGACATTTAAATCAACTTCTCAGTTTCTTTGGGAGTTATGAACACCTGTGAATTTTCTCTTTTAAGCCAGGAGGGGACCAGGGAATCATTGGCATGGCAACTTCCTCTCTATACGTGGGCTTAAAAAAAACACGGACCATGCTGGAAGACTTGGAGAATTTCATTCTCATTTAAATTAACAAACTAATGGGAAGCTAAGAGCAGAGATTGGTAACCCCATGCTGTGCTCAAATACAAGCCAATTAAAGGGAGGCGAAATTAACGGTCACGTATGGGACACTTCTTGCACGCCACCTCACCCTGTCAGCCCCGTTTTGGCTCCAGCCATTGCTGTGGCAACCCGACTTGTGGCGGCGTGACCTGGCAATGCTGCGCCTCAGCTGCCTCGTGGGTGAAGCTGCAGTGCCTGTGGGAAGGCCTAAGAACTCACGCACCGCGAGCCCTGACTGTGGGAGGAATTAGCTCTGCAGGGGATAATCTTTGCCTATAAGGGGACTGAAACGGGTAGATAAATGCTTCCCACTTCTCTCCTTGAGGTGGATAGTTCTGAGGCGTAGCTCAGTAGCTCGCCCTTGCGCTGGCTATCTCCCCAGCTCCTATGGTGACCAACTTGCCCCAGTTTTAGCCTGAAAGTCTTGCTTTTGGGGAAACAGCCTCCAGTAACCCATCGTCCCTGTTTGCCGGACACTGAGCCATTCCTCCCTGCTGGACCCTGGGATCACCTCCCCCAAAGGTCCCTTCAGGCCAGTCCTTGTCCCAGCTTCTGCATTCGGGTGGGGACCCAGGCTGTGGTGCTCCATTCGGGTCTCCTTGGAGCAACCTTCTGTCTCTGAGATCTGTTTTAAGCAGCTCAAAATGAGGGCATCGAAGAACAGCTGGCTAAGGACATCCAGAGAGCAACAGGAAGTGCGAAACTGCACCCTCTGTTTCCTCTTGCTGCAAGTACTGTCTGTGCCTTTTGCCAGATGTTCTTGGGTATGACTCCAGTGGATACAGGTGGAGTCTAATCTGTGAGCCTGCCAGCAGTCCATCCGATGGAAGAGCCCTTGTGCTTCTGTCTCCTGGAACGAACGTTTCCAGTTTCCAGGTTAGAATTATATCTGATTTGAAGCAGGGCTATTTTCTTTCTGTTGGAGTTAAGGCCCAGCTCAGTGAATTTTCCCTGGAGGCTTCAAGAGGTAAAACTCTGGACCAGAGAAAGTTGTTTTCCCCTAGAAATGGGGAACTACCGCCCCCTAGAGGATAAATATGTGTGTGCAGGTTCAAGGAAACTGGGAACTTGTGTGTTTCTTCTGAATGTATGCATAGTTTTTTCTTTCTTTTCCTTAGGGAATAAATGTCACTGTCTAATATTCAGATTGTCCAATAAGGAATTTCTACTTTTGTTCGAGTGAGTTGCCTGTATGAATTGAGGCATCAGGAGTGGGGAATCCAAGAAGCTTGTGGTATCTTAGTATAATAGATATTGAAACGTGTTTGCTCCTGGACAATGCACAGATGACAAAGGAATGAGTTTGAGTTTAACGATGCCTTTGAAGTAGTGAGACCTCCTCTATAGCTGGTAGAAAATATGGCTATAAAGTCTCGCAAGCTCAGTGGATTTCTGTATGTATTGGTTTTAAGAGAGCACTTACATAAATCTAAGATAAAGGGACTCAATGTCTCTCAGTAGGGAAAATTAAGGCACTGAGTCACACCTCCAATACTTTAAATGTGCTAGTTCTTTATAAAAAACTCTCCATGCTGAGACAATAAAAGAAAACCTTCCAAATCACAGAACACCATGTTTACAAAAAGCCTTGAGCTGTAAATTGCAACTCTCTAATTTATGTTAATACATTTAAATAAATGAAAGATTAGTCTTCACAAGGATGGGTGCTTTTAAAAGTTTTCTACTTAGAAAAAAATGACTTCCAAGTGCAAAAATGAAAATACTCAATTGAGTATTAAAACCATGGGGTAAAAGATAAATTTTACATTCTTATAAAAATAAAATTTGTATGAACAACCTTGGAAAATAACCTAGGTTATTAACAAAAATTTAACTACTCTTCCTGTTTGAAGTCTAAGCCCTTTCTTCAAAGTGTTTCCGGATGAAAGGAGAGGTGGTCTAACTTGGTCCAGAGGCTGCAGGATTCCTGCTAAGTTACAAAATAAAAATGCAGATCAGGCCCAAGGATATGTAAAATCACTTCAGACTAACAATTGGTAGTCATAAAGATTTTAAGAAACCTTTTGGTCCTAAGACCTCTGATTGAGGCTTCAGAGATCTGTTCTGTAAAATAAAAGTCAGGCGGCCGCGCGCGGCGTGGTCCCGGCACTTCCTCCCGGGTCCGAGAGCTGCAGCCTTGCTTCTGCTGCTCCTGCACGTGGTACCGCCCAAGACTCAGGGGAGTCTTCCCTGGAATTCTCATTTCTTCTCCAGAGTCCTGTAGTGGCAAGGGTGGCCCTTGTTTAAGTATCTGGAGAATAATATGGGTAAACGACAGCGTGTACACTTGTCACTGGCATTGCTCTTCAACATAGTTTTAGCCTCTTTAAAGGTGTTTTCCCTTTATCTCACGCGGCTGACCTACGTCTCTCCCATGTCAAAGGACACCCCTGGCCGGCGAGTCCCTGATCCACTGGAAGACCCTCGTGGTGCTGTCGCTGGCAGACACTGGGGTTAACGTGCCCACCACGCCGCCTAGTGGCCACAGGTGCCTGGAGGTTGACTCGATAATAACACTATTAAATACCGGTGGACGACGCAGAGGTTGGCTCTGGATGAGGGCTGGACTCTTCATGTCCCTGGTTAAAAAGAAACAAAAACCCACCACTCTAACCCCAGCCTCTTGATCTGTGTGGGCCCCTAGAATCCTTGTGTTCAAAAAGTGGAACATGCTCTAGTATGCGTGTGTATTTTCGTTAAGATCCTTCCCTGCTGTGGAACTCATTTCAAGCAGGTATAACAAAAGCCCTCCCAGCAAGGCGCTGCTGGGTGGCGCAGATGAGGCTTTGAGATGAGCTGCTGTGTTGTGCTTCGGAGTTGGGGGAGAAAGGGAAAAGGCGGAAGTAGAAGCCTTGCCTGTGGACGCCCTTCATCTGATGGAGTTCTGCCTGATTTGTCTCCCAGGTATTTTGCAACAAGGTGCCTTATCAGTTATGAGTTTTACAGGCAGAGTGTTTAAGCGGATGCAATAGAATAAGTACAAGGAAATCAAATGTTAATGCTTGTGCCCTTAATCCTTGTGCCTCCGTTAAGGCAAACCCTTTGACAAAATAAATTATATTGGGAATTTTAGTGGCAAATAAAAATGCAAAGATGGTATCTTAGTTCCTGCAACACTTTGTATTTAGTTATTTAGCAGCCCCCGTCCCCCCCAAAAAAGCTAAATGAAATGGAGTTTTCAAAATTCCTTGACTATTATTATTTGCAGTAATATTTAAGTGGATGCCAACTGTAAACATGATTACTCAACTAACTTGCATTATTTTAAAGAAACAGTATTTTATAAATTAGTTCTTGTGCTATAAGAGCGTGTATAATATTTATGTAATGTTGCAAATTGTGTGGACCTAGGTTATTCCACTTAAGTGGATAACGTTTGGTAGCCGTATTTCTCTTACAAGTTCTTAAAGTCAACAACATTTGAATTGTTTCGTGTTAACCTAGTATATTTTCTAAAATCTAATGACTCTGAATCATAGGCTGATGAAATATTGAGGGATTAATAAGCTGTTCTTGTTTATCTGCAGATTTTTGAAGAAATTCAAATCCAGAGAGACAGAGAAAATAAAGTATGTGTTTACCACATAATCCCCAGGCATAACCTGGGGCTGTTCCGTGTATAAAACACATTTGGACTTTGCAGCGTGCAAATTGAGGATAAAATTATTCACTGTATTATAAACATAGCTTTGTAATCTGCTTGATAATATTCATCATGTTTTAAAACCTGGGTATTGTCCCTTAGGTACGTTGCTTGGTATGGCCAAACGTGTGTGTGTGGCCCCGAGGCAGGGCTGGCGTTCAGGTGGTTCATTTGGGAAGTGATGCCGGAAAGCAGGGCCAGGACCGGGAGCGCGGAACAGGGAGGAGCGGAGCCAACCCCCCGCGTGGAGGGGACGGCGCTGCTGGGGCCTTCTGAGGAGCTTTAGGAAGGGAGTCTGGACTGTCCACCTGGAGGGTGGACCTCCAGGGGTTGAGGGTTGCCCCCAGGGAACGCTGACTTCCCCCATGTGTGGGCCGCACCCAGGTATGAACGCAAAGTGGACTCCCCAGGCAGCCCGAGCCGCCTCGAGGCCTCGAGGCAGGAAGCAGCTGACAGCGCACACCTGAGGAGGGGTGCGGTGGCGGGAGCCAGCGTGGAACTGCTCACGGTCGCTGTGACTAGAATCGCCGGTTAGGCTGAGGGTGCGAGGGGCGCACAGAAGGTGGTTGGCCAAGGCGCACACACGACGTTTAGGTACGTCCAAGTCAATCACTTTTTATTTAAAAACTCATGAGTCCTGAGGCGAGAGGACTGGGTGCTCAGAGGGAAGAGAAATGGTCTTTGGTTGTGCAGCCTGCTCTCAACAAGAGGTGGTGAAAAATTCTTCTGTATTTCCTGCTCAGGTAGCATAACTTGTTGCTTCCGCTGAATTTTACTTTCACTTCTCGGAAGGCCGTGAGCATTTCTGTCAGTTCTCATTAGGCCCTAGTATTTCATGACCGTAGACAATTATAAACAGCAACGACATTTCCTCACTGATGAAGGAATAAAATTGCTGATGGTGCTTATGTTATTTTCCACCATGGCGATAATAAAATATTGTTACTCTGATGAATAAATAGGTGGTAGCCGTGTCCTGTTCTTATTTTACTTTTTTTTAAAGATTTATTTATTTATTTAATCCCCCCCCTCCCCCAGTTGTCTGTTCTCTGTGTCTATTTGCTGCGTCTTGTTTCTTTGTCCGCTTCTGTTGTCGTCAGTGGCACGGGAAGTGTGTGTGGCGCCATTCCTGGGCAGGCTGCTCTTTCTTTCGCGCTGGGCAGCTCTCCTTACGGGGCGCACTCCTTGCACGTGGGGCTCCCCTACGCCAGGACACCCCTACGTGGCAGGGCACTCCTTGCGTGCATCAGCACTGCGCATGGGCCAGCTCCACACGGGTCAAGGAGGCCCGGGGTTTAAACCGTGGACCTCCCATGTGGTAGACGGACGCCCTAACCAAGTCCGTTTCCCTCTTATTTTTTATCAACTGCCATTTTCCAGCATTTCTTCAAGATGTTGCCCCTCTCCAAGATCAGGCCCTACGTCCAGAACCTTTGGAGACTGACGAGGACATCTTTTCATCCAGACCATGTTCAGGCTCCCCACGGAGATGGCTGGAGGCACCACGGGTTTTCTGTCTCACCTGTACATGTAACCCATAGCACAGCCCCCAAATCACAAAGGGAATTCCAGAACAATGAGCATGTTTGGAATGCTCCAGAGTTCTCAGAATTTCTCAAAAGTATTGTAATAACTACATGTTTTTTTTTTAGAACTACAATGTGGAAAACACTGTCAAGACAAGGAGAGCAACTCAAACTTGCCCTTGGAAGAATGATTTTATACGTTTTATTCCGGTTGCCTTTATACAAGTGAAGGGTTGTCCATATGAATATATTTTACTAAGTGTACGTAATTTTTAAGCATGCCCAGCAGCAAGGGTTGATAAATGTCAGTTAGTGAAAAGAGTTCTAAAACTTTCTAAATGTTTGCTTTTAAGCTTGGATTACCCTTGTCCATTAACAGTTGCCAGCACATGCTTTAAAGGAAGTCTGTAAAACCCTATTAATTGACCAGTGCTTTGTGGCTCATATTATCAGGTATCAGTGATAGTCGGAACACTTCAAAATGGAATTCTACAAAAGATAAAGTGGTCAGATTTATGCAGACACTGGCCAACAGTGGCAAGACACACTTCCCACAGCTTTTCAGGCCTGACATCTACTGCAAAACAAAGACGGGGCTCTTCCCACACGATCCATCTGTGATAGGACCGCGCAGCTTCTGCTGCCTCCCCCGAGACCACTCCTTGGCAGAGCATCGGTGTGACAAGTAATGCTGTGTCAATCATTTTGAAGCTCTGGGGATGTACATGGGCACATTCTATTCCATAATCCCCAGGCATAGCCTACGTATTCTTTTCTATGTATAAACACATTTGGTATTGGAAACATTCAAATTAAGAAGATAAAATTAACCAATGTATTATACACATGGCTTTGTCTTATGCTTGATCATATTCATTAGATTTTAAAACAAGATAAGTTTATCACCTGCCACTGACCTCCATATACAGAGATCACATAAGGTTCATTAAAGAAGGACATCGCGGGAAACGGATGTGGCTCAACCAATTGGGCTCCCGTCTACCATATAGGAGGTTCAGGGTTCGATGCCCAGGACCTCCCGGTGAGGGCAAGCTGGCCTGCACGGAGTGGCAGCCCACGTGGGAATGCAGCCCCGTGCAGGAGTGCCGCCCTGCGTGGGAATGCCACCCTGTGTGGGAAAAGCCGCCCCACGCAGGAGGGCTGGCCAATGCGGAGAGCTGGTGCAGCAAGATGATGCAACCAGAGACACAGAGGAGAGAAAATAAGAAGACATAGCAGAACAGGGACCCAAGGTGGCACAAGAGAGTAATCACCTCTTTCCCACTCAGGAAGGTCCCAGGATTGGTTCCCAGAAATGCCTGATGAGAATACAAGCAGACTCAGAAGAACACACAGCAAATGGACACAGAGAGCAGACAACGGGGGGAATGGGGAGGGGGAGAAATAAGTAAAATGAATCTTAAAAAAAAAAAAAGGCCATCGCTTAAGGTGTGCTGGAAGGCCTTATCGAGGCTTGCCAAACTAAAATGGTGAAAAGTGCCAAGACTTAGCTATCCTATTCTTGTTGTAAGAACATGTGCCCTAGCATTTAACAGCTATTTGCTTTCGACACCATGGACTAATTTTGCCTGTTTTAGAACACTATATGAGTGGAGTAATATGGAATGTATTCTGTGTCTGACTTCTTTGTGAGACTCATCCACCTTGTTGCATACATCCTTACCGCATTCACTTTCGTTTCTCTATTATATTCCACTGTGAGACTACCTAACAATTTATTTACCCATTCTGGTGTTGATGAACTTTTGGGTGACTCCAGATTTCAGCTGTTGGGAACAATGCTGCTCTGAGCATTATTCTACTTGTCTTTTGACGTACACATGTACTCATTTCTATTGGATATCTACCTAGAGTGGAATTGCTGGATCATATCTTACACACACATACATTTAACTTTGGCAGATCCTACCAAACAGTTTTCCGAAGTGGCTCGGTTACTTTCTAGTCCCACCAGAAATGTAAAAAGTTCCTATGGCTCTACTACTCACCAATACTTGCAACTGCTGATCTCTTAAATTTGGCTGTTTTAGTTTTAATTGCCTTTCTCTGATGTCCGTTGACTTCGAACTCCCTTTCATCTGAATATCCTCTTTTCTGAAGGGCCTGTTCATGTCTCCTGCCCCTTTTCTGCTGGGTTGTCTGTATTTCCCTTATCAACATGCAGGAGTTCTTTATGTATTCTGAAAATGAACGCATGGTCGGCTACATGGCTAATGTTATCTTCTAGAAGTCTTTTTGTTTTGTGTTTCAAACATAGATCACCAATGCAACCGGAATTGAGGTTGAAGTTTGGTTGAAGGAGAGGCTGTGGTAGCAGTAAGTACACAAGACACCTTTGTGAATCTCCACCAGATTCTGTAGACCAGCTTTGGTGAGCCCACAAAGGCCTGCAATATTCTGTCATGGCTACTCTGCTTTATTCTTTGATGGTCATTACATAACCTCTGCTTGCCTCAGTTTCCTTGATTGTAAAATGGAAAAATAATAGATCCTACTCCATAGGGCTAGTCTGAGGATTCAATGTGTACACATGTCAATTGCTTAAATACACAGTGAGTGCCCAATAACATTTGGCTATTTATTTTCTTATTCTGATGTCAAACTTATTTATCTTTTCCTCCATATTTTGTACTTTTTGGTCTTGTTTATGAAATACTTCTCTAGTCAATAGGACTTGTCACAGACTTTCCTCTTCTCTGCCTCCTGGCACTTTGCAGGCACGTTTGGTATTTCGGTGTGGCCGTGTGACTTGCTTTGACCATTGAAATGAGAGCAAAACAGATGGTGCCACTTTTGGGGCAGAAGCGATAAGATTGAGAGAGCAGGCCACCCACTCACGGCTTTCCCTCTCCTCCACCTGCCGGGTAATGGTGAAAGCACGTGCCGTGATGGAGCCGCTGCCGTTGGCATCCCTGAGCGAATGCCAGCAGAGCTCTTTGGGTCTTATTTAAGAGGAACAAGAACAAACATTCCCTTTGTTTTGTTGTGTGACTTTTTTAATTGGTAGAAATACCTTCCTATTCTGATGTGTTTAAAAAAAATCTCCTACATGTTTTGTAATAATTCTACAGCTTTGTTTTTCATATAGGTCATTAATCTCTTTGGAATTTAAATTTATGTATGGTACAATGTGGAAATCAATTCCATTTGTCTTTCTGATGTGGAGAACTGGTTGTCCCAACAGCATTCAAGGACTTGTTCTTCTCTTTTCCCCGGATTTATGAGGCACCCCTGCCATATATACCGTCTGCCTGTGTTTCCATGGGTCTTTTTCTTGGCTTTTTATTCTGTTCAATGATCTGTCTATTATTGCAAATTATATTGTGTGGGTTTTTTTTTTTTTTACCATTTCTTTGTAATTTGTCTCAATTACAAAGTAGGCCAAGGGAGCGTGGGGAGTGAGAAGTGAGTTAAGTCTTGTGCATCTTAGCCAAGCCCACCCTCGAGTAGAGGGCCAGGCACTGGGCCTGGACTTCCTGGGTCCATCCACACGTCAGAAGCTCTTGTCCCTTTCCTCAGGGATAATCCGATGGCGAGTGCCAAGAAAGGATTAAGTTTGGGAGCTATTATGAAAGTTAACTGACAGAGCCACAGCGTGGTTATTGCTTGAGCTGGGGTAGCATAGGGAGATGGATTTATCTAGAGGAGCTCTTGTATTTCTGGCTCAATCAATCAGCACTGCAAAGCTATCTGTGAGAAATATATGACATGAACCTTCTCCACGATTACAATGCAAGCATCCACTCTTAATGCCAAGGGAAAATTTCTTGAACAAATAAAATACAGTCTGTAGAAACATCTAGTCACAGAAAAGCAAAGGGATGATGATAAATGTATAGACAATTTATTTCTGTAGACTGCAATATTCACCACAATCGAATGGTATTTTTAAGACTGTTATTGCCCACAGTGTGGGCAAATTATTGCTTTTTAAGCTTTGTGAAGCAATGAGAGAGTAGGAACTCGTTTTAGGTTTTCAGGGAGAGCGCTCATTCCTGCAGGCAGACCCAGGAGATTCCCAGGAGATGTTGTCGGGGACACGAGTGCTAATTAGACCAGAAAAAAGGTCCTCTTCCCCGCCCTGCCGAAGGTGGGGTGCCAGTCAGGTCCCCGCCGCTTTGCTTCCACTGGCACCCCTGCTTCACGAACGCCCCAGAGAGCCACGTGGGCAGGTGACCGCTCAGCAGGGCGAGGAGTCCGGCCGGCAGACGGAAGGGGAGGCCTTCTCTCGGGCCGCGGGGAGAGGAAGGAGAGGACAGGTTTCTGCGGGTGTGGACCTCCCATGCTTTTCCAGCTTCGCCCTGTGGTCAGAAAGCCACGCGGGTGGCCTCTGGGGCTCGCTATTTCTTGCCCTACAAGGATTCCTAAAGTGCTCAGAAATACCAAGGAGGCTGGTGAGGTCGCATCCTGGGGTTCTCTAAACTTGGGGTCCTCTTGGGTTGCCTGAGCCCACAGGCCCCATGGCCCCTCAGCCCCTCCCGTAACCTGCTTCCCAGGCCCTTGTGTGCCGAGGCGTAGGCGCCTCAGTGAGAAGCGCCTTCCCTGCCTGGTACCGGGAGCCCCTCTGGCCATTGTGGGACCCCCTGTGTTTGTCTTCGCCCACCCCGGAAGGTGCTTCTGGGTACGGACTATGTGGAAATCCAGCATTTGCAGCAAAATATGTGCTCCTTTCTGTACCTGCAGGTGTTAACTGGAGTTACCTCTTGGTGACACCTGCCTCCGCAGGTTCTCAGCCTGCCCCCACCTGAATATCAACCGTTTGGCCTGAGCAGGTGGGCAGCATCTTTCTTCTGCTGGGCGGTTTACGGGGCTATCCTGCTCGTTAGGCTTGATCCAAATTCAAAATTCCTCCATGTGAATGCTCAGAGTCGATGGCTATTATGAAAAAAACAAAAACAGGAAATAATAATTGTTGGCAAGGATGCCGAGAAATGAGGGCCCTTATATATTGTTGGTGGGATTCTAAAACCGTGCAGCCACTATGGAAATCAGTTTTGTGGTTCCACAGAGAGTGGGACCTAGAATTAGAAGACTGGGCAAGCCCACTTCCCACAGGAAAGCAGCTGCTCTTCTCTTTCATCGTGGCCCCACCGCCCGCCTTGAACACAGACCCGGACTCACCTGAGCTGTTGGAGTTGCTGTCTTGTTGTCTGGGATGTTTAATAACATGATGGTAGAAGCAATAGAAATTATTCTTACTTTTCTTGGGCTTTTCAAGCCAAATTTCAGTATATTTTTTAGCAGTTTGTTTTACAGTGACTTTCTGATACTCCTCATACCATGGAATTAGTACTTTCTCTTCTTGTGGATAAAAAGAGAATGCCTTTATAGGAACACCCAAGCCTGATGTGATGACAAGTAATATCCCAGCTCCAGAAAAAAATGGTGGGGAAACAACTGCATTTCTAAACAAAGACGGTGAGGCAAATTGCCCAAAATGTATATTTTTCCCCCACTGTAATAAAACTTGATGCGAGAGCCTCTATAAACTTTGTAACACTTGTTTGTAGTGAGAAGTTGAAGAGCTCTTGTCAAATAATAATGGAAGGCTTTGAACTGATGTTTGTGAATTTTGACAGAACTCTCTTGGAGCTTTGTTAAAATCTTCTGCAATGCTCCCAGTATGGGCGACTATTCCATGGAAATCATTGAGTTTTTTGGATGGCTTATTCCCTTCTTTATTTGCTTCCATTTTTCCTTTGCCTTTTCTCATGCAGATTTAAAATTTTTATTCACTTGCAGTTCTTTCATTAAAAGCTGGGATGCCTTTTTCTTTTCCTTGTTTTTAAAAGATTTATTTATTTATTTATTTTTCTACCATTCCCTCCCACCCTGGTTGTCTGTTCTCTGTGTCTATTTGCTGCGTCTTCTTTGTCCACTTCTGTTGTTGTCAGCGGCACAGGAATCTGTGTTTCTTTTTGTTGTGTCATCTTACTGTGTCAGCTCTCCATGTGTGTGGCGCCATTCCTGGGCAGGCTGCACTTTCTTTCGCGCTGGGCGGCTCTCCTTACGCGGCGCACTCCTTGCGCGTGGGGTTCCCCTATGCGGGGGACACCCCTGCGTGGCACGGTACTCCTTGTGCGCATCAGCACTGCACATGGGTCAGCTCCACATGGGTCAAGGAGGCCCGGGGTTTGAACTGTGGACCTCCCATGTGGTGGATGGATGCCCTAACCACTGGGCCAAGTCTGCCGCCCTGGGATGCCTTTTTCTTCATTTCTTCCATGCAACCTACAACCTACATACTGGTCATCGAAGGCATTGTTGGCCATGTCTAACATTGCCTGGCCAGTCACCGGTAAGGAAAGAGCAGGAACCCTTGGCCTGATTGTGGCAGAACCAGCACAAGCTGCTGCTGCACAGAGCCCACAGCAGGGGCTTCGTGCTCAGCATGACATTTTATGTGTTTCTGTCACAGAGCTCGTGTATGGCCCGTTCATTAACACCATGAATAGTGAAAAAAGGAAAAGCTAACTTTCGTTTCCTGATACTATTTATTTATTTATTAAATTAAAGTTAATAGATCACAAGGAATGTTACATTAAAAAACATAAAAAATGGGAAGCGGACTTGGCCCAGTGGTTAGGGCGTCCGCCTACCACATGGGAGGTCCAAGGTTCAAACCCCAGGCCTCCTCGACCCGTGTGGAGCTGGCCCATGCGCAGTGCTGATGCGCTCAAGGAGTGCCCTGCCACGCAGGGGTGTCCCCCACATAGGGGAGCCCCACGTGCAAGGAGTGCGCCCCATAAGGAGAGCCGCCCAGCGTGAAAGAAAGTGCAGCCTGCCCAGGAATGGCACCGCACACACGGAGAGCTGACACAACAAGATGAGGCAACAAAAAGAAACACAGATTCCCGTGCCGCTGATAAGGATAGAAGCGCTCACAGAAGAACACACAGTGAATGGACACAGGGAGCAGAGAACTGGTGGGAGGGGGGAGAAATAAATAAAAAATAAATCTTAAAAAAAAACATAAAAAAACAAGAAACATACGAGGTTCCCATATAACCCACCCCCCACCACATAATTTTTGTAAATTATATTTTTTGAAAAAATACACATCACCAAAAAAATGTTACACTAAAAAATATAAGAGGTTCCTGCATACCTCCCATCCCCCCCCACCCCACTCCTCCCACACCAACAACCTCCCTTATCATTGCGGCACACTCATTGCACTCGGTGAACACATTTTGGGGCACTGCTGCACTACACAGATAATAGTTGACCCTGTAGTTTGCACTCTTCCCCAGTACATTCAGTGGGTTATGGCAGGATATATAAGATCCAGCATCTGACCCTGCAATATCATTTAGGACAACTCAAAGTCCCAAAAATGCCCCCACATCACATCTCTTCTTCCCTCTCCCTGCCCTCAGCAACTACTGTGGCCACTTTCTCCACCTCGATGCTAAAATTTCTTCTATTACTTGTCACAATAGTTTTATAGTAGAATATCAGTTAGTCCACTCTAGACCATATTTTATTCCTCCATTCTGTGGACCCTGGGATGGTGATGTCCTCTCCACCTCTAGATCTGAACCTGTGGTTGATGCTAGGGATGGTCCATACTTAGGAGACTTGAATCTCTGGACTGCCCATGTGCCAGCTGGGTCCTGAGCCTCAGCAGAGTGGTGACTCCTACTCTCGAGCTTGTTGGTCTTACCCAGGTCAGCTAACAGGGAGGTGAAAATGGTCAACCACCACAGCAGGGAATCAAGAGTGCCTACAACTGTAAGCAGAGGAATTGCCTCCATCACCCATGTGGAATCCTGATACTATTTTTTTAACATACTTATCAGATGCGTGCTTTCTATTAATACTTGGCTTGAGCCAACAGACTCAGCTCTGGGGATTCTGTTGTCTCAAAGATGTGAAGGAGTGTCTACAGGACATGGGTTGGGAGTGGGTAGTATATATCACTTTTTGTGTTAGGCAGCAAGTTAGGAACAAAAAGTGAACTGCTAGGTGTAGAAGAGATGCCATCTCTGGGTCCAAAAGTAACTGCGAATAAATATAAGACAGTGAAGGGTCATCGACATTATTTTATACAAAAAATATGTGTTACCAACACCAGAGTCTAGAGTATTTTCATTAACCCATAAAGAAAAAACGTACCTTCTACCTAACATCCTCCTATCCTTCTACCTCCCATTTAGCCCCAATTAAAAAACAATAACAACAAAACGCATCAGCTCCCTTGTGAGTGTGTCAGTTCTGTGTTAACCAATCCCTGCTTCAAATCTGGGACTCCGGGCTCCTATTCACACTGCTTTCTCAGCACCCACTTGGATACCCTGTGAACACTTCTGTCTGTGACCTGCGCACAGCGACAAGGAGAGGCTGACACCGGGTCGCCTTAGGAACCTGGTGTTGGGATAATCTGTCCTCGTGATAGGCAGAACTACCTGTCACGCAGTGAGAGAAGCAGGTGGAGATTTTGCAGACCCTTTATTGTCCCTAATGTTTTACTCACCCTTCAAGAAATACAGCTCACTCTCAGATCACTTTGGAGAAAAAAGAGTTATTAATTACTATAAGCTAATGAAATCAAACATTTAAACTAAGAGTAGTCCTGGGAGTGATCGTGATTTGCCTACAATAACGTTCTTCATTGAACCCCAAAATGTTTAAATTATTATGATGTCAAAGATGGAAGAGCAAAATACCTAGCGGCAGTTTGTAGAAACAACTGTTTGCCTTGTCCTTTAAAGGCAGAACATTTGAGTTATTGCCCCTCTCCCAGTCTCCCAAAGGTTAAGTATCCTCCTGTTCTTCCCTGAAGCTTAGGCTTGGGCATCCATTGGAAAAAGGACCCTTTTGCATAAAGAGCCCAGTGGGACTCGGTACCTGCTCGAGGCCCTAGGGGATGCATTTCAGGGTCTAAGATTAAGGTCTAAAATTTCCAGTGTGATGGCGCACACGTCTGTCCTTCCAGATGTTTTCCTTTCTGCACTTATGACCTCCCTATCTGGAATATTTCTTGCCTAGAACCGACTGTGAGTTTGGCCCTTGACCCGCGCTCCTCTACGGCAATCACCCCACTCTTTAGATCTTCTCCCATCCCCAGCTGTACACCAATCTATCCTCAGAGGAGATTCCTCCTTTCCCAATGGCCATAGGCCCCTTCAGAGGGTAGAATTCAGAGCTGTAGGGACCTGATTTCCTAGGGAGCTCTTGATTCCGTCCCTCTCCACCTCTGACAGCTGTGCCTGAGGAGGCAGTGGCCTGGGCCTTTCATCTTGGGGAAATAGGTCCTTTCATTTTCAGGTTTGGATTTTATAGGGAACACAATAATTGACCAACTAGTTAATAACTTGTGTTGTGCTATTGTACCATTTCCTTTCCCTTTCGCAAGAAAAGAGCTGCACCTTTACAGTCCCTCCCTGTGACATTGGGATGTGTGTGTGCATATTTGTGTTCCTCTCAGATCTCAAAGCACTGAAAACGGAAACTGCTAGTAGATTCTTCTCCATGCATTTTATTTTCCACATTATCTGAACCACTTGAGGGAAGTTTAGAGAGGTGGGTGCTTTGAAGGAACCTCTCTGCATCCTTACACCAGCTACAATTTCCTCATGAACTGCTAAAGCAGATAACCAAACCGATTTATGATTTTCTACACAATCTCCTCTGGTAGTTACCCAACTTCTCTTGGTTCTACATCCTTCTAATGAATCAGTTGGTTTTCTGGGTAACCGGACTCAAACATTAGGTGACGTTTTAGATGGCAAACACCACAACAGACCAGGCTACCAGAAATCTAAAACCCTTTATCATGTCATACCTAGGAAAGGAGGTTCACAGAAACAATACTCGCAGACCTTACGTGGGAGCTAGCTTCTGGAACTGAACCTACCAAAAATAGAACTCAGGAGAGAACTAGGGTGTAATCTTTTTCCTGGTGTATATTTGAGGGAGTGTCTTTTTCACAGGTTTTGCAAGTGAGAAAGCTAATTTTCCTTCTACTCTGCATCTATCTAATGATCTTTTTTTTAAAGATTTATTTTTTATTTGTTTCTCTCCCCTTTCCTGCCCACCCCCCCACAGTTGTCTGCTCTCTATGTCCATTTGCTGTGTGTTCTTCTGCGTCCACTTGTATTCTTGTCAGCGACACCAGGAATCTGTGTCTCTTTTTGTTTTTGTTTTTTAAAGATTTATTTATTTCTCTCCCCTCCTCCCACCCTGGTTGTCTGTTCTCTGTGTTTATTTGTTGCATCTTGTTTCTTTGTCCGCTTCTGTTGTTGTCAGCGGCACAGGAATCTGTTTCTTTTTGTTGCGTCATCTTGTTGTGTCAGCTCTCCGTGTGGGTGGCGCCATTCTTAGGCAGGCTGCGCAGTCTTTCGCACTGGGCGGCTCTCCTTACGGGTGCACTCCTTGCGCATGGGGCTCCCCTATGCGAGGACACCCCTGCATGGCAGGGCACTCCTTGCGTGCATCAGCGTTGCACATGGGCCAGTTCCACACGGGTCAAGGAGGCCCGGGGTTTGAACCGCAGACCTCCCATGTGGTAGACGGATGCCCTAACCACTGGGCCAAGTCTGTTTCCCATGTGTCTCTTTTTGTTGTGTCATCTTGCTGCATCAGCTCTCCGTGTGTGCGGCACCACTCCTGGGCAGGCTGCACTTTTTTTGCATGGGGCTATTCTCCGTACAGGGTGTACTCCGTGCATGTGGGGCTCCCCTACATGGGGGACACCCTGCACGGCACGGCACTCTTTGTGTGCATCAGCACTGCGTGTGAGCCAGCTCATCACATGGGTCAGGAGGCCCTGGGTTTGAACCCTGGACCTCTCATGTGGTAGGTGGACGCTCTATCCATTGAGCCAAATCCACTTCTCTACCTAATGATTTTGATGCTACAAATCTCAGTCTGTTCCTGACTCATTCTTGATGAACGATGCCAAAATGTTACCATACTACATGCCAAGACTGTGTGGGAATTTCAGGCAAAAACAGATTGTTGGGTAGTTTCAATGATTGGAATTAGATTAAAAGCACAAAAGCCTACTGGCTATTTCAAGGGTAAACACTGCAAGTCTGCATATTAGTAAGGAAAGTATCAAGGGAGCTCGGTGCAGTTGGCAGACCCTCAAAGCCTATGCCAGAACAGCCCCAGGGAAGGGGCATCTGAGCTAAACTTTCATAAATGCATACACTGTGGGGGACGAGGCTGTGGAGAGAGGAAGGGAGGTGCTGAAAACTGCTAGAGAGCGTCTTAAAACATAACAAACTGCCTCAAACATTGCAATGATCAGTAACAGGAAAGTTGATGCAACCAATGTTGTTGGAGCTCAGGCACAGGAGGTGGGGTCTGGTCCTGAGATGGGAAGACCAGTTGCAGAGGGAGACGTTTCCATCAGTTTTGGGCATAGCCATCGCAGTCACACTGACCTAAAGTTATGTCAAGCACAAGCATGCTCAGCCTTGTCAGGCCCTCTTCTTGTCAAGACTGGCTCAGAGAGACTGTCCTTCAGCAACCCATGGATAGGTGGAATCTGAAGTAGGGGGCAGTTGAGGGAAACAGTCCTCGGGGTCAGAGTTTTCTTGGTGTCCCAGAGGAGCAGTTCAACTGTCCATTGGGCATGCTTGCAAAGCTCAGGTGTTTTAGAATCTACAGATCATGTATATTAAAGGAGGGATGTCTCAAATGAAAAGGAGAAATAATAATAACAAGTCCTTATGAAAGTAAAGGTCCAAGAGTTTTATCCTGAGTGCATCCAGTCCAGGGGATTGCAAGGGATTAACGGATGACTATCTTGATTAGCAGCACAGCTTTGAATTTCTTGAAGCTAAGAGGTAGATGCCCTTGGTGATGTTGTCCACAGTCTTGTGACCTTTCCTAGAGGAGAATGCATGATCCAAGCATTTTATCAGACTTCCTTGGTGGTCCAGACAGCAGCTTGTCCAGGCAGAAGTCCAGCCTGTTTCTGGTCTGCTGCGTTGACGTTGACATCCTTGCAGGTGTGCATCAAGTCACTGCCTGCAGTGGTTCTTTAGATCCCGGGGGTGGGGAGGGGAGGGAAGGGAGGTTGGGAAGGCAAGAGACAAAGCAGCCTAGGCTCTCAATAAGGATCAGGCGGTCAGGCTTTAACTGGTGACAAGTCAAGAGGGAGGGAGAGAGCCTGGAAGTTTGGAGGATTGTAGCCCGGTATCGAAGGAAGAGCTGAAATTTGACAAGGGTTGGCAATTTGGGTGAGGCGGTGCATCGAGTTGTGTGCTCCAGTTTGGACATGTTCCTGGTCTTGGCCCATGTTCTGGGCGGTGTGGACCCATTGGCAGTAAGACGTCTCAAGATGTTACTTCAGTTGAGTGTGGCCCACTGAATCCGGCTGGGCTTTAGTTCAGATTACTGACAGAGAGGGAGGCCAGGGGGGCTGCCATGTGCACTGCCATGTGACAAGAGGAGCCCAGGACCAAGGGTGGCCGCAGCCAGCCCCAGGCGCCTCAGTCTTCAGGAAGAAAGCGTCACTTGGCTGATACCTTGATTTTAGATGTCCAGCCTCAAAACTGTGAGCCGATAAACCCCCATTGCTTAAGCAAACCCTAGTATGGTATTTGTTTTAGTGCCTAAGAAACTAAAACAGGTAAAGTAACAGGATCCAGTCCAATTTACAAGTCGATACCAACACTGTTTTTTCCACAGAGGGAGAAGTCAGTCATCCCTTTAGCAGACAAGACAGTTTGCTTAGGCATCAGCTACCTGAAATTTACAAACAGGGACAAAAGGAGGAAAGGACAACGGGCAAGACCAGAATCTGATTACCCAGAAGGATGTGCTATAGTTTTCTGCCGAGGTACAAAAGGGGTCCTTCCATTACCCACTTTTGATCAAAGATAGTATCAAAGAAAGAC
Organism: Dasypus novemcinctus; assembly: GCF_030445035.2. NCBI lineage: Eukaryota > Metazoa > Chordata > Mammalia > Cingulata > Dasypodidae > Dasypus > Dasypus novemcinctus. The sequence goes on along the minus strand of NC_080682.1, from coordinate 103,032,605 downwards.
TGTTCTTGATCACAAAATTAGGCTGATCTCATTAGATTTGACCCCATTATTCACATAGGTGCCGTGCAGCAAGAAAAAGATCTATCTTGGAGGCCTTTTAAAATTTGTTTTGCTGGAAGTGTTTATAAGAAATCTCAGAACAGAATTTTTTAAAAGCCCATTGAGGCTAGGAAGCCAGGACCAAGAAATCACCATCAGTTTCACGCACAGTATCTATAGATTTGTGTGAATTCTCTCCTCAATTTCCCCCAAAATATTTGCAGTTTCCTGGGCCTGTGAGGAAGTGGCCTTCACGCTCACCTCTGTGCCTGGCAGTCCTGGGCGCCAGGTCCCCAGGGGGCTTGGTCGGCATGGGCTCCACAAGGTCTCTCTTAGCTCCTTAAAAAGGTCTGGTCTTAGTGGCTAAGTGAGCATCATTTTCAAGCTAGACATTCCTGGCAAGTCCTTGGTTGCATAAGTTACATTTTAAGTTATGTCCTACTAAAATACTCAATAAAAGTGTTTTTGCTGAAGACCAATCACTCTAGCCTATAGCTGATTTGTGAGCACTTTCAAGGAAGTATCAGAGTATCACAAATCAAAATCTATGTGTTTGAAAAGTGTTAAAATGTCTATGGCTAGCTTATGATCAATCAAAACTGATGAGCGTTCATTACAAAAATAACACAACTAACAAGGGAATTTGGTTGTTTCTTTGATTTGTGAAATTAAAGTCTATCCAAAAGGTTTTAGGTAACTATCATAAACATGATTAACCCTACTTTCAAAGAAGAGTGGAGATTACATCTTATTTATGAAAACAAATGAACACAATCTTCACAGAAAATAAAGCCCTCATATATACCATATAATAATCCTGAGATATAATATACCATAAACCTACCAAGCCTATGCTAAAACTATGTCAAGATTATTAAGTGATTCCATAAATCTAAAGTAGGTCATAACTATCTGTGTATTAATAAAACTCCATTAAAAAGTGAAATGTATTGCCAATTTTAAACCACTGGCCTACCATATAGTAGACTCAAATTAAAGAAGAAATATTACAATCAAGTTAACATTTTAAAAAGTAACAGAAATAATATATAGAAATTCTGCACATTACGCATGATTGTTTTGTAAGCTCACAACTTTTCTAATAAAAAAAAGTAATGTGGAAAGCAGATGTGGCTCAAGAGATTGAGCTCCCTCCTACCACACGGGAGGTCCTGGGTTCAGTTCCCAGTGCCTCCTGGAGAAGACTAGCAAGACAGCAAGCTTGTGCAACAGGCAGGCACTGTGACCTGACACAACAAGATGGCACAACAAAGAAACACAAAGAGGAAAGACAATGAGACACACAACAAAGCAGGGAGCTGAGGTCGCTCAAGTGGTTGGGCACCTCCCTCCCACATGGGAGGTCCCAGGTTCAGTTCCTGGTGCCTCCTAAAAAGAAGATGAGCAGACACAAAGAGCACACAACAAATGGGCACAGAGAGCAGACAGTGAGTGCAAACAATGAGAAGGGAGAATCAATAAATAAAAAATAAATCTTAAAAAAAAAAGAATGGAAATCATGACAGAAAACATTATGTTTTTGTTTCATATCCAGCAAAGCAGCCCCAGGAACTCTATTACTATAAAGAAAAACATAACCTGGATAGCAAGGACACTGACAAATCTCAAGGAACTTTATTCAACTTCTGAAATATTTATATCAATAACATTTTACCCATATAGACTTAACTTAGCGACAAGCATCTCTTCTTTTTAAACAAAGTTAAAAATTTAGAACATATTACATCGAATTATTTGTAGCACCTCTGTTTTACAAGATAAAGGAACAATCCTTAGTGATTTTCCAGGTGCCTTCTGGGAAATCTCAAAGTCAGTTTTAGTTGCAAAAAGTATTATTCAGGATTGATTTGTGGAAGGCAAAATGTCAAAAGTTGTCAGGAAGTTTGAACATTTTATGAAATAGAATTATGGCTTAGTAAGAAACAATGCTTGGCCACCGATTTACCTAAAGCAAAAATAAAAGATTGTAAATTAACTGTAGGAGATAACATGCTTCTAAAGAACCTTAGTGCTTCCCAAGTGAGAAGGGTTTGCCCTCTTTAACAATCAGAGACCCGATGGAGTCAACATAAACCACAAGAATTATTCTGATAAGACATAGGATCTTTACTTTTTAGGCAATTCCTCAGAAGTCAAGAGAAACTTTTTGCAACCTCTTATTGAGAGGAGAACAATAAGCCAAGAAAATGTTTTCATTTTACACAAAGAAAACCCAATTCTAGTTTTGTTTTAGTATATTTGAATTGAAAGGTATTTCTTAGAAATCCTATAAATCCATCTGGCCACATCTGATAAAATTCTCTTTCCATTCAAATATTTATAACTTTTTATATTCATTTTGGTTTTGTCTTAAACTTTCCTCTTTTTCATTCTGGAACAACCAGTCATTTTACTGTAGGAGAAAACTTTGGTCTTTTCATAAATAAAAACACATCCTGACTACTTTGTACACAAAGTGGTTGCTCTTTGCCACTTCTTCTCCTTGTAATCTCATTCGCAGATTTTGATTATAACGTTTAACCACAGCAATCTTTATTTTATAGAGAAAACGAGGAGCTAGATAATTGTGAACTGTCCTTCATACACCAGTATTTTGTATGGGTCCAGCTGAGCTTATGAATATGCACTGCACAACTTTTTAATAGCCAAATGTATTTTTCTTGTGTTCATGTATATAGCATATAGAATTTGCCTTCTTAGATGGACATTCAGAGGAATTAACTACATTTACAGTGCTGTGCTACCATCAAAGCATCCATTAGCAAACCTTTTCAATCACCCAAAACAGAGCTCCATGCCTGTTAAGCAGAAGTTCCCCATTCCTCCTTCCGCAGCCCCTGGTGCCCTCTAATCTACTTTCTGTGTCTAAGCATTTGCTTATTCTAGGTATTCCACAAAAGTAGAATTACACAATATTTGTCCTTTGTGTCTGGCTTACTTCACTTAACGTAATGGTTTCTGGGTTCATCCACGTGTTAGTATGTATCAGGTTTTCATTCTTTTCGATGGCTGAACAATATCCCATTGTATGGATATACCAAGTTTTTTATCCTTTCATCTGTGGAAGAACGCTCGGGTTGTTTCCCCCTTTTGGCTATTGTGAGTAATGCTGTCATGAATGTTGGTGTACAATATTCTTTGATTCCCTGCTTTCAGTTCTTTGGGGTATGTACATAGGAGTGGAATTGCTGGTTCCCCCAGTGGCTACACCACTTTACATTCCCCCGGCAATGCTCAAGTGTTCCAATTTCTCAACAACGTCTTCCCCAGCCCTTGTTCTTTTCCTTTTCTTTTTTCTTTCAGAATAATAGCCATCCTAGTGGGTGTGAAGTGGTATCTCATTGTAGTTTTTATTTGCTTTTTCCTAGGAGCTAATGACATTGGTCATCTTTTCATGTGCTTCTTGACCATTTGCCCATCTTCTGTGTAGAAATGTCTGTTCGAGTCCTTTGCCCATTTTTTAAATTGGGTTGTTTGAATTTTTGTTGTCGAGTTCTGAGAGTCATATTTTTTAGTACAATATTCAATAAGGCAAGAATGAACATGTTCATTAACTGATGTGTTTGAATATAGCCATAAAATTATACTTCATAATTAATGTGTCAGTATTTTATCTTCTTAGAAATGATCTAGGTATTTAACAAATATCCATTAACTTACTTTAGCATAAGTTAAAGCTTTTAAGTTACCTAAAGCTACTGGAAGCTACCTTTAAACTGGTATAGTGCAAAACATAATTGGTATTGAAACAAAGTTTGTCAGAATAATGGTCCCATTTGTTTACAAATGTATTTACATTTTTCATAATCTTAAACATTTGATTGGTAAACCTAGATAAACTTAGGAGGAACATATCAAAGTAGAATAAAAATATATAAAAAACAAAAAACAAACAAAAAACCCCCACATATTGGGAGGCGGACTTGGCTCAGTGGTTAGGGCGTCTGTCTACCACATGGGAGGTCCGCAGTTCAAACCCCGGGCCTCCTTGACCCATGTGGAGCTGGCCCGTGTGCAGTGCTGATGCACGCAAGGAGTGCTGTGCCACGCAGGGGTGCCCCCTGTGTAGGGGAGCCCCACGTGCAAGGAGTGCGCCCCATAAGGAGAGCCACCCAACGTGAAAGAAAGTTCAGCTTGCCCAAGAATGGTGCCACACACACACAGAGCAGACACCACAAGATTACGCAACAAAAAGAGACACAGATTCCCGTGCTGCTGACAACAACAGAAGCAGACAAAGAAGACACAGCAAATAGACACAGAGAAAAGACAACTGGGATGGGAGGGTGTCGGGGGGAAGGGGAGAGAAAAAAATAATTAATTTAAAAAAAAGAGGGAAACGGACTTTGGCCCAGTGGTTAGGGCGTCCGTCTACCACATGGGAGGTCCGCAGTTCAAACCCCAGGTCTCCTTGACCCGTGTGGAGCTGGCCCATGCACAGTGCTGATGAGCACAAGGAGTGCCCTGCCACGCAGGGGTGTCCCCCGCGTAGGGGAGTCCCACGCGCAAGGAGTGCGCCCTGTAAGGAGAGCTGCCCAGCACGAAAGAAAGTGCAGCCTGCCCAGGAATGGCACCACACACATTTCCCGTGCCGCTGATGACAACAGAAGCGGACAAAGAAACAAGACGCAGCAAATAGACACAGAGAACAGACAACCGGGGGAGGGGGGGAATTAAATAAATAAAATCTTAAAAAAAAAAAAAAAAAGAAAAACCCCACATATGCTGGTATTTCACTAACACTAATAACCCAGAAGTCGTAGCTATTTTTATTATATCAACAACATTAATCTAGTCTCATTTGGCAGCTATTTACCTAAATTATGTGAACTGGGTTCTTCAAACATTTGGGTTAGTTTCTATGAGAACTCTTTTTCACATTGAAAGTGTTAGAATTCTAATTTCCTCAATTCCTGGGAAAGTTAGGAATAATTAAGTTACATAAGTCTTAACTTATGTCTAAGCCAACTGGAATAGAGCTCCTTGAAGGGACTTTATAATCTAATTTGGTAATATCATCTAGAGGTAGGAAAGTATATACAAACATAACATAAATGTAAACAAAACATAGAGCTAGATATGGAGAGCTTATTGTTTCAATTCTAAAATTTCAGCCACGGGTCAGACACAAACACAGAACTACAGAGCTTGCCGGTTCATATAATTGAGCTGACTCTCGTCCTTGCCCTTTTGACACAGGATAGGGTTTCTGGCGTATGGAGTAAGATGAATTTACCTGCCCAGTACCAGGGCTGCAGTGTCCCTCCCAATATGCATGGAGAGACCTTCACGGCTTCCTTGGCCCGGATGTGTGATCTTACGGAGGTTGTGGAGAAGATTCGAGGGAGGGCCTGAGGAGACACCAAGTGGCTGGCCTGGATTCTCCAAAGCCCACCTGAGTCGATACAACATCCTGCCTGCTTCCAGGCTGCTCTTGGCGGCCTGTGCCCTGGAGAGCCCCCGACAGAAGGCGGAGGACACAAAGCTCAAGAGATTATAGGGACAGGAGTTACAGGGAAGGAACTGGCAGGGGTGCACAGAGGGGCTCAGGTACAAGCAAGGCACAGACTGAAGGATTCCAGGAGTGGACGGGACAATGATGGCGGCTGAAGGAGGAAGGAGGCAGGGGAGGGGGGAAGGACGGGAGGGGACCCACAAACCCTGGGGAGGGAAGGACGGTCTTTAAGGGAAAAGGTTTGTGGGAGAGTTTTCTGCCTCTTTTTACCAAACCAGCTTTTCAGACCATAGCTTGAATGAGATTTTAGCACCATGGATCTTAAGAGCCCCTCATAGAATGAGGTAGTTTGGGGAGGTCTTGAGTTCCCACAAAGAGGCCACTGAAATTCTAAGTTGTCTTTGGTAAAATGTTGCCACTTTGGGAGAATTGGGTGAAATTATAACAGTGATGATGGAGCAGAGTTTCCCATGATAATAAAACAAAGAACTGTCGGTGCTAGAGGCCTTGGGACTTTAATCCAAAGTATGATTTCCAAGAAAAGAGTAAGGGCTTTTACCCCCAGTCAGGTTTAGGACTTTAATCCACGTTCTGATTTCCTGGGAAGGATAGCAGCACCTCCCACCCGCCCTCACCCCCACCCCCAGGCCTGGTAACTTTAGCCCATGTGTCATTTCCCAGAAAAGAGCCAGGGGGTTTTAATTCCACTCAAAGAGTCAAAGGAGAGACAGAAACAGAAGGAGACGGGGAAATTAAGGGAAAAACAAAGCGAAGTCTTTACCTTGCAGACCAAAAAAAAAAGGCCATGGCCGTGGATTAGGAGCTGGGACTCACCACCTTGGATCCTGATTTTCCCAGCCAGGAAGGGACACAAAGGGTCCAAAAGACTAACATCTGGGCGAAGACAGTGGGGTCCCGTCGGCTGCCAGCAGGACGTCTGAGTCCTGGCACCTTTTCTGACAAGGAAACACACACACACGTCTGAGCACCAGGAAGGAAATCAAGAGGGAAAGAGGGAGGGGGGCCATTGTAAGAGGAGGCATGAAAAACCTCAGCCAGGAATGGCTCGGGGAAGGTGGGCAAGCAGAGCTGTTTACACACAGAGACCCTGCGGCAGCTGGCTGTGGAAAGGGGGGGTGCTTAAACCTGCCGGGGGGCAGTGGTCTTGAAACTTAACGGACTGTCCAACATTGCCGTCGTGGGAAAGGGGAGGCAGGCAACGTAGTCTGAGGTCAGGCACGTGGAGTGGGGTTTGGACTTGAGATGAGCAGACAAGTTACAGTGTGGGAAGTTCGTGCCAAGTTCGGGGCCTGGCTGTCCTGGTCAAATAGGCCTAAAGTTATGCCAGGTATTACCATGCCAGTACCTCCCACGGGGACTTATCTTAGTAAACTGATGCCTGCTTTCAGAATAGGGGCCATTTCAGCCCATCAGATTCTCCAGAAAACTCTGGCCCAACAAGATAAAAGTTGCAAATAAATACATTATTCATTCCTGCAATTTTCTAAAAGTTCATCTACTCTTCAAAAGAGCATCAAGCAACAATTTACATCCTCAAACGGTTTGACCCTCTTGTCTCAAAGTCCACACTTTGTTGTTGCCACCAAACCTTGAACTATTGTAGCATGATTCGAACCCAGTCTTAAGTCCCCTTCTTAAACAAGATTTCAGAGTCTCAAAGCCTCTCCAGGCCTGACTTACCCTTCCTTCTCTGAGATGCTATCAAGACCCTGCGGAGAAATTATTCTCTCATCCTGCGGGAAGCGTTAAACTCAGCAGTGTCTTAACAATAAGGTGTTCTGGTGACATTTTGAGAGCCGGTATTTGACAAGGTTAATGGAAAATGCAACAAATTTGACTAAGACGTGAAGAGTCTGTATAGAAAAAAAAATGCCATGAACCAAAGGCAAAAAGTTAGACTGTGAGAAAATATTTGAATTCATGAAGCATAAAAATGTATATAAAAATATTATGTCTACATATAATATAAAGTACATGATCCATAGTGTATGTACATATATACCTTTATGTGTGTGTTTATATTTATGTGTATATGTATATATATATATTATTTTATTTTATTTTTGCTTAGCAACCCCTTTTTTGTTTGTTTTTTCATTTAAACTTTATTCTAGTAACTTATGTAGGGACCTAAAATTTTCCCTCTTAACCACATTAATATATATAATTCAGGGCTGTTAATTGCATTCAGAATGTTGTGCTACCATCACCACCATCCATTACCAAAACTTTACTATCAACCTTAATAGAAATTCTGTACAATTTAAGCATTAACTCCCCATTCTTTAACCCAACTCAGCCCCTGGTAATATATGTTCTAGATTCTGACTCTCCGAGTTTGCTTATTCCAACTATTTCATATCAGTAAGATCACACAATATTTCTCTTTTTGTGTCTGGCTTATTTCACTCAACAAAATGTCTTCAAAATTCATCTGTTCCGTTGCATGAATCACATCTTGGTTCCTTTGAATGCTGGATAATATTCCATTGTATGTATATACCACATTTTGTTTAGCTGTTCATCAGTTGATGTACACTTAGGATGCCTCCGTCTTTTGGCAATTGTGAATACTGCCGCTATGAACACCAGTAGGCAAATAACTATTTGAATCCCTGCTTTCCGTTTTTTAGGGTATACTCCTAGTAGGAGATTGCCAGGTCATATAGTAGTTCTCCACTTGCTTTTTTTTTTTTTAAGATTTATTTTATTAATTTTTCTCCCCTTCTCCCCCCGACCCCATTGTCTGCTGTCTGTGTCTATTTGCTGTGTGTTCTTCTGTGTCTGCTTGTATTCTTGTCAGCAGCACCAGGAATCTTTGTCTCTTTTTGTTGCGTCATCTTGCTGTGTCAGCTCTCCGTGTGTGCAGCACCACTCTGGCAGGCTGCACTTTCCTCACGCTGGGCGGCTCTCCCTACTGGGTGCTCTCCTTGCGTGTGGGGCTCCCCTACGTGGGGGGACACCCCTGCATGGCACTGTACTCCTAGCGCACATCAGCACTGCGCATGGGCCAGCTTCACCACACAGGTCAGGAGGCAGACACTCTATCAGGTGAGCCAAATCTATTTCCTTCTATACTTGCTTTTTGAAGAACTGCCAAACTGTCTTCCACAGTGGCTGCAGCCATTTTACATCAACGGTGAATGAGTATTCCGATTTCTCCACATCCTCTCCAACACTGATAATCTTCTGTTTTCTTAATAGTAGCCAGTCTAGTGGGTGTGAAATGGTATCTCATTGGGGTTTGGATGTGCAATTACCCAATTGCTAGTGATATCAAGCATCTTTTCATATGCTTTTAAGTCATTTGTATAACCTCTTTGGAGAAATATCTATTTTAAATATTTTGCCCATTTTTAAATTGGGTTGCTTGCCTTTTTATTGTGGAATTGTAGAATTTCTTTGTATATTCTGGATATTAAACCCTTTCCAGATATAAGGTTTCCAAATATTTTCTCCTATGGAGTAGTACTCTTTTCACTTTCATGATAAAGTCCTTTGATTCACAAAAGTTTTAAATTTTGAGGCAGTCTCATTTATCTATTTTTTTTCTTTCACTGCTTGGGCTTTGGGTGTAAAGTCTAAGAAACTATTGTCTAACACAAAATCCTTAAGATGTTCCCTATGTTTTCTTCTAGAAGTTTTATACGCCTGGTTCTTATATTTAATCCATTCTGAGTTAATTTTTGTATATGGTGTATGATAGGGGTCCTTCTTCATTCTTTTGCATATGGATATCCAATTCTCCTAGCACCATTTGTTGAAGAGACTATTGTTTCCCAATTGAGTGAAATTGGCAGCCTTGTCAAAAATAAATTGGCTATAGATGTGAGGGTCTATACCTGAACTCTCAATTCAATTCCATTGGTCAATATATCTTTCCTTATGCTAGTCCCATGCTGTTTTTGTTTGTTTGGGTTTTTTCAGAGGTACTGGGGATTGAACCTGGGACCATGTACATGCGAAGCAGGTGCTCAACCACTGACCTACACCGGCTCTGCTCTAGTGTATTTTTTAAAAGACTTATTTATTTGTTATTTCTCCCACCTCCACCCCACCTTGTTTTTTGTGCTCGCTGTCTGCTTTCTGTGTCCATTTGCTGTGTGTTCTTCTGTGTCTGCTTGTCTTCTCTTTAGGCAGGCTGACAACCAATCCTGGGACCTTCTGGAGTGGGAGAGAGGCACTCAATCTCTTGCACCACCTCAGCTCCCTGGTCTACTGCAACTCTTATTGTCTCTCCTCTGTGTCTCTTTTTGTTGCATCATCTTACTGTGCCAGCTATCCGTATGTGGGCCAGCACTCCCTGTGGGCCAGTTCTCTATTCGGGCCAGCTTGCCTTACAGGCCAGCTTGCCTTCACCAGGAGACCCCGGGAATTGAACCCTGGACCTCCTATGAGGTAGACGGGAGCCCAGTAGCTTGAGCCACATCCACTTCTCTCTAGTGTATTTTCTTTTTAATTCATTTTTTAAATTCATTTCTCTCCACTTCCCATCCCCCCCAACCCCAGTTGTCTGCGCTCTGTGTTCATTCTATTGTCTTTTTCTGTGTCCGCTTGTATTCTGGTCAGCGGCACCAGGAATCTGTGCTCTCTTTGTTGTGTCATCTTGCTGTGTCAGCTCTCCAAGTGTGCAGTGCCACTCCTGGGCAGGCTGCACTTTTTTTCACACAGGATGGCTCTCCTTACAGGGTGCACTCCTTGCATGTGGGGCTCCCCTACAAGGGGGATGCCCCTGTGTGGCACGACACTCCTTGTGCGTATCAGCACAGCACATGGGCCAGCTCCACCTGGGTCAGGAGGCCCTGGGTTTGAACCCTGGACCTCCCATGCGGTAAGCGGAAGCTCTATCTGTTGAGCCAAATCTGCTTCCCTCTCTAGTGTATTTTTAATCTCTGCTATTGTGCCTTTCATCCCCATAATTTGCTATGTTTCTTTGCATATTTTCTTATTCTTCCGTATATTCCAACATCATCCTATTAATATCCTTTAGCTTTTTATCCATATGTCCCCTCATCTCCTTGAATTGATTTAGGAGATTTGTTTGGGTTTCTTTGATTAGTTCTTCTAACTTGTGAGTCTCCTCTGAAGTTTTATTTTGTTCCCTTGACTGAGCTGTATCATCCTGCTTTTTACTATAATTTTTTGCTGATGTTTAAGCGTCTGATTATCTTGATGAGTTAAATCTGAAGGTCCATATCTGCTTCTTGTCTAGTGTTTTATTGTTGTTTGGTTTTATGTTAAGGCTCTTCTTTGATGCTTGGTCCAACTTATTCTAGACCTTTTCCTAGCTCTTCATCCTCTGGTTCTTGCCCTGGATATGTAGTGCAATTTTTAAGACTGCATTTTTTGTGCAATTATTCCTCCTCCAGGAGAGAGCTTCCTTCCCACTCTTCCTTCTCTGGGAATCTTGATCTGTTCTGTTTGTTTTTGTGCAGAATTTCGCCCCAGCATCTGTGATTTGTCTAAATTCTCTCCTTCACTTATGCATTGTTTTCCTCATACTTTTCAATTCTGGGACCCATCCTATCTTATAGAAGTTCTGTTTGTCTCCCTACCCCCCTCCCCTTTTTATTTTCCTGTAAGGCTTTTCTGTTTTTGGTTTCTTCCCATTAGGGTGTCCCACCCTGGGAGCCAGATGGGGCCAATCCACAAAGGTGGGTCTCTCAAAAAGAATCCATTTTGGGTGTAGGTGGTCCAGCCAACAGAAACTGGATTTTTTTTTTTAAGATTATTTTATTTATTCCTCTTCCCTTCGCCCCTGTTGTCTGCTCTCTGTGTCCATTCGCTGCGTGTTCTTCTGCGTCTGTTTGCATTATCCTGTGGCACTGGGAAACTGTGTCTGTGTCTCTTTTTTGTTGCATCATCTTGTGGCATCAGTTCTCCATGAGTGCAGCGCCACTCCTGGGCGGGCTGTGCTTTTTTCACTAGGGGCAGCTCTCCTTGCGGGGCACACTCCTTGCTCTTGGGGGACCCCTGCAGGGATGCCCCTGGGTGGCACAGCACTCCTTGTGCGCATCAGCACAGCACGTAGGCCAGCTTATCACACGGGTCAGGAGGCCCTGGGGATTGAACCCTGGACCCTCCATATGGTAGGCGGATGCTCTATCAGTTGCGCCACCTCTGCTTCTTCAGAAGCTGGACTGCGTGAGGGCACCACAGATCTCGCCAGTGGTTCGACTGTGGTCAGTCTCCCCCCTCCCCCCACCCCTCTCTCCCACGCTGGGGACCCTTTTGAATGTCGCACTCCTCAGCGGCTTGTGTTCTGCCCTTGGTCTCTGTGGACTTGGGCCCCTGTGCCTGGATATGCGTGGGATTCTAACTTGCTGCTGTCAGTGGGTCTACAGTCTCTGTCCGTGGTGGGAGGCCCTGAGCCACTGCTTCTGAGTGACTCCCAAGCTCCACAGGACGGAGTGAGGGAGAGGGGAAGTGGGACCTATCGGCAGGTCCAGGGTGGACATTTCCTACATGATGTTTTTCTTTCTCTTTTTTTAAATTGATTTAGCATTTGTGAAGTCTTTCTCCAGGCTCTACCATCCTCCAGAGTTCTAAGCAAGTGGGATTTGTCCTTTTATTTGCTGACTCTTTGTGGAGCCTTTTTCAGGGGCTATCTTACATCTCCACGTTGATGATGTCACTGGCTATGAACTTTTAAAATACACCTGTGGCTTGCATTACATTTTTAACACTGCTCCTAGACCCAATATTCATGGCACACTCCAGAATCGCCTCAGCAGTGAGGACAGGAGGGCACTGGGGCCGGAGGCTCGGGGACCTGAACGGCACTGGTGGCTGTGTGAGCTCCGTCCGTTCAGTTTTTGCCTTCCAGGATTTAGAATCTGCGGTTCAGACCGTGTGTGAAAGCTGATGTCGGCCAGGTAACCCTGGGTCACATGCACTCAGAAGCCTTCTGGGTTCTTCTCTGAATATTAGCTGGTCTTTTGGGGGGAAATCTTTCTTTACTGCTCTTAATTCAGTTCAGGTCCAAGGTTTAAATTCCACGCTGCTGGGCAGTCGAAGGCCTGCTCTCTCCAGGAGTCTGGTTTAGCTCTTTTTCCTCAGGGGGTCAGGAGGAAAGGCGGCTGTCGGCTGTCGGGGGAGGGCTGGGTGATGGGAACCTGACGGAGCAAAAGATTGGGCTTAGAGTTCCTTCCCCTCTTACCGGTTTTCAGCCCTTTTAAAAAGTACATATTTTCTATTAGAGAAGTTGTGAGCTTATAAAACAATCATCCATAATGTGCAGAAGTCCCATATATCACCCCTCCCCCAACACCTTACATTGTTGTGGGATATTTGTTACAGATTAGGAAAGAACATCAGACTATTACCGCTGATTATGGTCCATAGGTTATAGTTGGTATGGTTTTTCCATACACCCCGTGTTATTAACACCATGTATTGGTTATTAACACCATGTATTGGTTATTGCACATTTCTTATAGCTCATGAGAGAATACTCTCATATTTGTACTGCTGACCACAGTCCATCTTCCACATGGTTCACTGTGTTACATGGCCCCATGCCTCGAACGTTCTATCCAAAGTGTATATTCAGTGGCTCTCGTTTTCATTGCAGAGTTGTGCAGTCATTGCTTCAGTAAATTTTTGGATATTCTTCTTAGTCCAAACAAAAATAATCCCATATCCCCTATTATTGACCCTTAGCATTGATACCGTGCCTTCTCTGATTGATGCGAGAATATTACAATATTGCTGTTAACGATGGCCGGTAAGTGACGTTAATTGCATTTTCCCCAAGCATCACCGTGTTGCTACACCTTGTATAGTGAGGCAGGTTAGTTAGGGACAGGGAAGACGAGTGTAAGACCTGGCGGTAAACATGGCCGAGAAACAACGGCCAGGGAGTCCGCCTGGAAGCCCCTGGGGGAAAGACCGCCCCCGAGAAGCCTGCCTGGAGAGCCCCGTGAGACCCCAGCCACGAGAACCCCATTTGGAATGATATTGGAATAAGAGCCCTTTCAAGGTCAAGGGAAACCCCCGATACCCTCCAGGGGCCTCCCCCTTGGCCCCCTGGGGGTGGAGTAACCAATCAGAACAGCAAGCAGCTGGGGCCGCTCCCCGATATTGGGAAGGGGAGCAGTAAATAACAGCCTACTAAAGATAGCCCCCCCAGCCCCAAACCCGCTCTCTCCCAGAGGAGCCCGCACCTGCAGGGTCAGGTGCATAATCCTGTTTCGCAATAAACTACTGGCCTAACTAAACCGGTGTGTTCTTAAATTCTTTCATGTAACATAGCCAGGAACCTAGGGGATCCATCATCCCCCGACTTCCTGACTTCAGCAGTGATGTTCATTGGTTCTAGTTCATAGGAGAACATTCTTGTGTTTGTTCTGTTAACCACAGTCCTCTTCCACCTCCAGGTTCACTATGCTATTCATAGTAGGCCTTTTCTTTTTCTAATGGATCTGTAAGTGAAGGTACTGTGCAGGTGGATTGTCCCCTAGTAGCTTCCAAATACCAGTCTTGGATCCCTTTTATTATTATTTATTTTTTAAGGTATCTCTCAAATGTCTATGCTGTAACTAAAACGTCTCCCTTGCAGACACTTCAGCTCTACGCTGTTTTTAGCATGGACCACTCATTTTTGTAACCATAGACAAGCCCAGGGTCCATCATTTTAAAACATATATACAGCAGGTATCCCAGCCAGGCAGCCCCAGGTTCTGAATTTTTCAATTAAGAACCCATGATTTTTTTTCTCTCCTCCCCTACCCCCATTGTCCACTCTCTATGTCCATTCACTGTGTGTTCTTCTGTGTCCAGTTGTATGTTTGTCAGCAGCACTGGGAATCTATTTCTCTTTTTTGTTGCATCATCTTGCTGCATCTGCTCTCCATGTGTGTGGCACCACTCCTGGGCAGGCTGTGCATTTTTGGCGCGGGGCGGCTCTCCTTGAGGGGCACGCTCCTTGTGCGTGGGGCTCCCTTATGTGGGAGACACCCCTGCATGGTACAGCATGCCTTGCACACATCAGCACTGCACGTGGGCCAGCGCACCGCATGGACCTGGGTTTGAACCCTGGACTTCCTATGTGGTAGGTGGACGCACTATCAGTTGAGCCAAATCCGCTTCCCCCCATGATTTTTCAAGTTCTCAAATTCTATGTTCTGATCTCCAGACCTATCTTATCTGGACTGTTCAAAGAAAACTTTTCATGCAGTTTAGGCTCTCACCTCTTTATTGAGTGATTCGCAAATCAGGCAGCATCCCACTCAGAAAACAGAAGGGAGCTCCACTGAGGGAGCTGGAAGGGGAAGTTCATATAGGGTGAACAGGGAAGCAAGTGCGGAAATGTTCTGATTGGCTGACTTAAGTTCCCACTTTACTCAGGGAGGGGTCTTACAGGGTGGGGAGCAATTATACATTGGTTGGTAGATCATGTCCAATCTGATAAGCTCTCTCTCCTGGAACAACTGGTTTATCACCAGGTAGGGGGTTTCGTGGTTCCATTTTCCGGGGAAGCCCTGCAGGTCAATTGTTTTTATCTGCTGGAAAATCCTTTTTCAGAAAGGGTCCCTCCCAACAAGAAAAGGCAACCATTTTATTTTACTTAACAGGACTATCAATTGGATCCTTAGTCTGACCCCCAGGTATTGGTGCTGCTCAAATAAAATCAACAAACTCAACACAGTTCCTGGGGTTCAAATTCCAAGGCACTTACCGCAGACCGCCAGGAACCTTGAGAGAACAGAAGGTGGGAAGGGCTCCATAGGTAACTTTTCACCTGTTCTCGATGTGCATGGGGGGCTGTCGTAGGTCTCCTTCAGATCCCACTTCTGTTGTCAAAACTGTGAAAAATAAAATATTAGGCAAGGTGCTAATTTAGGTGCATTTATTTGAGCAGTTAACAAATCATGAATGGGGCATCCTCCAACCCACACGTGGAAAGGACCACTGCAAGACAAAGAAGGGAGGAAGGTTAAACAGGGCAAATGCAGAAACATAAATAAAGATGTTCGATAGTAACTGAATGTGGAAATCAAAAGTAAAAATATTTGATTACTGTAAAATTCCTTTTTACTTTTAGGAATTTGGTGACTTTAGGATTAAGTATGACAACTAGTGGATAAAAGCCTTCCCTACATTTGATTTATTCTTAGACCATCTGTTGGTCTCTGTTAGAACTAACAGGAGCCTGTAGAACTCACTAAAATCACAGAATGAGAAATTGATTATTACTAATTCTTTATTTCTTTAATCGATAATATTTACGATAACTCATACCTTTAAATACTATGCTTAAAGTGTATATAGATATTTATCACATTGAAATACATAAATCCAAAACATATGAATGATGTTCTAGTTAGAAATCCTCGCAATGAATCACCTGTCTATTTTAGTAGTAAGTTTGGAGATGCCCAGGGTCTCTATGCAGAAAAGAACATACTGTGAATATAGGGAAGGACCCACTTCTGCTTCCTAATACTTGCCAGACATTTTGGGGAAAGAATCAGGCCCCAGTACTGAGTCAATGTGGGACTCATGTAAACTCAGGAACCAGGGCAGAGCTACTGCTCAGCAGAAAGCAGCAGTGCCAGGAGGTGAGGCA
Organism: Dasypus novemcinctus; assembly: GCF_030445035.2. Classification (NCBI taxonomy): domain Eukaryota; kingdom Metazoa; phylum Chordata; class Mammalia; order Cingulata; family Dasypodidae; genus Dasypus; species Dasypus novemcinctus. The sequence continues at coordinate 103,016,499 of NC_080682.1, read as the reverse complement.
GGAGAACTGGGAATGCAGGGGCTTCCCTTGTGCTTGGGAAGGGAAGGAAGAAACATGTCAGCACATGGACAACCTGGGCTTCCCAGAGCCACCCTTCAATCAGAAGACCGGGTAGAGGGGCTTCCGCATCCACTTCTCCAAACTCCTGGCTGGAATCCCCTCTCCTCTACCAGGAATTCCTGCCACACCCAGAGAGAGGAGGTTCCTAGTGTCGTGGCAGAGAGATGTTGTGTGTACGCAGTATCGAGGGCCAGGACGCGAGGATTCTGAGAAGGAAGATGATTTTTTTTGACCGGTTGGACTCAGTGGACTTTTGTCCTGATAAAAACCAAGCCCTGAATAGAATTTTTGAGTCCCTTTTATACAGAGGAAATAACAGTGGGGAGTCAAATGGTGCTTTTTTCTTTTTTTCCCAAATGGTGCTTATATGCAAAAGGATGTTTCGTTAGTTTCTTCAAGTGTTTTATCTGAGTATTAGATGGGCTATTTCCTCCAGGTAAGCTTGATTTAATACTTATACCCCACATTCCAGGTAAGCTTGAGTTAACCTATATCCCCTACATTCCACGTAAGCTTTTAGCTCAAACCCCCCACATTCCAGGTAAGCCTGACACATTTGGCTTGCATCCTTCCTGAATATCCAAAACCTATAGAGTTTATACTTCTCAATTGGCTTTCTAGGCATATTTGGATATAAAATAAGTTTAAATTTATGCACAGGCTATATTACTAGGACCCACTGCTGTAGTTCCTTTCCTCTCCATTGAGAAAATTGCCACCTGAGAAAGAAAGCCTGGGATTGTTGCAGCTGCCAAGCCTGATGGGCCACGTAGCGCCCCCCACTTCCAGGTCTCTGTGCTTCAGGCATGAGTCCTCAGCTCCCCGCCACCTCGGTGCCCTGGGTGCTGCCCGCAGTGGGAGACTGGAGCTCCTCCAGCCATGGCGGGAGCACTTCTCTGCTGGTCTCTCTGGTAACCCTGGCTCTGGACTGCATGGAATCCTACTTTTTAATAGCAAGTTCTTTCTTTGCCCAATAAGACTTTTTGAAGTATTTGTTCTATCCATATGTTAATTGGTGTTCCAACTCTTCATGAAATCTGGCTTCTATTCATGGTATTTCCAGGTTGCCTGTTTCTAGGTAACAACCATTTGGTCCAATATAGTAGGTAGGCTCTGTCCACTCCTGTCCTATTATATTTACCTGAGCATCCTGTTTCCATGAAGGCCAGTCCAAATAAAAAATACCTCCTTATAAAAGCCCAACCCCTCCCAAGAATTATCTGAGTTTTTACTTTCTTATTGGACTGGCTCAATCAGAGGTTGCTGGAAGCTTGGTTCCATGAGACAGGCTCACAATTCCACCCATTTACAGGGGGTTCTCTGATGTCCTAAATCTGTCATTGGATTCAGCAGACGTGTCATGTACTCTTGCTTAAGTAGGCCCAGGGCCTATGGGAAGAATAAGCTAAAGACTCTGTCATCACAGAATTCACCGTCCATGGCATTTTACAGATTATACACAGATGGTTAAAGTACGGTGTTTTGAGTGTTCTGATAAGATGGGTACTAGAACCACAAGAAAAAGAAATTAATATTTATTGAGCTTTCAGTCTGCTCTAGATATTATTCTAAGTTCTAAACTGATCTCATTGAAATCTCACTACAATTCCCATTTTAGAGCTGAGAAAACTGAGGCCCAGAGAGGTCCAGTTACTATCCAGAGCACACAGAGCTAGTACATAGTTCAGCCATGGTTAAAGTTCCAGTCTTCCTCTTTATCTCTGTTCTGAGGGGTATCAAGAAAAAAATTAATAGAAGAGGACATTTTTGAGCTACATCTTAAAAAAACAAATATGTGTTCAAAGTTAAATTCTAGGAGGACATTGTTTATATGGAAGTCCATGGCTCATCTGAAGAAAAGGTGAATAATGTAGAAAGCAGCTCTTCATGCGGCAAAGCTCACTTATGGCAGGGCTGGTGCTCCCTGTTGCTTCTTTGGAGGCTCATGCCCTGGGTTTTTACCACCTCTAATCTTATCAGGACATCATCCTGGGTAACTTGTGGATCTGGATCACATTGGATGTGGGCCACTCATCCGATGTCTTGCAGTTCTTGTCCTGCTCAGTGCCCAAGAATTTTACATCTGCTTGGGTATAATGCTGCTCTTCCATGAAAATAGCCTAGAATTAACCAGTGAAACTTCTCTACGTTTGAATTTTCAAGGGCTGCACTCACATTTTCTGAACCAAATCCCTAATCTTTCCAGTTCTTACTCTTTTACTTTCAAAGACCTTGTAGAAAATGCCGTCCCCTGACAGCTCGATCATCATCATGGCCATCTCCCCAGGCCAGGAAGACTGCAGCAGCCACACAATTCTGCCTGGAGCCAGGTCTGCCAATGCCCTGACCCTTTCCATTGTCCCACCTATCAGGGTTCTCTGTGACTCATTTTACATTGCACCTGGCAGGTCTTTCTGACCTTTCTGCACAGCAGGAAGTTGGAGATTTGGCTGGGCTGGGAATTGCCATGTGCCTCTGGGCCTGGCTTCTGCTCTCTTCGCTGAGGTGCCCAGTGCTCTTCGGGTGGTTGGAAACTTTACTGTTCTCTGCCCTGAGTAGCTTCTCATAGGACAGCATCTACCCCAGGCCCTTCCATTTCATGATGACCCCACTGCTCCCACCTCAAGCACAGACCGAGGCTCACCTGAACTTCTATAGCAGCAGTCAGCGTTGCTACAGTCCAAGCTGCTGAAGAAGCAGTTGAATTTGTTCTTCTGTGTTTTGGGGTTCTCAAGTTTAATTTCAATATAGTTTTCCTTTTGGGTAACGTTGACTTTCTGATACACTTCATATCCTGGAATCAATACTTCTAGTTCATGTGTGTAGCAGTTTGATATGGTTATGAATTCCAAAAATAGATATTGGGTTATGTTTGTAATCTGATCTGTAACTTGGGCATGATTAAGTTATGATGAGGGCGTTGAGTCTCCACTCCTTGGTGGGTGGGGACTCACAGATAAAAGGCATGGCGAAGGACCGAGATAAGGATTCTTTTTTTGGAGTTTGATGCTGAAGACTTAAGCTGGAGCCCTGGGAAATAAGCTCACAGAGGAAAGAAAAGCCAGCCCCAGGAAGAAAGGAACCTTGAACCCAGAGAAAAGCAAGCCCCAGGAACGTAGGAACCCAGGAAGCCTGATCCCTCGCAGACATCGGCAGCCATCTTGCTCCAAATAGACTTTGGTGAGGGAAGTAGCTTATGCTTTATGGCCTGGTATCTGTAAGCTCCTACCCCAAATAAATACCCTTATAAAAACCAACCAATTTCTGTTATTTTGCATCAGCACCCCTTTGGCTGACTAATACAATGTGGATATAAGAATACTCTTTAATGGGAACTCCTAAGCAAGTGTTGATTTCAAAGACCATCCACAGCAAATTAGTAATACAAAAGGGTCGTGTATTTTTGCTTTTAGACAAAGATAATATGGTAAATTTCCCAAAATGTACGTTTCCTCTCCCACTGTACTGAAATGCAAAGTCAGAGCTGGTATGTACTGCATAGGAATCTCCTTGATTAAGAAGCTGAAGAGCTCTTGTCAAATAATAATGAAAGGCTTTGAATTTAAAATTGTGGATTTTTATGAAATTCTCTTTCAGTTCTGTTAAATTCTACTCTGACATACTCAGTAGAGGCCACTAGAGCTGTTTCATGGTAATCATTGAGTTTCTTAGAAATACACATGTTCTTTCTGTATTTCCATGTATCTTCTGCCTGCCTCCGTTCAATTTTAAAATTTTCATTTGCCTCCAGGTCCTCTTTTAACAGCTGGCTGGCTTTTCCTCTGTTTCTTCAGTATAGCCCAGCTACCGATCATCAAACGCTGTGTCAGCCATGTCTAGGACTACCTGGCCAGTCACCTCTAAAGAAGGAATAGTATCCTTTGTTATATTCACTGAGGACCTGGCAAGTACCTGGTACCCCACAGAGCCCACTTTATGTCCTCCTTGCTCAGCATGACATACATGTCATGTGGCCCTGTCACAAAGCTCACAAATGACACACACCTGTATGATGCCTGCATGCCAATTACACTCTGAAAGCTTTGTAACTTAGATTTTGCTTTTTAAATTTATCTTTAAAGTTCTTTTTGAGATTCACAATTTATTGCAAGCCCTGATAATTCTCTTGCTTCCATACGTTGTAAAAGGAGAGCATGTATGTGATTTTTTATTTATATGAGTCAACTTGGCTAGGTTATTGTTTTAGTTTGCCAAAGGGGTGCCAATGCAAAGTATCAGGAGTGGTTTGACCTTTATCAAGGGGATTTATTTGGGGTAAAAGCTTGTAGTCCAAGGCCATGAAACGTACAAACTGGGCACCATAAGAGGTACTTTCTCACCAAAGTCAGGTACTGTTGATTCTATTGTCCAGGCATTGGCAGAACAAGATGGCTGCTGACCTCTGCCAAGGTCTCAGCCTTCTCCTCCGGGCTCACTGTCTCCTCTTGAACTGCTCTGTGGGCCCAGCCTCTTAGAAGCTTTGTGCTTAAGTGATCTTCTAGTCCTTCTCACATAGCAGGATCAAATATGGCAGCTTCCTTTTCCTGTGTCTGTCTGCATGCCTCTATCTCTATATCTCCATTTTTATCAGACCCAGAAAGAGGGTGGAGACTCAACATGAATCATGCCCCACTGACATAGTCCAATCAAAAGCCCTAAAGCAATCTTATCAAGTTGTCTAATCAAAGGAGCCTCTACTCAATTTAACTGCAATCAAAGGGTATCACACTCACTGGAAAAGATCAGTTTAAAAACACAACTTTACTATTTTTGGAATTCATACAATAATTTCCAACTGCCACAGTTACAGTGTCCAGTTGTTTGACTAAATGCAGGCCTAGAAGCTGCTGTGAAGATATTTTGTAGATGTGATGAGCATCTACAACCAGTTGACTTTAACTAAAGGCAATTACCTTCAATAACGTTGGTGGACCTCATCTAATCAGTTAAAGGAAGAAATTCTGCTTCAAGACTAATACCCCATGTGCCTCTCAGAGTTTCCTGTGAATTTGACTCAAGACTTCAACATTTACTCTTAGCAGAATTTCAAGCCTGCTGGTCTGCCCTACAGATTTTGGACTTAACAGCCTCCACAATTGCATGAGCCAATTCCTTAGTTAAATTTACCTGTCTATCTATCTATCTATCTATCTATCTATCTATCTATCTATCTAGATCAATATAGATATAAATAGATATATAGATACGCACACATATATGTATGTATGTATGAATGTACATACATGCATATATCCTGTTGGGTCTGTTTCTCTGGATATCCCTGACTATTGCAAGGTGTCAGCAGTTCGGGGTTTAGGGGCAGGAAATATCACCCCTATTTTTAGACACCAAATTAGGGTCAAGAAAATGAACCACAGGGAAATGGATTTGGCCCAGTGGATAGGGCATCCATCTACCACATGGGAGGTCCACAGTTCAAACCCCAGGCCTCCTTGACCCGTGTGGAGCTGGCCCATGCGCAGTGCTGATGTGTGCAAGGAGTGCTGCGCCACACAGGGGTGTCCCCCGTTTAGGGGAGCCCCATGAGCAAGGAGTGCGCCCCATAAGGAGAGCCGCCCAGCGCCAAAGAAAGTGCAGCCTGCCCAGGAATGGCGCCGCACACACGGAGAGCTGACGCAGCAAGATGACACAACAAAAAGAAACACAGATTCCCCTGCCGCTGATAAGAATAGATGTAGTCACAGAAGAACACACAGCGAATGGACACAGAGAAGACAACTTGGGAGGGGGTGAGAAAAAGAAATAAAAAATAAATCTTAAAAAAAAAAGTGAACCACAGCACTTTGAACAGAAACCATCTTCAAGATCAGTAAGGACTGCAAAGAAACATAACATTGTGAAAGAAAGCATGAAAATTTAGCTTTGTTGTGGGTATGTCCATGCATCACTTTGTGCTAATGAATCGCAACCTCAAGTCTGAGGTCTGCTTCTCCAGACTCTTACCTTTACTAATCCTGGCTGGACAGCTAACCTGGATACGTGCATTTTGCACAGAGGAGTAGGTGAAGCTGGCATTGGCTCTGTGGGAGAAGGTCCTTGATGAAGAAATGAATCTCCAAACAGACAGCTTCTTGTCTTGCAGACTGCCGATTAGAGAAGAGAAGATCTTATAGGTTCTTGCTGGCCTCTGTATGTTTTCTCCCCTTAGATGAATACTATGGCCCATTTCAAAAGTATGTTATCAATGTCCTTTACCAGTAGTTCTTGAAATTTGTTAACCTAGGGCTCAAATTAACTTAGGACTTCTAAATATGTCTCAGAATTATGAAGTTTCACCACAATCAACCTGTGTCATTACTTATTGTAAGTACAGCAAAGGCAGTATTTCTCACTTTCTTCCTTTCTTTATATAATGAGCACAATTAGCAAGACTAGTCAAGCAGTTGAATCATCAGCCATTTTTCCATGCAGCTCTTAATACGTGACAAGATCTTAATTGTGAATGTGTTTTATTTCTTCCCATAGAAATGTGGCCTGACTGGATGAAAGCTACCACATCAGTTTGCACATTTTAATCACTTTCTAGTATCACAAGAGAGACTTCTATTTATATAATAGTTCTAGAGCAGGGGTTATTAACCTTTTTTAATTCCATGGACCCCTTTGCCAGTCAGGTGACAACCACAGACCCCTTCTCAGAATGTAGCAGCAGATAGTTTTCTGACACTCAACATCGGAGGTCAGAGAAAACAAAGATAATAAGTTGATTTTTTTCAATTCACGCTTATGATCCCCCTGAAATCCTTCCATGGACCCCTGGTTAAGAACCCTTGTTCTAGAGCATACACTGGTAAAACCAGAGGCTACATTCAGTATTACTGCTTGACACATTCTTCATAGACCAATGTTGAATATGTATGAAAATGTGTACTGTATACTTTAACACAGCCCATAAACTTTGTATTGGAGAGTACAGTAATGTAAGTCCTAAGAGCACCACTGTTTTAGCTTAATGAAAGAAAGCCCAGAGAAATGGACGTGGCTCAACCGATAGAGCATCTGCCTACCATATGGAGAGTCCAGGGTTTGGTACCCAGGGCCTCCTGACCCATGTGGTGAGCTGACCTACGCATAGTGCTGCTGTGTGCAAGGAGTGCCGTGCCACACAGGGGTGTCCCCTGCATAGGGGTGCCCCACGCGCAAGGAGTGAGCCCCGCAAGGAGAGTCACCCGCGCAGAAAAAGTGCAGCCTGTCCAGGAGTGGCGCTGCACACATGGAGAGCTGATGCAGCAAGATGATGCAACAAAAGAAGTGACACAGTTTCCTGGTGCCACATGACAAAGAATGCAGGCGGACACAGGAGAACACACAGCAAATGGACACAAAGAACAGAAAACCGGCGGGGGGAGGGGGGGAAGGGAGGGAGAGAAATAAATAAATCTTTTTAAAAAAAAGTCCAAAGCACTCCTATATAGATTGCTCCAGATGACTTCGTTTCTTTGACACTTGTCCCTTATTGTAATTTTTAAAAAGAAATTAAAGGTCATTGTCATTGTATTGTACTAAAAAAGCACTTTTTGATTAATACAGCTGTATCTTTTTTCTAATTTTTGGAAAATCTGTGGAGACAGCGATTTTGTCTTTAAAATACAGTAGTCCTTTCAGTAAAGTGTCTTAGATTAAAGGTATTGCCTTCATTACCTGTTGGGAAGAAAATGTCCAGACTTTTCAGCTCTCCTCTTACATGTTTCCTCTTTTGTTTGCCTAGGGAGTAGTGTTTATAGTGGTGTGTACAGTGGGGTCTACAACAAGAAGTGAATATTTTCAAACAATTTTTAAGTGATATACAATTTTTGTACATCATTTTCAGGCTTCTGTAGCTGTAGCTTCTCACTGTGAATCCCTTGCTTGCTCATGCATAAGTGTGTCTGCAATACCAAATGCACAGGTTTAGGCTTTTTGCCTGTCAGTGATTGTTTCACATGTGTAACATTTCATTTGAGAGTACTGTGGGTGCAGGAGTGGGAAGTCACTTTAATCCTGCGTAATTGGGCACAAGGCCTAGAGTACAGTAGCTACTGCTGTTTTATTAACAATGCCTTGTTACTTTGTAGGCATTAACGTTTCTGTGTAAGGATTGTGTGTCAAACTAAAAGGCAGCCATGGCATTCAAACTGACCAACCTAATGTTATAACTACTCTGAGGTGGCCAAAAGTAAGCTGAAAGCCTTAAAGTGGTGCAATTTTGTATAACTTAGCATCAATAGTTCAATAAATTTGGATTGCCATGCAAGGGGCTTGCCTTATTTAAGAAAAATAAGAAGAAAGAAAGGGAAACGGACTTTGGCCCAGTGGTTAGGGCGTCCGCCTACCACATGGGAGGTCCGCGGTTCAAACCCCGGGCCCCCTTGACCCGTGTGGAGCTGGCCCATGCGCAGTGCTGATGCGCGCAAGGAGTGCCGTGCCACACAGGGGTGTCCCCCGCATAGGGGAGCCCCACGTGCAAGGAGTGCACCCATAAGGAGAGCCGCCCAGCGCGAAGGAGGGAGCAGCCTGCCCAGGAATGGCACCACCCACACTTCCCGTGCCGCTGACGACAACAGAAGCGGACAAAGAAACAAGACGCAGCAAAAAGACACAGAAAACAGACAACCGGGGAAGGGGAGGGGAATTAAATAAATAAAAAATAAATCTTTAAAAAAAAATTTAAAAAAATAAAAAAAAAGAAAGGAAATAAAAAAAAAGAGAGAGAGAAAGAGAGAGAGAGAGAGACTTGGCCTTAACAGAAAATGGAGCAACACAAAACTTGAGAAAGGCAGAGAGTGGTGTAGGCAGGACTGATGCATTCAAATTATGTCCTCCCCACTGGGTGGGGTTGCCATAGGGAACTCTGCTCCTGACATATTTTTGGTTCCAAAGGCTTTGTTTTTTCAAGTAGGGATAAAAAACTGAGCTTTTTGAGAAGTGGATGTGGCTCAAGCAATTGGGCTCCTGTCCAGGGTTTGATTTCCAGGGCCTCCTGGTGAAGGCAAGCTGGCCCATGTAGAGAGATGGCCTGCGTATATACTGCCCCTGTGCAGCAGTGCTGCCCCGTGAAGGAGTGCTGGCCCACACGGAGAGCTGGCACAGCAAGATGACACAACAAAAAGAGACACAGAGAAGAGATAATAAGAGCCGCAACAAATCAGGGAGCTGAGGTGGCTCAAGAGAATGATCACCTCTCTCCCACTCCAGAAGGTCCTAGGATCGGTTCCCAGAGTCACCTAATGAGAATACAAGCAGACACAGAAGAACACACAGTGAATGGACACAGAGAGCAGACAATGGTGGTGGTGGGAAGGGAATAAATAAATAAAGAAATCTTCTTAAAAAAAATGAAGCAAACCAAAACTGAGGCTTTCAGTTTCCTACCCATACACAAATTCTATGACCCCTTTCAAAGATAAGTTATTAGTTTTCTTTACAAATAATTCTCAACATTTGTTAAACTAGAGCTTATGTCAGTACACCAGAAACTCAATTTCATCTCTTTTTCCCTGGCCCAAACTACTTTGTTTTTGTTTTATTTTTTTTATTTCTCTCTCCTTCCCCTCCTCCCTGCCCTCCCCAGTTGTCTGCTCTCCGTGTCCATTCGCTGTGTGTTCTTCTGTGACTGCTTCTATCCTTATCAGCGGAACTGGAAATCTGTGTTTCTTTTTCTCGCATCATCTTGTTGTGTCAGCTCTAATTACCTGCACCTAAAAACTTCATTCCATCCCGCTTGTCACTCTTAGCAAACAACAAATTCTTTTTATTTTATTTAAACATTTTTTAGTGATGTATATTATGCATGCACGAACATATACAAACAATAAGGGTAAAGTGAAAGTTGTGAGCTTACAACACAAACATGCGTAGCATATAGGTCCCCCATACATCACCCTACCACCAATACCTGGCGTTGTTGTTGTTGTAGTTGCTGTTTTGGAGCATAACCCCTTTTATTTTCTCTGTTGAAAATCAAACAGAAAACAATTCAGTTGTACACTAACATTTTCAAAGTGCATCATTTGTATAAGACAGGGACTAAGACAAAAATGTATTTTTGTCAAACATAACTGAGTGTTGGCTGTCCCCCACAGCTTCCCAGTGGTTCTCAGGAGAAGCTGCTTCATAGCTACTGGTGCCAAAGTCACAAATTCTTTGCCAGGTACTTTAGGAAATCCTGAAGATAGTTCAGCAATAAAGCAATGTACAGGCCAGAACTGCTCCAATTTGTACAAATAATCTAAGTAGGTATGGCGCTCCATACCCCTGGGTTTATATCATCAGATATATGATTTGCAACCATATTCCTCCATTCTGTAAGTTGTCTTTTCACTTTTCTGTTAATGTCCTTTGATACACAGAAGAATACTTTGCTTTGTTCTTGAACACTTGTTGCAGATGATGAAAGAGTATCAACAATATATTACTAATAACTATAGTCCATATCGTACATTTGCAAACAACAAATTCTTCCCCTACCTTTTGTCTGTGATCTTATTTTCCACAACAATGGGGTACAATCTTGGCAAGATCTGGAACAGCACAGAGACTGTGATTAGCAGGCGGAGTCCGCAGGACCTAACAAGAGCAGCAAACCTCTCTGCTGCTGGAGTTTTGGTTCCCTCTGCTGTGTTGGGCTCTGGTCCTGAGCTATTCCCCCACCCACTCCGTCTCTCACGACTTTGTCATTTTCGGTAAGGGTTGTGAACTGAGCCCCCCATAACTTAGATCTTTCTATATAACCTCATAAAAATAATGGGGAGAGATTTATATAGGGCAATTGTGGTCCCAGCTCTGTAAAACTTGTTAAAATAGTGGATTGGTAATGGAAGGATGATCCAAATTAGAATTCCCCCTTGTTGTTCCTGGGACCATGATTCCTGAAAAGTAACAAAACCTGGAATACTCCATCTTGGCATCTTGGTGAGATGGAGTCATGATGTTTGTGGGAAAGAAAGACCATATCCTTGTTTTCCATTCACATAAATACCTAGGAAAGGTCACAAAACCACATTAAGGACACATTATAGTGAGTAGAACTAACACAGCTGGTTTATAAATGGGATTGTGGCTGAAAGGGGGAGTCTTGGGATGTAAATGTCAATTGAAAGAGAGCTAGAGAATAATCTAGGGATGGAAAAACACTGAACACAGAGGAGGATGAGATTTGTGATTAATAGTACAAATACAAGAATGTCCTTCTATGAACTAGAACCAATGTACATCAATCACTATTGCAGGGTGGTAAGAATGTGGAGAAGCATGGGAAAAATATAATTAATGTAACCTATGGACTATAGTTAACAGCAATACTGTAATTTTCTTGCATCCATGTCAAACATGTTCTGTGTTAATAAGAGGGGGTTATGGAAAAAATATATCAAATGTATGCTATAGACTATAGTTGGTGGTAATAGTCTGATGATATTATCTTAAAATCTATAACAAATGTTCCACAACAATGTAGTGTGTTGGTGGGAGGGTGTTATATAGGAATCCTACACACGTGCATGACTGTTTTGTAAGTTCACAACTTCTCTAATAAAAATAAAAATGATAAAAAAAAAACACAAAAAACCATATTAAGGACTTTAAGAAAAAGAACTTGAATTGAGGTTTTTTAAGGTAATATAAAATACTCTTTGGTTGTTCATTCCCCACTACCCCTAAGACTATACCCTAATCTCTCCAACCCAATTTTTAAAAAAGATTTTATTTATTTAACACCCCCCCCCCCCCATTGCTTGCTGTTGCTGTGTGTTTTCTGTGTCTGTTCATCTTCTCTTTAGGAGGCAACCAGAAACCAAACCAGGGACCTCCCATGTGGGAGAGAGGCACTCAACCTCTAGAGCCACCTCAGCTCCCTGGTTTGTTGTGTCTCTCATTGTCTTTCCTCTTTGTGTCTCTTTGTTGCACCATCTTGTTGCGTCAGCTCGCCGTGCCTGCCCAGTTGCACCAGCTCCAGGAGGCACGGGGAACTGAACCCAGGACCTCTCATGTGGTAGGTGGAAGCCCAATCACTTGAGCCTCATCCACTTCCTCATCCTTGTTCTAGGTCTCGATTTTTTCACATCTGGGATGCCAGGAAACCCTCTATCAGATTGGCTCTCTATAGGAAGCTGTCAAGACTTTATCACCAAAGTCCCTGAGCACTTTGAAAGGCATGCTCTAAAATATTTATTGTATCAGTGTTGTAATCTTTTGCCTTGATCAACTTTCCTTGGACCTAAAGAAAGGCCATTATTTTATACTTTCCTCTTTCGAAAGTATAAACCACATATCTCATAAGGCAAATAAAGTAATATCAATAAAGTTTTATATCTTGGTGGAGACCGTCTCTTCAATAGGGTAGCTCAGAATAGGAAAGAATTAGTAAATGCCATAATAAAATCCTGACCAATTGTTTAAACATTTCAAACTTCAGAGTAGTCTCCTTGTTTGTACAATTACCACCCTCAGGGACACCAAGACACTCATATTAACATGTCATTGAAGATGGGATGTCCAAAAAGAAAAACAAAGGTGTTTTGTGTGTAGAAAAGAATATTCAGAGATAATACAAGTTGGCTTGCCTTTTAAAGGCAGGGTGTTTTAAATCAGCAATTTATCAAACAAGAGAAACTCTCCCCTCTCCTAGAAAGTAAAAAGCCCAGAAGAGGGAGGAATTGTTTTAAAAATCCTAGCCTGTTTTTATCTAACACATATATAGCATTTTCCACGGACCAGACAGAGTTCTAAATGCTTTACAAGCATTAACTCACTCAGTTCTCATGCACCCATATAGGATAGGCATCATTATTAACCCCATTTTACTGATGAGGAGATTGAGATCTAGAGAGCTTAAGTAACTTCCCCAAAGACACACAGCTTGTAAGTGGTAGCACTGGGATTTGAATCCAGTCAGTCTGCCACCAGGAGTCTATGTGCTCAATCTCTACACCAGACCATCTCTTGTCACAAGGTATATTAATGAGCCAAAGGATGCTGATACAAAATATCAGAAATTGGTTAGTTTTATAAAGAGTATTTATTTGAGGTAGGAACTTACAGATAACAGGCCATAAGCATAAGTTACTTCCTTCACCAAAGTCTATTTTCACACGTTGCTGCCGACGGCTTCGAGGGTTCAGACTTCCAGGGTTCCTCCCTTCCAGGGTCTTGCTTCTCTCTGGGTTTAAGGTTCCTCTCTTCCTGAGGCTGGCTTCTCTTTCCTCTGTGAGCTTACTTCCCGGGGCTCCAGCTTAAGGCTTCAGCATCAAACTCCAACATCAAAAAACCCTCAACTCTGTTCTTTGCCGTGCCTTTTATCTGTGACTCGCCACCCACCAAGGGGTGGGGACTCAATGCCCTAATCATAACTCAATCATGCCCAGGTACAGATCAGATGACAAGCATAACCCAATATCTATTTTTGGAATTCATACCCATATCAAACTGCCACACAAGGAATATTGAATAGAGACTGAAATTTAAAGACATGTAATTGTAAGAAACTCCGTTAAACTCAGCTTGACAAATTAAAAACAAACTCCGTGTTAAACAGTAAACATGACAAAATGGTTAAATATCCAGAAATAAATCTTTTAACAGAAAAAAAAATAAGATGGATAGTTTTGTGAATTCCTCCAACCTTATCAAAACTGGCTTCATGATGCTTTTCTGCAGTTATAAGGGAAGGGAGAGCATTTTCATTGTATTTTTCTGAGATTTGTTTTACTAGCAATTATTATTAGAAAGACCACCATTTTCAAGAACTAACAATTAGAAATGTTGGGAAACAGACTTGGCCCAGTGGTTAGGGCATCTGTCTACCACATGGGAGGTCCGCAGTTCAAACCCCGGGCCTCCTTGACCTGTGTGGAGCTGGCCCATGCGCAGTGCTGATGTGCACAAGGAGTGCCGTGCCACGCAGGGGTGTCCCCGCGTATGGGAGCCTCACATGCAAGGAGTGCGCCCCGTAAGGAGAGCCACCCAGCGCGAAAAAAACTTCAGCCTGCCCGAGAATGGCACCTCACATACAGAGAGCTGACACAAGGTGACGCAACAAAAAGAAACACAGATTCCAGTGCCGCTGACAACAACAGAAGTGGACAAAGAAGATGCAGCAAATAGACACAGAGAACGGACAACAGGGGCGAGGAGGGGGCAGGGGAGATAAATAAATAAATAAATCTTTAAAAAAAAGAACTAGAAATGCAAGTTAGCTCTCACAGAAAAGGGCATGCTGAGAACCTTGAAACTTATGGTGTTGACAAAGAAAAGTATAAAAGAGAACTTTTTTAGAAGTTCATTTTGTATGTTTAATAATTGAAAATACAAACAATTAAGAACTAAAAAGAAAGCACAGTTGAATAAAAACATACATTTCTCAATTAACTATAGTGGATACCTATAAAAATTTTTTTGAGTCATACAATATGTTACATAATATATTTGGTTCACAGTAACACAATCATACAGTATTTATCCTTTGTGTCTGGCTTGCTTCACTCAACACAGTGTCCTCCAGGTTCATCCATGTTGTCATATGCTTTACTTCATTTCTTCTTACAGCTGCGTAATATTCCACTGTGGGAATAGACCACAGTTTGTTTATCCATTCATCTGTTGATGGACACCTGTGTTATTTTCAACTTTTGGCAATTGTGAATAATGTTGCTATGAACATTGGTGTGCAGATGTCTATTTGTGTCACTGCTCTCAGTTCTTCTGGGTATATACCCAGTAGGGGTATTGTTTGGTCATGTGGCAACTCTACATTCAACTTTTGCAGAAACTTCCAAACAGTCCTCCAGTGACTGTACCATTCTACATTCCTACCAACAGTGAATAAGTGTTCTTGTCTCTCCACATTCTCTTCAACACTGTGGTTCTCTGTCTTTTAAATAGCGACCATTCCGATAGATGTGAAATGCTATCTCATTGTAGTTTTGATTTGCATTTCCCTAATCATTAGTGATGTTAAGCATTTCTTTCTTTTTTTTTTTTTTGCCATTTGTATTTCTTCTTTGGATAAGTATCTATTCCAGTCTTTTGTCCATTTTTTTTTAATTGGGACGTTTGTCTTTTTACTGTTGAGTTGTAACATCTCTTTATGTATCCTGGATATTAAACCCTTATTGGATATGTGATTTCCAAATATTTTCTCCCATCGAGTTGACTACCTAAAAGAGAACTTTTAATGAGTGGGAAAGGAGGCATGAAATCCCTTTCTACACTATTCATAAATACGTTGCTTTTGGTTTTCCTCTTTGAGACAATGTTTCAACGAAAATCCTTGTATATGAGCATCTATGAAAATATTTTTCTTTGAAATGAGTTTGCAGAAATGTGAGAGGTTAAATTAGGTCAAATTTGTCTTAAAAATTTGGTATATAGTTAAATTCCCTTCCACAAATTTCTTCCAATCTTCCCCCCAATAATGTGTGCTGCCTCTTATTTTGCTAGCATTGAGTATTGTCAACTTTTTTAAACTTAGGAAATCTCTTGGGTAAAAATGCAGTATCATTATTGTTTTAAAATTTACAAAACGTCTTTAATTATTGATCATCTGGCTTCAAGCATTTCTAGACACAGGAACTCAAACATGATCATTAGCGCTGTCTTGCTATCCCTTGGTTTTTCTTCATTTTGTATATTGGTTTCATATCCTCCTACTGGAAAAGAACTTACTCAAGCAGTCTGAGGATGTGACCTAGTGCATGGACAGAGCTAAGTATCCCAGCTGGAAACAGCGGTGCTCACACAACTCACTGTCCTTGGCATAAGTAAGGGGCAGGGAGATGTGTTCATAACCACTACAGTTTTAACCTGGTTTAGAAATCCTTCAAGAGAATGAGTTTTCTACCTTCTGGTCCACAGACCTGTCCATGCAGTGATGTGGCAGAGTAGACCTGGCACCAACACTTTATTTCCATTGGGTTATTGGCGCTGTCAGTTTTGTACCATAAAGGGCAGGTGTGCACATACCTAAGAATTTCTCAAGCCCATAGACCTGAAATTACACAGGTATACACAATATAAAATTCTTGTTCCTTTGTCCCCTCCCTTTGTGTATCCACCTCAGCTCCAGCGGAGTGCCTCACTCCACATGGCCTTCCAGTATAAACTATCCACAAGCCATAGTAGATCGCGCTCTCAGACCCTTCCTTTATCCTTGTTACTATAATATGGGTAATAATTTTGGTGCCCTACACATCTTCATCCTCCTTTGGTGAGAAGTTTTAGATAATTTTACACTACATTATGCTTCTGTGGTCAACACTAGAAAGCGCTGAATGAAAAAAAATCTCATATCACAATTTTATTTTGCAGATATTACTTAGGATTCAGCTGACCTATCTGAATTTTCCCCCTGGCATGTATTTTTGGTTCTGCAGTTTGCAGAGGACTATTTGTCTTGGCTTGGTTTTGCCTTATGTGTGCTTATTTTGAAACTTTAACTTGAACAAACATTTAGAGTCTTTTAAAAATTTCTCATCATTCTCTTACTTCTTTACTTGTTTCATGTAAATATATTTATTTCATGTACTGAAATGGTTGTTTGAGGAGTTCAGCAAATCCTCTCCCCTAAAATTAATGATAAAACTGGACAAAATAGTAAAACAGAATCGTTTAAATTGGCCAAAGGTGTAAAACAAATTTAGAAGCATTTCCTGAAGAAAGTCTTCTCAACTTTGGTAAGAACAGTGAAAGCCTGTGACATTTTAGTCAGGGATTCCCCATCTCCATGGTATCGAAGCTCTATTCTAGGTGGGAAGGGCAGGCCATGAGGACAGGTACCTTTGCCACCTGCCTGAAAGGGCTGATTTTATTTGGAGCAGAGTATGGAAATATCTATGTGCATTGGTAGAGCTTGCAGTGGCAAATAATCAGGAAAGACTAACATCACAGAGATACTAATTAGGGCAAACAACAAAGCCAGCAGACAAGCCAGAAATTTAACAGGGAGATCCAGGGAAGGAGGTAGCTAAAGAAAGCTCTGCTAAAAGCACACATGTCCTCAGTGATTTAGAAGACTATGCACACGTGAAAAACTGCACTAGATCAGGAAAAAACAGAAAGGGTCCTTGAAGGGTGCTAGTCCTTGGCTGATCATGGGGAGGACTTGTAGTTTCCCTGAAATGTGAAAGCATTCCCTAAGCCACACACAGATTCAATTGCAAAATATGGAAGTCTTACTGACTCAAGGTATTTAAGCATAACCTATGACAAATCACTGGAAACCACTAAGCTATGCTGACCTCAGGGCAACCCATAGGAAGCCAGGCTTAAGAACAAAAGCAAGGAGGCGGCGGACTTGGCCCAGTGGTTAGGGCGTCCGTCTACCACCTGGGAGGTCCGCAGTTCAAACCCCGGGCCTCCTTGCTCCATGTGGAGCTGGCCCATGCACAGTGCTGATGCGTGCAAGGAGTGCCCCGCCACGCAGGGGTGTCCCCCGCGTAGGGGAGCCCCACACGCAAGGAGTGCGCCCGTAAGGAGAGCCGCCCAGCGCGAAAGAAAGTGCAGCCTGCCCAGGAATGGTGCCGTGCACATGGAGAACTGATACAACAAGATGAAGCAACAAAAAGAAACACAGATACCCATGCCACGGACAAAGAAGGTGCAGCAAATAGACACAGAACAGACAACGCGGGTGTGGGGGTGAAGGGGAGAGAAATAAATAAATCTTGAAAAAAACAAAAGAATGAAAGCAAGAGGATTGTGGGAAGATGGCTGTGGATTAGTCAGGACTTAACTTTCTCACAAAAACAATGGAGAAAGAGCTAAAAATTGGCCAAGGGACTTGCTTTGGGGGTCAGCAGACAAAGACGTGTATCACAACTCGCAGGAGGGTAAGGGACAGAAAGATGAGTATAAAAATGAAAATTGTAAGAAAAGGTAAATCAAAGGGTAAAAAGACAGACAATAGCACGATATGACAACAGAAATCCAAAGGACAAAATGGATGAAGTAATGTCTTTACAGTAATAACATTGAATGTTAATGACTTGAACTCCCTAATCACAAGACATGGACTGATAGAAAGGATTTAAAAATATGAGTTATCTACGTATTGTCTACAAGATCTCAGACATAAGGACACAACCAGGGTAAGAGTGAAAGGATGGATAAAGATATTTCATGCAAATAATAACCAAAAAGGAGCTGGAATACTGAAACTAATATTGGGCAAAATAGACTTTAAGTGCAAAACTGTTATAAGGGATATAGAAGGTCATTATATATTAATAAAAGGGGAAATTCACCAAGAAGAAATAACTATACTAAATATTTATGCACCTAATCTGAGTGCCCCAAGATACATGAGCCACACACTGGCAAAGCTGAAGGGAGAAATACATGTATCTACAATAATATTTGGAAACTTCAATACACCACTCTCAATATTGGGCAGAACATCTGGGCAGAGGATAATTTAAAAAATAGAGTTTGAATAATATGATAAATGAACTAGACCTAACAGACATCAATAGAGCAGTACCCCAAAATAGCAGATATACATTATTTTTCAAGGGCTCACTGATCCTTCTCCAACATAAACTATAAGTTAGGTCACGAGACAAGTCTCAATAAATTTAAAAAGATTGAAATTATACAAAACAGTTTCTCTGATCATAACAGGATGAAGCTGATCATATGCTCATATGATCAGTTTCTCTGATCATAACAGGAAGAAATCAATAATGGATGGATTAAAAAAATAAATAAAGACAAAAAAATAATGGATGGAAAAAGTGAAAATTCATAAATGTATAGAGATTAAACAGCACGCTCTTAAATAATCAGAAGAAATTGCAAGAGAATTCAGGAAATATCTTGAGATAAATGAAAACGAGAACACAACATATAAAAATCTATGGGATACTGCAAAGGCAGTGTTGAGAGGGAAATTTATAACCCTCAATGCTTACATTAAAAAAGAAGGAAGAGCTAAAATTATGCAGACCTAAAGGTACTAGAAAAAGAACAAGAACAGCAAACTAATCCCAAACTAAGCCAAAGGAAAGAAATAGTAAAGATAGAGCAGAAATAAATAAAATTGAGAACAATAATAACAAAAAAACAATAGAGAGAATCAACAAAACCAAAAGTCGGTTCTTTGATAAGATCAACTAACAATGAAAAAAAGAGGGAAGATGCAAATAAATAAAATCAGAAATGAGAAGGGGGATGTTACCGCTGATCATAAGAGGATATTATGCCAAAAAACTAGACAAAATAGACAAGATGGACAAATTCCTAGAAACGCTAAGAACCACCTACACTGACCCTAGAAGAAAAGAAAACTTTAACAAACCAATCACAAGTGAAGAGATTGAAACAGTCATCAAACACCTCCCAAAGATGAAAGCCTGGGACCAGATGGACACAACCATTCTAAGGTCCACAGGATGGAGGAATAGAGTATGGATTAGAGTGGACTTACTGATATTCTATTCATGAACTATTGTGATTAGTAATCGAAGAAAATGTGGCATTGGTGTGGAGAAAGTGGCCATGGTGGCTGCTGGGGGTAGGGAGTGGGAGGAAGAGATGAGATGTGGGGACGTTTTCAGGACTTGGAGTTGTCCTGGGTGGTGCTGCAGGGACAGTTACCGGACGTGGTATGTCCTCCCACGGCCCACTGGATGGACTGTGGGAGACTGTGGGCTATGATGTGGACCATTGACCATGAGGTACAGCGGTGCTCAGAGATGTATTCTCAAATACAATGAATGTCTCATGATGATTGAGGAGGTTGTTGTTATGGGGGGAGGAGTAGGGTGAAGGGGGTGCGTATGGGGACCTCATATTTTTTTAATGTAACATTAAAAAAAAAATAAAGACCAAAAAAATGGAAAAAAATATTGTGCTAGAGGTTCTAGCTAGAGCAATTAGGCTAGATAAGAAATAAAATGCATCCAAATAGGAAAGGAAGAAATAAAACTCTCACTATTCGCTGATATGATCCTATATCTAGAAAATCCTGAAAAATCTACAACAAAGCTACCAGAATTAATAGAGAAGTTCAGCAAAGTGGCAGGACACAAAATTAATATGCAAAAATCAGTAGTGTTTCTATACACAACTGATACTTTGAGGAGGAAATCAGAAAAAAATCCCATTTATAATAGTGACCAAAACAAACATTTAGGAATAAACTTAACCAAGAACATAAAGGACCTGTATTCAGAAAACTACAAAACATTGCTAAAAGAACATGAAGAAGACTTAAGTAAATGGAAGGACAGTCCCTGTCCATGGATTGGAAGACTAAATATCATGAAGATGTCAGTTCTACCCAAATTGATTTACAGATTCAACACAATCCCAATAAAAATCCCAACAGCCTTTTTTTTGCAGAAATCAAAAAGCCAATAACCAAATTTATTTGCAAGGGTAAGGGTCCCCAAATAGTCAAAAATTTCTTTAAAAAGAAGAACAAAGTTGGAGGACTTTCACTTCCTGACTTTAAAACATATTACTTAGGTACAGTGGTAAAAACAGCATGGTACTGGAACAAAGACAGACAGACTGACCAATGGAACTGATTTGAGAACTCAGAAATAGACCATTGTGTCTACAGTGAGGTGATATTTTTGGGCAAGGCTTTAAGCCCACCCACCATGGCCAGACTAGCCTATTCAACAAATGGTGCTGGGAGAACTGGATAGCCATATCCCAAAGAAAGAAAGAGGACCCTTATCTCACATCTTGTACAAAAATTAACTCAAAATGGGTCAAGGACCTAAATATAAAAGTAACAACCATAAATTTCCTAGAAGAAAATGTAGGAAAACATCCTCAAGATCTTGTGGTAGGTGGTAGTTTCTTAAACCTTACACCCAAAGCACATGCAACAAAAGAAAAAATAGATAAATGGGACTTCCTTAGAATTAGACACTTTTGTATCTCAAAGGACTTTGTCAAAGGGGTGAAAAGGAAGCCAACTCAATGGGAGAAATATTTGGCAATCACATATCCAATAAGGGTTTAATATCCATATTTTGGCAGTTCCTAAGGAATTTGAATATAGACTTGTTATGTGACCCAGAAATACCATTACAAGGTATATTCCCAGAAGAACTGAGAG